>NW_021703780.1:25723940-26110707 GCF_005190385.1 Monodon monoceros
AGTATCAGTCCATCCATCCATCCATCCATCCATCCATCCATCCATCAATCACTCAACACTGACTAAGCCACCCTGCGGAAAGCTCTGTGCCAGGTGCTGAAGACCTTCGTTCTCAAAGTTTGGTTCTGGACCAGCAGTATCTCCATCATCTGGGAGCTTGTTAGAAATGCAGTCTCAGGCCCCATCTCTCACCTCCTAATCAATCTGCATGTTCACAGGATCCTCAGGCAATTTCTATGAATAGGGTAGTTTGAGCAACACTGCTATTGGGGATTTAAAGAGAACCAGGCTGAGTCCTACCAACAAGGAATTTACAGAACAGTTGAGTATGTAATGAATACATGTAATAATGTGATCAGTAATATTCCAAATCACCACTTGCCCATATGCCAAGTGCCCTTAAAAAAAAATATTGGTTCATTTCTGTGTGTTAGGTCCTAAGGTGTGGACCCTTGTGAGGCACTTCAGCTTTCAAATGGGAATGGCATTGTCACTGCCTCTCCAACTTTTAATTATTATCAACAATAATAACGACAACAATTTATTTAGCTCTTACTATGTGCCAGTCACTATGAATGTTGAGGATACAATAAATTGAAACAAAGTCCCTGCTCACCTGGAGGTAAGTGTGTAAGAGAAAAATATAGCAGGGGAATAGTGACAGAGAGAGTGGTGGTTGTGATAGGATGGTCACTGGCATTGGAGAAATGTCAAGGATGTCACTGGAGGATGGAGACAGGGAGGAAGTGAAGGAATGAGTCCTGGGGAAATCTTGGAGGAGATTCTAGGCAGAGGGAACACCAAATGATAAAATCTTAAGTCAGAATGAGCTCAGCTTGTTCCAACCAAGGAGGTTTCTGTGGCTGGAATAAATTGAGTGAGGGGGGTGGTAGGAGATGACTGGGAGCAGATCATATGGCTTTAGAGGCTATGAAAGGATATTGGGTTTTTGTTGTTGTTGTTGTTGTTTTTTGGCCATGCCGTGTGGCATGTGGGATCTTAGCTCCCTGACTAGGGATTCAACCTGCGCCCCCTGCAGTGGAAGCTCAGAGCCCTAACCACTGGACTGCCAGGGAAGTCTGAAAGGATGTTGGCTTTAATTCTGAGCGAGACAGGTGCCATTGGAAAAGTTTAAGTGCAAAAGCAACATGATCTGACTTAGGCTGCTGTGTGAGGAAATACTGTAGGGAGGCAAGGATGGAGGCTACTGAAGCCATCCAGGGGAGAGAGCATGTTGGGTTGGACTAGGGCAATATCTCTTAGAAATATATATTTATCATTTTATTGTTGTTGCTTGTGCCTTGGTGTCCTATCTAAGAAACGATTGCCTAATCCAATGTCACAAGATTTATGCCTATATTTTCTTCTAAGAGTTTTATAGCTTTAGCTCTTGCATTTAGATGTATAATTCATTTTTAGTTAATTTTCGTATATAGTGTGGGTTAGGGGTCTGTATTAGTTTTCTAGGGCTGCTTAACGAGGTACTGCAAACTAGATGGCTTAAATAACAGAAATTTATTGTCTCACAGTTCTGGAGGCTATAAGTCTGGTATCAAGATGTCAGTGGAGGTGATTCCTTCTGCAACAACCTGTGAGAAAGAATTTGTTTCATGCCTCTCCCCAAGATTCTGGTAGTCTGCTGGCAATCTTTGGCATTCCTTGGGTTGTAAAAGCATCACCCTGATCTCTGCCATTATCTTCACATGGTGTTCTCCCTGTGTCTTTTATGTGCCCAAATTTTCCCTTATTATAAGGACACTAGTCATATTGAATTAAGGACCCACCCTACTCCAATATGACCTTGTCTTAGCTAAGTACATCTGTAATGACCCTATTCCCAAATAAGGTCACATTCTGAGGTACAAGTGGCCAGGACTACAACATATGAATTTTGAGGGGGACACAATTCAGGACTCATCTTCCTGGTGTTGAGCCCTAGGGTTGGGGTGCCCAATATGTGGCTCAAACCCCTCACTCCCCAGGGAGGGTCCCCGAGCCTGAGATATCCCCCTTTTCTTCTGTGTCCCCTGCTAGGGGTGTGCGTCCTGAGCTGATTGCTTCTCCTCCCTTCCCACCCAACTCTGTGAGGATTTTCTTACAGCCTTGGTTGTAGAAGAACCTTTCTGCCAGCATCCAGGTTGTTTGCAGTGAGAGTTGCTCCACATGTAGATGTATTTTGATGTGTTTGTTGGGGGAGGTGAGCTCTGCATCATCCTACTCTGCCACCTGATCTCCCCAATTATAGCTGTTTTATAAGGTATTTTAATGTCTGGCAGAAGACCCCTTCACTCTTATTTTTGAAATTTTGTTTTCTGGCTATTGTTTATTTTTCATTGAATTTTAAAATCAGCATGTCTAATTTAAATTAAAAATGTTTTTTGTATTTTTATCATGATGTATTGATGCTTTAGTTTAACTTAGAAAGGTATGCCACAGGCATCTTAGGTAGCCTCATCCACAAGAGGGCAGACAGCAGAAGCAAGAAGAACTACAATTCTGCAGCCTGTGGAAGGAAAAACCACATTCACAGAAAGACAGACAAAATGAAAAGGCAGAGGACTTTGTACCAGATGAAGGAACAAGATAAAACCCCAGAAAAATAACTAAATGAAGTGGAGATAGGCAACATTCCAGAAAAAGAATTCAGAGTAATGATAGTGAAGATGATCCAGGACCTCGGAAAAAGAATGGAGGCAAAGATCGAGAAGATGCAAGAAATATTTAATAAAGACCTAGAAGAATTAAAGAACAAACACCTAGAAGAATTAAAGAACAAACAAACAGAGATGAACAATACAATAACTGAAATGAAAAATACACTAGAAGGAATCAGTAGCAGAGTAACTGAGGCAGAAGAACGGATAAGTTACCTGGAAGACAGAATGGTGGAATTCACTGCCATGGAACAGAATAAAGAAAAAAGCATGAAAAGAAATGAAGACAGCCTAAGAGACCTCTGGGACAGCATTAAGCACAACAACATTCGCATTATAGGGGTCTCGGAAGGAGAAGAGAGAGAGAAAGGACCCGAGAAAATATTTGAAGAGATTATAGTCGAAAACTTCCCTAACATGGGAAAGGAAATAGCCACCTAAGTCCAGGAAGCATAGAGAATCCCAGGCAGGATAAACCCAAGGAGAAACATGCCGAGACACATAGTAATCAAATTGGCAAAAATAAAAGACAAAGAAAAATTACTGAAAGCAGCAAGGGAAAAATGACAAATAACATACAAGGGAACTCCCATAAGGTTAACAGGTGATTTCTCAGCAGAAACTCTACAAGCCAGAAGGGAGTGGCATGATATATGTAAAGTGATGAAAGGGAAGAAACTACAACCAAGATTACTCTACGTGGCAAGGATCTCATTCAGATTTGACGGAGAAATCAAAAGCTTTACAGGCAAGCAAAAGCTAAGAGAATTCACCACCACCAAACCAGCTCTACAACAAATGCTAAAGGAACTCCTCTAAGTGGGAAACACAAGAGAAGAAAAGGACCTATAAAAACAAACCCATAACAATTAAGAAAATGGTAATAGGAACATACATATCGATAATTACCTTAAACATGAATGCATTAAATGCTCCAAGCAAAAGACACAGGCTTGCTGAATGGATACAAAAACAAGACCCATATATATGCTGTCTACAAGAGACCCACTTCAGACCTAGAGACACAGACAGACTGAAAGTGAGGGGATAGAAAAAATATTCCATGCAAATGGAAATCAGAAGAAAGCTGGAGCAGCAATACTCATATCAGATAAAATAGACTTAAAGAATGTTACAAGAAACAAGGAAGGACACTACATAATGATCAAGGGATCAATCCAAGAAGAAGATATAACAAATATATGTGCACCCAACATAGGAGCATCTCAATACATAAGGCAACTGCTAACAGCTGTAAGAGAGGAAATCGACAGTAACACAATAATAGTGGGGGACTTTAACACCTCACTTCCACCAATGAACAGATCATCCAGACAGAAAATTAATAAGGAAACTCAAGCTTTGAATGACACAATAAACCAGATAGATTTAATTGATATTTATAGGACCTTCCATCCAAAAACAGCAGATTACACTTTCTTCTCAAGTGCACACAGAACATTCTCCAGGATAGATCACATCTTGGGTCACAAATCAAGCCTCGGTAAATTTAAGAAGATTGAAATCATATCAAGCATCTTTTCCGACCACAACGCTATGGGATTAGAAATGAATTACAGGGAAAAAAACGTAAAAAACACAAACACATGGAGGCTAAACAATACGTTACTAAATAACCAAGAGATCACTGAAGAAATCAAAGAGGAAATCAAAAAATACCTAGAGACAAATGACAACGAAAACACGACGATCCAAAAACCTATGGGAGGCAGCAAAAGCAGTTCTAAGAGGGAAGTTTACAGCAATACAAGCCTACCTCAAGAAACAAGAAAAATCTCAAATAAACAATCTAACCTGACATCCAAAGGAACTAGAGAAAGAAGAACAAACAAAACCCAAAGTTAGTAGAAGGAAAGAAATCATAAAGATCAGAGCAGAAATAAGTGGAATAGAAACAAAGAAAACAATAGCAAAGATCAATAAAACCAAAAGCTGGTTCTTTGAGAAGATAAACAAAATTGACAAACCTTTAGCCAGACTTATCAAGAAAAAGAAGGAGAGGACTCAAATCAATAACATTAGAAATGAAAAAGAAGTTACAACAGACATCGCAGAAATACAAAGTTTCGTAAGAGACTACTATGAGCAACTCTATGCCAATATAATAGACAACCTAGAAGAAATGGACAAATTCTTAGAAAGGTATAACCTTCCAAGACTGAACCAGGAAGGAATAGAAAATATGAACAGACCAATCACAAGTAATGAAATCGAAATTGTGATTAAAAACCTTCCAACAAACAAAAGTCCAGGACCAGATGGCTTCACAGGTGAATTCTATTAAACATTTAGAGAAGAGCTAACACCCATCCTTCTCAAACCCTTCCAAAAAATCGCAGAGGAAGGAACACTCCCAAACTCATTCTAACTCATCATCCTGATACTAAAACTAGACAAAGACTCTACAAAAAAAGAAAATTACGGACCAATATCACTGATGAGTATAGATGCAGAAATCCTCAACAAAATACTAGCAAACAGAATCCAACAACATAATAAAAGGATCATACCCCATGATCAAGTGGGATTTATCCCAGGGATGCAAGGATTCTTCAATATACGCAAATCAATCAATGTGATACACCATATTAACAAATTTAAGAATAAAAACCATATGATCATCTCAATAGATGCAGAAAAAGCTTTTGACAAAATTCAACACCAATTTATGATAAAAACTCTTCAGAAAGTGGGCATAGCGGGAACCTACCTCAACATAATAAAGGCCATATATGACAAACCCACAGCAAACATCATTCTCAATGGTGAAAAACTGAAAGCATTTCCTCTAAGATCAGGAACAAGACAAGGTTGTCCACTCTTACGACTATTATTCAACGTAGTTTGGGAAGTCCTAACCACGGCAATCAGAGAAGAAAAAGAAATAAAAGGAATCCAAATTGGAAAAGAAGAAGTAAAACTGTCACTGTTTGCAGGTGACATGATACTATACATAGAGAACCCTAAAGATGCCACCAGAAAACTACTACAGCTAATCAATGAATTTGGTAAAGTTGCAGGATACAAAATTAATGCACAGAAATCTCTTGCATTCCTATGCACTAACAACAAAAGATCAGAAAGAGAAATTAAGGAAGCAACCCCATTTACCATTACAACAAAAAGAATAAAATACCTAGGAATAAACCTACCTAAGGAGACAAAAGACCTGTATGCAGAAAACTATAAGACACTGATGAAAGAAGTCAAAGATGATACAAACAGATGGAGAGATATACCATGTTCTTGGATTGGAAGAATCAGTATTGTGAAAATGACAGTACTACCGAAAGCAATCTACAGATTCAGTGCAATCCTTATCAAATTACCAGTGGCATTTTTTACAGAACTAGAACAAAATAATCTTAAAAGTTGTGTGGAGACACAAAAGACCCCAAATAGCCAAAGCAGTCTTGAGGGAAAGAAACAGAGCTGGAGGAATCAGACTCCCTGACTTCAGACTATACTACAAAGCTACAGTAATCAAGACAGTATGGTACTGGCGCAAAAACAGAAATATAGATCAATGGAACAGGATAGAAAGCCCAGAGATAAACCCACGCACCTATGGTCAACTAATCTATGACAGAGGAGGCAAGGATATACAGTGCAGAAAAGACAGCCTCTTCAATAAGTTGTGCTGGGAAAACTGGATAGCTACATGTAAAAGAATGAAGTTAGAACACTTCCTAACACCATACACAAAAATAAACTCAAAATGGATTAGAGACCTAAATGCAAGACTGGACACTATAAAACTCTTAGAGGAAAACATAGGAAGAACACTCTTTGACATAAATCACAGCAAGATCTTTTTTTGATCTACTTCCTAGAGTAATGGAAATAAAAACAAAAATAAAAAGACAACCCTCAGAATGGGAGAAAATATTTGCAAACAAATCAACAGACAAAGGATTAATCTCCAAAATATATAAACAGCTTATGCGGCTCAATAGTAAAAAAACAACCAACCTAATCAAAAAAATGAGCAGAAGAGCTAAGTAGACATTTCTGCAAAGAAGACATACAGTGGCCAAGAAGCACACGACAGGTTGCTCAACATCACTAATTATTAGAGAAATGCAAATCAAAAGTACAATGAGGTATCACCTCACACCAGTTAGAAAGGGCATCGTCAGAAAATCTACAAACAAATGCTGGAGAGGGTGTGGAGAAAAGGGAACCCTGTTGCACTGTTGGTGCGAATGTAAATTGATAAGCCACTATGGAGAACAGCATGGAGGTTCCTTAAAAAACTAAAAATAGAACTACCATATGACCCAGGAACCCCACTACTGGGCATATACCCAGAGAAAGCGATGATTCAGAAAGACACATGCACCCCAGTGTTAATTGCAACACTATTTACAATAGCCAGGTCATGGAAGCAACCTAAATGCCCATTGACAGATGAATGGATAAAGAAGTTGTGGTACATACATACAATGGAATATTACTCAGTCATAAAAAAAACGAAATTGGGTCATTTATAGAGACGTGGATGGATCTAGAGAGTGTCATACAGAGTGAAGTAAGTCAGAAAGAGAAAAACAAATATAGTATATTAACGCATATATGTGGAATCTAAAAAAATGGTACAGATGAACCGGTTTGCAGGGCAGAAATAGAGACACAGATGTAGAGAACAAATGTATGGACACCAAGAGGGAAAGTGGCAGGTGGTGTGGTGGTGGTGGTGGTGGTATGAATTGGGCGATTGGGATTGACATGTATACACTAATATGTATAAAATAGATAACTAATAACCTGTTGTATAAAAAATAAAGTAAAATTCAAAAAGAAAAGAAACATATGCCACCTTACAATGTTCACTCTTTCCGTACATTTACTTTACAATGTTCACTCTTTCCGTACATTTACTTTAGTTTTCTTATTTAAGTTTTAACTCATCTGTTACGTTTGTCAGCAGCATTTCAAAGCTTTCTTCACATTTCTTCATACTCTTGAATTGTTCTTGTCAAAATTGTTTCCAGATATTGTATCTTTTATGTTGCTAATGTATGTTGGCTCTTCCTCATTGTTATTCTTTAACTTAGAAGTTTATTGTAGTCTTGTCCTGAATCTTAAGGGCATGTTTATATATTTAACTTCAGGGTGATATTCCACTTAGTCACATGCTCCTGCAAGAGTTTCATCAGGTTGTATAAATTTCCTTTCTCACCCTGACACATTGGGGAATGACAACCTTGCTTCTGTGGCCTCTCCCCACTGGCATGGGATATGTGTCTCTATTTGGTGGCTTCACTGCCTCTTTTATATCCCTTTCTGGAAAGATGGCAGACCAGAATCGTTGCTGATCAACAATAAGTGGGCTTCCTGTCCATCAGCTGGATCAAGGGCTGGTCCTCCAAATGGTATTGTGTGCCGTGATATCAGTGCGATTGGTGCCATTCCTTCTCTTACTGACGTTTGTCGTGAGGAGATGGGGGTTTCTGTGGTTGCTCCTCCTCAGTGGTCAGTACAGAAATCCTGGTGGCACTTGGTGACAATGACAGTCCCTTCTATATCATTATGGAGACCAGAACATAGTCTGTGTGGTATCGAATCACAAAGCTGGAAGGGTTAAGGCTGTCATTTAAAGATGAGGGAATGGGAATTCCCTGGTGGTCCGGTGGTTAGGACTCTGAGCTTTCACTGCTGAGGGCTGGGTTCAATCCCTGGTCGGGGAGGTAAGATCCTGCAAGCCGAGTGGCATGGCCAAAAAAAAAAAAGATGAGGGAGATGAGGACCAGTGAACTCAGGGACAATAATGCAAATGACCTGCTCTAAGTGGTAGAGCAGTCTATAGCCCTGACTCTGGGCTGCCTGCTCTATCTACTGTCTTATACTTGCTCTCTTATACTGGTTTCTTGGGAAGAGAGTATGTTTTATAGAATTGGCAGGGATGATGTTCAGAAATCTAGAGCAGAAGCAGTTTCCAGAGACCATCTATTGATACTCTACTTCTCTGTTCCATGTCTGTGTTTTATCTCTATGTTTTAGTCTTAAATATTTCCTTCTCTCTGCCCTTCAGTCACTGTATCTCCCATCTCATTTAGTAGTTTGTATTTTTAACTTCAGTCTTTTTCTTCAGTTTGAACATGCCTTGTGTTTTGACTAAGGAGTTTCATATTTTGATTTCATTTATTTCTCTTGTGGATAATTAATTGTTGTCTGTCTGTACGGCTATGTGTCCTATCTGAAAATGCTGCTTTTGTACAGGAGGGCTCTGGGCCACCATCCGAGGCTCTAGTTTGGAAGATGTTAGCCTGGTTTTATTTGGATCCCAGTTTTGTGCCATTAATGTCACCACAAGCAATTCACGAAGGATTCAATGCAAAGTTCCACCCAAGGTAAGTGGAATCTTTTGGCATTTCCTCTCTGAGTGAGTGACCATTATTAACGTGTAGTGTAAGGTTCTCAGTGAATCGTTTCTTAGAACTAAGTTAACTGACATGACGTTTTCATCATGAGAGCATGCTTATGTTGCTTACATGGAAGCACTTCTGTTATGAATTGGGAAGCTGACCCCGCCAATGGGGCTTGTAATTAGCATCAGTTAATTTCTTTTAAAAGAAGACAACCAGGCAGTCCCAGTCCCATACTCTTAATGAGTATTAGTGCCACAGAATAAATATATTTACCTACTGCACATTCTGAGTGTTGGTTTGCAAGACATATATCTTAGAATCTCGCTTCTTTCTCAAGTAAACAAATAACTTAGTTTTCATTAGCAATTTTGTTTTCTGGCATGGATGTGACTGGTGGAACTTGGAATCCTCTAGAATGCCTGGTTCCTATGAAATAGCTTCCTAGTTAGTCCCTACTGCTTCCCTTGTTTCTTAAACACAAGTCCCTTAGCTTTCCCATCCCTCTTCAGCTGGTGCTATCCCATAGATGGCATAAGAGTTTTTGGTCCAGACCCTTCCCTGGTGCTGTGGGTGAGAGTCATGCTCACAGCTGAAATTGAACTTCCTATTCAGAGTTCACTTCAGTGCCATCAAGATTCCTAGCACATCCATGACCCCCAAAGAAGGCTGTCTGCTGAACAATAAAGATCTCTGGAAGAAGAGAGGGTTCAGAGTAATCTTTGATCTCTGGTCCCATATTTTTATCTCATCCAGTTATTCAAATATTATGAAATGTTAGCTTTTATATATAAACTGCATGCAATTCTAATATGTTTGTGTTGTAATTTGTATATTTCCCATTATTGGACATTTAGATAATTTCCAAAATTTCCTGTGTACTTACCAGCCAACAATAACAGCACAGAGATATAAAGCTTTTGACATGGATATCCAGTTGTCTGAAACACTTTTTAAATAATACTCTCACCATCGCTGTGTGGGTGTCTGATTTCTGGTGCCTTGGCCAACATTGAGTATCAGCACTTTAGCTATATTTACTATTTTAATGGGTAAAATTTGTACTGTTTGAATTTCTTTTACTAGAGAGAATAAAAATTAGGAAAGCCAACTTTTAATTGAACAAAGCAATACATGCAAAGTTCAAAAGAAAATAGTAAGACAATCATACTCTCTCGTACCCACTTCCCCATTCTTCAGTCCCCCTTTCTGAAACAACCACTTTAAATTCCTTTGAATATAGTTACAGTGTCATTTGTTGGTTAAATCAATAAACCATATTTACATTATTAAACTATTTGAATGATACTGACAGAATCAGGCAATATATATATTTTGTAGTTTGTCTTTTTCTTAGAGTTTTTTACTTTATAAATTTATTTATTTGTGTTTTTTTGGACTGTGTTGGGTCTTCGTTGCTGTGCGTGGGCTTTCTTTAGTTGCGGTGAGTGGGGGCTATTCTTCGTTGTGGTGTGTGGGCTTCTCATTGTGGTGGCTTCTCTTGTTGCGGAGCACGGGCTCTAGGCGCGTGGGCCTTAGTAGTTGTGGCACGCGGGCTCAGTAGCTGTGGCGTATGGGCTTAGTTGCTCCGCGGCATGTGGGATCTTCCTGGACCAGGGCTCAAACCTGTGTTCCCTGCATTGGCAGGCGGATTCTTAACCACTGTGCCCCCAGGGAAGTCCCTAGAGTTTTTTTTTTACATGTCTTCCTTATTATAAAAATCCTCTATCTTAAAAAATATTTCATTATATCAGTTGCTCTTTTTTCTTGACGCTCCCTCTTCTTCTGCTTCAATCTAACTTGGTGTTTTCTAGATTTATTCTATAGGTTTCATCCTAGTATTTCCCTTGACTGCTCTCCTGAGTAGATTCACTGTTTCTTGGAGTTTTTTTTCTCTTTTTTTGGTTATTGCTTATTTTATAAGATAATAGCCTTAAGAAATATCCCAAGAAAGAAAATGTGGGAGGGAAGTTTTCTTAGTACTTAAATATCTCAAAGTACTTTCACAGTTGATGGGTAGTTTAGCTAGATATAGATGTTAATTTGAAATTGCGTTTTTTTTTGCAGAACCAATTGGTGTGTTAATTGCAAATCATTCTTCTTTACCCTTTAATCTGTTGGATGCTGCACTTGCCTATTCTAAGCACTTGTCACTGTGAGTGTGTGTGCATGTGAGAGAGACAGAGACAGAGAGAGACACAGAGAGACACAGAGAAAGACTTCAAAGTAGCAAATATAGTCTTTAAAAACAATTTTCTTGAAATTAACCCTTTAAACTAATTCTGTATGGACCTTTGCTCAACTCAGTCTTATTTACAGAGTTTTTATTTTATTTTTTAAAAACTATTTATTTATTTTCCTTAATTTTTTGGCTGTGTCGGGTCTTAGTTGTGGCACACGGGATCTTCGTTGAGGCATGTGGGACCTTTTGTTATGGTGTGTGGTCTCTTCGTTGCGGCACCCGGGCTTCTCTCTAGTTGTGGCATGTGGGTTTTCTCTCTTTAGTTGTGGCGCAAGGGCTCCAGGGTGAGTGGGCTCTGTAGTTTGCAGCACATGGGCTCTCTCGTTGAGATGCAAGAGCTCAATAGTTGTGGCGCGTGGGCTTAGTTGTGCCGCGGCATGTGGGATCTTAGTTCTCCGACCAGGGATCGTACCTGCGTCCCCTGCATTGGAAGGTGGATTCTTTACCACTGGGCCACCAGGGGAGTCCCCAGAGTTTTGATTTTAAAAATTAATTTTTCAGGGGGAAGATGGACCTACAGTGAATGTGACTGTGATCAGAGGGGACCATTCTGTGGTTCTTCCCAAGGCATTTACTTACGTCTCCTCTTTAAATCCAGTAATTGTGTCTCTCAGCAGAAACAGAAGCAGCATAGCAGGTAAAATACCTGATCCTGCAGGATCTTTTCAGCTTAGAGCACTGATTGTATAAAAAGGCAAAACAATGGCCTATTAATTTTATTGAAGATAGTATTATATTTTGGATGGAAGTTATTTTTCTGAAAACCTGGAGACTGATTTTCTCCTCTTAGCCATCATTGAATAAATCTCCTTATACCTGTTTTTCTCTCTGTAAAATTGGGACCATTTCTATCCTGAAAATGACATGGGAATTTGAAGTTAAAAATTCAGTAAATATGTATTGTGTACCTACTATGTGCCAATAGTAATAGCACAGACATATAGTAGACATTAATCTTTGTCATTAATTTATAGAATTATTAGCCTCAGTTTACAGATTAGGAAACTAAAGAACAGAGAGAATAAGTTACTTGTCTAAGATGTTACTTGGTAGTAACAACCTGGTAGTAAGTACCAGAGTGGGGATTTGAACTCAGGCAGTCTGGTTGCAGATTCCAAGCACACAGCCACTTACAGTTTATTGTAAAATAGCATTTGGAGCAGCAGGTCCTTTTATAGCAGTTATTTGATATGATTAGAAAATAGTATTCTGATTAACTTGTTCCTTGAGAGACATATATATAAAGAGTGTATTATTTAGCATCCAGCTACGTGAAATGATTTAATCTTTCTTTGATGATTCAGATGATATGACTGGATGGAATTATGACAATTTATTATCATGTCATAACATATAGATTTGGAAAAGTAGCAGGTAGCACTGTGTTCTGGTTAATTGGGTGCCAGTTGACAGAGTTTATGGCAGACATGTCTAAGGGTTTATTATACAAGACCATCAAATTTCCTAAAGAAACAGCCTGGACTCAATTTTTCTGGTACTATTTTCATTTTCCATTGCTCAAGAGTACATAAAGGGAGGTGTCCTTTAGCTTCTCAATATTATTCAGCTCAGACAGTGCAGAAGAAGAACTTGCTGCCTGAGGCGACCAAAGTGTGTAAAATTCCTTAGTGGTATAGATTCTTCCCAACGAAGTAGAAAAGGGAGGAGGGAGCTCCGTGTTCTATTCAGATTTCAGTGATTTTGGCTCCTAATAAAATTTCCCACCTATAATGCAAAGAATAAATACATTGCATCAGTGCCTCAAAGGCATCTCAGATTAGCTTGACAATTGACCAAGAGCCCAAGGAGATCATGTTATTGATATATACAACATGATGCATTATTTGCAGGATTTACACTTGCAATGAGATCTTTCTACAGGCAGAATAAAGAAGAACTTGTTATAAAACCCGCAGTGAGTGGTGTCCTGTTGGGAAGGTTTCTTTTGGAAGTTGGAGGGCTACGTATCTCCATCCAGGAGATGCTGATGCTGATGAGGACAATAGAGCCAAGATGAAATCCAAGAGAAAAGAGGAGGGGCAGGGAAGGAGGAGGAAGGATTTGATGTGAGAGACCATTAGTGTGATTTTTGCTGTCAGCACCCGATCTGAATGAATTCCAACTCAACCACTCCTTGGGCACAATACTTAACTTCCTTTATCTTTAGCTTCTCCAGCTGTTAGGTGGGAATAAGTCTTTCAACGTTATTGGGAAAAATGGAGATAAAGTATCAATAGGTAAAAGTACCTAGCCCAGGAACTAACACAGAGTAGCACTCAATAAATGCTTTATTGAAGTGAGCACCATCATTCTGCCAGATACTGGGTGTTGTATAAATGGGCCAAAGATGGCCTCTCTACATTGGCCCCATGTGGTTTCCTTCTTCACAGCAGGCTGGGATCCATTAGCTGAAAAGTCCGCCAGTGCCAAATTCAAATTCTTACACACCTAGTTGTTTTAAATATAGCCCCAATAAGCAGATTTCCTATAACCTTTTAGAGCCTATCTGCTTTACATACCCTGCAAAACTTCATTTAACATCTGATAGCCATATCTGTTCCTCTTGATACTCAATACATATATGAGATAAAATGAAGTGTCCGTAGTATACATGGCATTTTAGTAGAGTTGCTAATAAACTAAAAAGGCATTGAGATACAAGACTGGACTCAGGCCCTCACATTTCCATTAATCAGCTCTGAGACCTGGGCTATTGAGCCTTAGTTTCCTCAAAAGCAAAACGCCAATCCTGCTAACTGCCCTGCATATGTTATCAGGACAGTGTGAGGGTCAAATGGGATAATGTGGGTGAAAGGGCTCTGTAACTGCGAATGACTGCGCTCATATATAGCATTGCTACGGGGCTCGGTGCATAATCAAGACAGAGCTTTAGACTTTTATCTTCAGAAAAGTAGAGGCTACAAAAAGGACATGGGGTGTTATTTTCTGGTTATGAAGACCATCATAGCTACTTGATTTACCTTTGTATGGAGATGAATTAATGCCTCTTGTGTACAATTGTCCTGACAATTTTTCTTTCTATGCCCTTGAAGTTATAGGCTGTAGCTCTATTAAATGAGTTGTAAGTTTCATGATAAAAATTAGGTTGGCATTAAAAGCTTTTTCAAATTATTTTTATTTTATTTGTTTTGGCCACGCTGCACAGCTTGCAGGATCTTAGTTCCCTGACCACCGATCAAACCTGGTTCCAGCAGTGAAAGCGCCAAGTCCTAACCACTGGACCGCCAGGGAATTCCCGGCATTAAAACTCTTAATCAGAGTATTATGCACAGGGCTAACCACGTGTTTAATCTCAAAAGCTAATCTTAGAATTGAATAAACGGTTGAGACCACAAATCCACTTCACAGGGGCTAATGGATTCTTTTCAACACAGGAGGTGAGACCCTTTCCATTGGAATGGTGCTGCCAATGAACCACACGGATTTGGATGCCC
Organism: Monodon monoceros; assembly: GCF_005190385.1. Lineage (NCBI taxonomy): Eukaryota > Metazoa > Chordata > Mammalia > Artiodactyla > Monodontidae > Monodon > Monodon monoceros. Next base: position 25,738,681 of record NW_021703780.1, read on the forward strand.
AAGTCCACATTGGGGACACCAGAGCTCGGGTCCGAGCGCAGGCAGCTCAGGGCCTGGAGGTGGTGCTGCCCCCGCTGCCTGCTGGGCTCCACGGAATCTCAGTCTCCATCAGTGGGGCCCACATTCACGCACAAGGGTGAGGTGGACCCTTGCCATTCATTTTAAGTTTGTTGATGGTCTAGCGATTCAGTTGAGGAATTCTAGTTTTGAGTTAGGTCTTTATTTTTTCTTTTTCTTCTGAAGTTAAGGGATAAACATATGAGAACCCTAAAATTTGAACAAATCTTGGAGACCCTACAGGACAGTTCACTCTCAAGACCAGTTTTTGGCTTACTAGTTGGGGAAAGGAGAACTTTCTGGAACTAAGATGTCATGTCTCTCAGTTGGGTTGGGATGAGATGGGATGGGCATCTCTATGTGAGGAGGAAGAGTCTGCGCTTAATAAGAGACTGTGATTTCACTAAGACCTTTAATAATAACAGTGTCTTGGGCTTTGAATAAATGGCTTCAATTACTGCACAAGCCATGCTCAGTCCTCTTTACCCTGAAGTCCCCCTCCCAGTATTTCTCCAGAAGTTCCCTTGCTTCATTCCAGAAAGTAGCTAAACTCTGTGAGGCTGATGTGCCCACTCGATATTGGAGCAGGAAAATATCCCACATAGCTTCTCTTCTTCACGTTTCCTTCCTTCTCTGGTGGACTGTGCCCCTCACCTGTGCTCTTCATCACAGCCCCCTTTCTTTCTTCTTCTCCCCTCAATACATACATCTCGGCTGTCTCGTGCCTTCTTTTCTCTTTTTTTTCTGACTCTCAGTTATTTCATGACCATCTCCCCATTTTCTATAGGGTGGATCTTCACATCCAGTACATCACAGAAGTCTTCAGCATCCAGCCTTGCTGTGGGTCCATTCTGGGTGAGTGGCTTTGACCTGACTGGTATTATTTATTCAGCAAGTCTACTCCCTGGATATTCAGAGTTTGTTCCTGGTGAGACCAGAGAAGGGGCTGCAGGGAGAGGTGCTTTCCCCTGCACTGGGAACTGAGTGATGTACTTTGGAAGGTGTGAAAACTCAGGATCCCTTAGCCCAGTGAGTTCAGGAAATTAAAGAATTTTTACGAAAAGGAGATGTGCCTGGTTTTCTTTTTTCCTAATGGAAGGAGGCTGAAACATCTAAAAAGTGGCGCATCTCGAGTACATATCACCGAATCACTTTGCTGTACATCAGAAATGAACACAATATTGTAGATAAACTATATTTCGATTATATAAACAACAGTAGTAAACGAGAGAAGAGCTTCCTGAGTTAGCCGTTTTGATACTGCATGTGCAAGGGCAAGAGGCATGAGTCTTTGATGTCTTCGCTTGCTCTAGGGATGTAGATGAAGGACGAGACAGAGTCAGAAACACAAATGTCAACATGGGAGATGTCAGGACAGGACAAATAGAGAAATCTAGAAAACTACTCATTTTCAGAAAAAACTGAAAGCTATGTATTTGCCTATGATAATCATTGTGATAGTGGATGAAATAACACATTACCCTTTAAAAAATTTTTTTTGATTGGGGTATAGTTGATTTACAATGTTGTGTTAGTTTCAGGTGTATATCAAAGTGAATTAGTTATACACATACATATATCCACTCTTTTTTAGATTCTTTTCTCATATAGGCCATTGCAGAGTATTGAGTAGTTCCCTGTGCTATACAGTAGGTACATTCTCCTTCTTGAACATAGTATAATCCTCTTTAAAGCTGCTTGGCTATACCACTGATTTGGGAATGATAAGGGGTACGTTGCCCCCATCCCTGTCCTGAAGATGGGATTTGATTGTGCCTCAACTAGAAAGTGAGACAATGTCTATGAATACAGCAGCAAAATTACAAGCATGCTTCAATGTTTCAGTTCTTCTTGATATGTCATATACACACACACACGACTACATAATATATGGAATACTGGAATATTAAATAGAATAATATAGAAGATAAGTAGAAGACTTCAACAAATTAGATTTTTCATTAGTAAGTTTAATATATATAGAACAATATATATACTACATAATAACATAGAGAATAATACGGAATATTAGGGCAGATAATACAACAGATGACAAGAAGACTAAAGAATTTGATTTTTCACTATGTGTATGTTGTATACATATGTATATGAAATATACATATCCTCTTTCTACATAATGATTTGTAGAATCATATAGACTGACATGTTAAGATAAAATAGCAGATGACAAGAGCACTTCAAGAAATTTGATTTTTCATTAGTGTCCAAGTTGATGGAGGTTTCTAAGGATCTATAAACATACTTGGAAATTTTGTCTTAAATAGCATAAACATTCCTCTTATAGGACAATTTATATTGTTTTACTGTCATGTGAAATTTAGCGCATCTGACTCCTGCCAAAATGATCACACATCAACATTGATGGGTGAGGTGAGATACTTTCACTAACACTTACTCCACCTTTTACTTGGTCCTGCTGGGGCTCACACAGGGGCTGTGAGTTCCTAGTTCTGAAATACCAGCTTTTCAGTTTTGTTCTCAATATTTGTGCTTTAGGTGGAACCATCCTCAGCATCTCAGGAAGAGGGTTCAGCAGGGACCCAGCTTTGGTTTGGGTGCTCGTGGGCAATCGGTCCTGTGACATTGTGAACTCAACGGAGACGAACGTCTGGTGTGAGACCCCGCCAGCCCCCCTGCCGCCTGGTGCCCCAGCCCCTGTGGAGGTCTGGGCTGGCAGCCAGCCCTTCCCCCACCAACCTTTGCCAAGCCTGGTGGGGAAGGGCTTCATCTTCACATATGAAATGGCAGCAACCCCGGTGGTCACAGCCACGCGAGGAGAAATCACAAATCACAGCCTGAGGCTCTACGTGGAAGGGCAGAATCTCTCCAACTCAGAGGTTCTTCTGGGGAACTTGAGCTGTGATGTTGAGACCCAGTCTCCCAGTAGCAACACAAGCCTGTCTGGGTGCGCTTTTCCTCTTCACAGTTTGGAGGCGGGCATCTATCCTCTCCAAGTACGTCAGAGGCAGATGGGGTTTGCTGACATGTCTGCGGTGCCCCAGCAATTTGTGGTGTTGCCTCAGATAACAGCCATTTCCCCAACACTTGGGTCCACTTGTGGAGGGACAGTACTCACGGTGAGGGGCTTGGCTCTCAATTCCAGCAGGAGGTCAGTTCAGGTTGACATTTCAGGTCCTTTCACTTGTGTGATTTTGAGTTTGGGGGACCAGACGGTCCTCTGTCGGATTACCCCGGCGGGTAACCCCTTGCCTGGCGCTTCCTTCACCCTGAATGTTACTGTCCTGGTTAATGGGCTGCCCAGCGCCTGTCAGGGGAATTGCACTCTTTTCTTGTGTGAAGAGACAACTCCTGTCGTGGATGCCTGGACCACAACCATCAGTGGGTCTCGGACCACAGTGCTGATTAGGGGTCAGAGGTTAGGTACCGCGGCTGATGAACCAATGGTGTTTGTGGATGATCGCCTTCCTTGCACTGTGACTTTCTTTAATACAACCCATGTGGCTTGCTGGATCAGTGACTTGGCCCCAGGACCCCACTACCTATCGGTTTTTCATACAAGATATGGGTATGCTTGCTCTGGTTACGTTTACAGACACTTCCACATTTTGCCTCAAGTGTTTCATTATTTCCCCAAGAATTTCAGCCTCCATGGTGGAAGCCTCTTGACCTTGGAGGGTACAGCCCTGAGGGGACGGAACTCCACTTTAGTCTACATTGGCCAGCAGGCCTGCCTGACTGTGAACCTCAGCTCTGAGCTCATCCAGTGCGCTGTTCCTGCAGGGAATGGCTCCGTTGCCCTGGTCATAGAGGTAGATGGACTTTCTTACCAGGTGGGCGTCATTGGTTACAGCGACGCCTTCACCCCCGAATTGCTCTCAGTTTCTCAGACTGATGATGTCTTAACGTTTTCAGTGGCTGGGATCTCAGGAGCTGCAAACGTTGACATTTTTATTGGGATGTTCCCCTGTGTGGGTGTCTCTGGCAACCGTACCCTTCTCCAGTGTGTGGTCCCATCCCTTCCTGTCGGGGAGTACCAGGTCAGAGGTTATGACCACCTGAGAGGGTGGGCCTCATCTATCCTGGTGTTCACATCCAGAGTGACCGTTACAGCAGTGACCGAGAACTTCGGTAAGTCAGGCAGATGAGGCAGAAGAGCTTTCTTTATATAAGTGGATCAGTAGCTCCTGTCCCTACTCTGTGAGGTAGGAAATCAACGTCAGTCTGAATGACAGAAGGAGAGAGAAGCCGGTTTTCCTCTTACAGCCCCAGCTTCCTCCTAAAACTTTGTCATGCTCCATTTATGAGGCTTTGTTTTTTATCGAGGAGATTGTGCATATTCTCTAAGTGTTTGATTGTATTTTAATTTGATACATTAACCCGCTTTAATTTGTGCTTTAAGTAATACCATTTGTAAGAGCTCATAATTTGATCATTTAAGTAGAACATAAATGCCTTCATTTATTTTTAAACCTATCTGCCAATTTGAATTGTTTTAAACTTATTAAATATGATTAATTTTTATCATTTTGTACTATTTCACAGATGAATTCATACTCCACCAATAATAAGCCAATTGCACAGTACGATTTCATTGGTTGAACTTTTTCTCCTTTTAGATGTATTGATATTCGCCTTGCCTTTTCTTCCAATGATGGTTTGGGTTTCTGTCCCCTTAATGTCTTACTACACTTGAGATAGCTCAAATGCAATTGTGATGCAGAAAGGTTAGAAGTAATTATGGGAGCAGGATCCTAGACTGATGAAGTACAAACTAAGCCATTTCTTGGAACAAATATGTCTGGCCTCAGCTGGGCGGGATGCTGTGGGGATTGGGGTTTGGTCCTGAGTCTGTCACTATCTTAGCTGGGTAACTTTTTTAAGCCTCAGATTTCTTATTTGATAAAGGGTTTGGGGCTGGATGTTGCCTTGTTCCCCTTTCAACTCCTTAGGAATCCATGACTTTTATGGTGAGAGAGGAGGGGTAAGAATGCACCCAAGCAAAAAGTTTGTCAGGTAGCTGTGTAAATACCACCTAGATTTGACATTGAAGGCAGGAGAAACTAGACCTCTATCTCAATGTAGACTAGAGGTCTCTGCACATCTGACATTTTCAGATGTCAGCTGACATTTTCCTTTATTGATTTTCAGACTGAAGCAAAACATGTTGTCTGTTAAGAACTGACATGATTTTACCCATCAGACAGGCACTCTTCTTACACAGCAGGTAGGAGTATAAACTGGGGCAACATTATTTTGGAGAGAAATTTGGCAGTATTCATCAAAATTAAAAATTTACTTTTCCTTTGACCTAGCAATTCCACTTCTAAGAAGTTGCACCAGTTTTACTCATATAAGTGTATATAGTTCATTGCACCATCCTTAATTGCAGCAAAAGAGGAGAAATTATGGAACTATCAATCAATAGGAAGATTGCTCAGTAAATTATGGAATAATCATATGATGGAATTCTAAGTGGCTATTAAAATGATGAGCTAGGGGGCTTCCCTGGTGGCACAGTGGTTGAGAGTCCGCCTGTCGATGCAGGGGACACGGGTTTGTGCCCCGGTCCGGGAAGATCCCACATGCCGCGGAGCAGCTGGGCCCATGAGCCATGGCCGCTGAGCCTGTGCGTCCGGAGCCTGTGCTCCGCAGCGGGAGAGGCCACAACAGTGAGAGGCCCGCATACTGCAAAAAAAATAAATAAATAAAAAATAAAAATGATGAGCTAGATCTGTATATATAGACTTGGAAAAATGTTTATGCTACACTTCTGATTTTTAAAAATTGTAGAATATTATGTATAGAATGACCCCTTTGTATAAAAAAACCGATATGCTTAGAAAATTCAAGAAGAATTCACAAGAAATTCTATCCATGGCTACTTCTGGGGAGTGAGATAAGTAGTTAGGGGAAGTTTTTCTTTCACTTTATACTCTTCTGTATAAAAAGTTTAAGAACTATAAATAAGCATTATTTTTCTACATAGGAATTTTTACACGTTTTATAGGTTGTTGAATTATTGGGGTTTGACAGAATAAGGGCTCCAGGCTTTGGAGGCAGAGCTTAGTGAGAAGAAACTGAGAAAACAGGGAATCTAAGGCCAGTGTGTGGACTCAGGAGGGCATAGAAAGGATGAAGGGGAGCAGGAAAGCATGGGTTTGAATTCTGAGTAAAGAAAGATTTGCCTCTATGATGGTGAACTCATCATTTTGTCTTTAAAGGCTGCCTGGGTGGAAGGCTCGTGCATGTGTTTGGAGCAGGATTTTCTCCCGAGAACATCTCAGCTGCCGTGTGTGGTGCTCCCTGCCAAGTCTTGGCTAACGCGACAGTGTCTGCCTTCAGCTGCCTGGTTCTGCCCCTGGATGGTCAGGAAAAGTGCCATATTCGTTTTTTAAAGAGTGCATGTGAAAATAACATACTTTGGTTAACTCCATTTTTTTGATAATTAATGCTGTATTGACTTTAAATTTTTCTATGTGTTCCTGGTGGGGGAAAATATGCTGATCCCCATCTAAAATGGTAGTTAGAATTGGGGACCACCTGTTAAGATGAGTCATAATAGCTTTTGTCATATTAATGACAACAAAACGTTTATCACCTATGTTCTTTTTTTTTAAACGTCTTTATTGGAGTATAATGGCTTTACGATGGTGTGTTAGTTTCTGCTTTATAACAAAGTGAATCAGTTATACATATACATATGTTCCCATCTCTCTTCCCTCTTGCGTCTCCCTCCCTCCCACCCTCCCTATCCCACCCCTCCAGGTGGTCACAAAGCACCGAGCTGATCTCCCTGAGCTATGCGGCTGCTTCCCACTAGCTATCTATTTTACGTTTGGTACTGTATATATGTCCATGCCACTCTCTCACTTTGTCACAGCTTACCCTTCCCCCTCCCCATATCCTCAAGTCCATTCTCTAGTAGGTCTGTGTTCTTGACGGCAGTCATATGAAGATGGAGAAAGTAGAACTGAGTGGTGAATACTAGTTTCAGTGACAGCCTAGGCATCGTGGAGAAAACAATCTTGTCTTGCTCTGAGGTGGGGCTGCTGAAAATGTCTGCCTTCTGGAGGTCCTAGTGAAGGGATTAGATCATTTTGCTGGAGAGCTCTTGCATATTAGTGTGCTCAGGTCTTGAATCTTATTATAGGAAAAAGAGGCCAACATTAACATTATCCTTTTATTCTGTAAAGTCCAGATAATTACCTGAGCCCTTACTCAGTAAAACACCACGATCTCTCACTGCTTTAAGCTTTGTAGCCGCCATGTAAATTGTGGCACGGGAAGCCATGTCTTTGTGGGGTGGAGGGTTTAGAATGGAAGGTGCAAAGCTTTGATATTTCTATGATGGGGCTCACAACACATGCTTATTACCCACTGAGCTTCAGAAAATAAAGTCTCAGGGATGAAATTACTATTATCACTACAGGGTCAGCTAAGCCAGGTGGTTATTTGGTTTGCATAATCATAGATCTTATACCCGTGCATTTAAAAATCATTTGTACTCACATTTTCTGTAAAATGCTTTAAGTTATATTCCTAATTTCTGTGTCCGCAACTTGAATGTTGGTGAAAGATTTACAGTGATAAAAGCATCACTTCTGAGCTTGGACAAAAATTCCATGATGGATAATACTGTTGTGATGGCAGTTACATTGGATAGTCTTAGACCAGAAGGAGGAGTGGTGGTGGTGGCCGTGGGGATTGGGAGGAAGGAGAGGAGGAGGAAAGGAGGGGAGAGGAGAAAGAATCCTTGCTTACGATACTGGAAATCGAGTGTCCTATGACCATCATGTATATGAGCAGAACATCACAGACGAGAGATCTGTTCTACTTAAGATTCCACAATAGGAAATTTAGGATATGGTAGAAAGTTGAAGTTAATATGTCTGTTTCTTTCTCTGTTCTAACTCCTGTGCCTAGAACTCTCCTGGCTTAGGGGACGTGCAAAATTAATGTTCGATGAAAGAATAAATACGGGAATTGGGAAATGGTGGAAACGTAAAACCGACTCCCCATTTCTAGGTCCTAATATTTAACAAATACTGCTACAGTTTTTCTGGAGGGGGCGGGGGGGGGGGCTTTCACGTATACACTATTTAAATTAATCAACTCTTTGCTATTATTTCAAGACATCTAGTTTCAACCAGAAGTACAAACTAAAAACCAATGAAGTTTCAGGGTCAGGTAAATTGTGTTATTGGGAGTTTTATAACTCACAGGAGAGGAATAAAATAAATTATTATATTTTAAAAGATTTGATTAAATTCAGAAAAAGAATTCTCAAAATTCCCTGATTTTTAGAAGAGGAAAACATGAGTGAGGCGCTGTAACTTTTACCATTGTCACTAGGTGTCAGCAAACACTCATTGATTGTACAAGGGCCGCTCATTTACTCTGGGGAAATGGATAATTTATTTTCCTCTTTCATTAAAAAAGAATTGGGAGATTGGGATTGACATAAATACACTAATATGTATAAAATAGTTAACTAATCAGAGCCTTCTGTATAAAAAAATAAATGAAATAAAATTCAAAATTAAAAAAGTCTTTTAAAAGACTTTTAAGTAGTGTCTATAAAGATGGAGAGGAACTGGCAGAATCGAACTCCACTGGTTTCTTTTTTTTTTAACATCTTTATTGGAGTATAATTGCTTTACAACGTTGTGTTAGCTTCCGCTGCACAACAAAGTGAATCAGCCATATGTATACACATACCCCATATCCCCTCCCTCTTGCATCTCCCTCCCACCCTCCCTATCCCACCCCTCTAGGTGGTCACAAAGCACCGAGCTGACCTTCCTGTGCTATGTGGCTGCTTCCCACTAGCTATCTGTTTTACATTTGGTAGTGTATATATGTCCCTGCCACTCTCTCACTTTGTCCCAGCTTACCCTTCCCTCTCCCCGTGTCCACAAGTCCATTTTCTATGTCTGCGTCTTTATTCCTGTCCTGCCTCTAGGTTTGTCAGAACCGTTTTTTTTTTTTTTTTTTTAAGATTCCATATGTATGTGTTAGCATACGGTATTTGTTTTTCTCTTTCTGACTTACTTCACTCTGTATGACAGACTCTAGATCCATCCACCTCACTACAAATAACTCAATTTTGTTTCTTTTTATGGCTGAGTAATATTCCATTGTATACATGTGCCACATCTTCTTTATCCATTCATCTATCAGTGGGCATTTAGGTTGCTTCCATGTCCTAGCTATTGTAAATAGTGCTGCAATGAACATTGTGGTACATGACTCTTTTTGAATTATGGTTTTTTCAGGGTATATGCCCAGTAGTGGTATTGCTGGGTCATATGGTAGTTCTATTTTTAGTTTTTTAAGGAACCTCCATACTGTTCTCCATAGTGGACGTATCAATTTACATTCCCACCAGCAGTGCAAGAGCGTTCCCTTTTCTCCACACCCTCTCCAGCATTTATTGTTTGTAGATTTTTTGATGATGGCCATTCTGACCGGTGTGAGGTGATACCTCATTGTTGTTTTGATTTGCATTTCTCTAATGATTAGTGATGTTGAGCATCCTTTTATGTGTCTGTTGGCAATCTGTATATCTTGTTTGGAGAAATGTCTATTTAGGTATTCTGCCCATTTTTGGATTGGGTTATTTGTTTTTTTGATATTGAGCTGTATGAGCTGCTTGTGTATTTTGGTGATTAATCCTTTGTCACTCCACTGGTTTCTTACTTAAGATCCAGGATGGGAGTTGGGGATTCTATGTATCCCTGAAATTGGATAAGACATTTTGAGAATATGATTGTGTATTTTTTTTTGTAGGAAGTAGGTCTACAGTGTACATCGAATTGTCAAAGGAGTGTGTCTCATAAATTATTAAAAACTACTAAATAATTCCCCTACTTTCAGATAGGATTGCACAGAACCAATTTAGTTAAGAATCTGTTATATTTTAAAAGATTTTTTAGCGGGCACTTTCACAGCAGCGACCCATACAAGTGTTTCACAGTTGCCTTTCTCAGGGAAATCTATCCTTTTACCTACTAATGCTCCCCACTCTACTTTTTTCAACCTTAATCAGCTGGCAGCCCTTGGGAAAGCTGAATAATTTCAGTCCTTCTAACACAGTGCTTCTCAATGATATTATTATTGAGAATTACTGAAAAAAATATTATTACCGGAGCAGCAACAGTAGCAGCACCTGGGATTTTGTTAACAGTGCGAATCCTTGGGACCTACTGTATCAGAAACTTTACAGCAAGTAAACATTTTAGTATTTCTCCTCTGAGCTTCTTGAGTATAATCTGTAAAAATATGCAGTCACTATGCTGTACACCTGAAACTAACATAATATTGTAAATCAACTATACTTCAATAAAAGTTAAGAAATGTAGCTCTAAAAATGTCCTGTTGCTGCTTTTGGGGTCATCATCTTTACTTTTCCCCCAAATTGTACTTCTAACAAAAGAAGAATTTTCTTTCTTCATATGATAGGTTGCTAAAGCATCTTGTCAGTCTAATACTCTGTATTTGTTTAAAATCAGCAAGATCTTTGATCTTTTGGTTTCCTGCATTTATATCTTGAGTTATACCACATGACTTCTTCATGGAAACTTTGACTTTTCTATGAGGCATGAAAAGCTAAAGTGATTAAGGTCGCACAGCTATTTTGTGGCAGAACCTTGAGTAAAATCCATGGATTCTGATCCCCAACGCTGGGCACTTTTCATAATCCACCTTGTCAATTTGCATCCACCTAATCACCCATAATGAGTTCATTATTTTATAGGTGTTGAGCCTGTTTTTATTTGCCCCAGGGCTTACTAACTGGAAAGTTCTCATGTTTCCTCTATCCATACAAGACTCTTACTTTCCAGACATTTTAATTGCTGTAATTCTTTGGGAACACAGCCACAGAACCTACTATGTGTTAGGTGCTTTGGAATATACCAGCAATAATAATACTATTTGTGTGTGATTGAATAACGGCAAACCCTCTCATGTACTTGTCTTATCCCTTGCTGCATGCAGCCCTGTGATGTAGGCAGGCCTCTTAGCTTCAAGCTCATAGCCCTTGATAACATGTGTTACGTACCTGCATGAACAAGCTAGCTGCAGAGGTAGAAGGCTAGAGAAAATTTTTCTTTTCTATTTTATTAAGGTTTTCAGGCAGAGATGCTCCCAAACCATCTCATGTAGAGATTTGTTCATCCTCCTGTTAAAGGTTATTGCCAGTCTGGCTTGGTGATGCTTTTTACATCGTGTCTCATGACCTGGAAAGAAATGGTCTCAGGGTCAGAGGGCTTCAAATCATTGCTATTCTTCTTTATGAAATGTTAATAGTCATAACTCTATGAGAATCAAGAACTTCTGTTAATCAAGAGATCCCATAAAGAGAATGAAAAGTCTAGCCACAAATCTGGAGAAGGTATTAGTAAGCATATAACCTCTGTAGGATTAGTACCCAGAATATAAAACTCACAAATCAATAAGGAAAAGACAAGCATTCCAATAGAAAAAAAGGCAAATGACAGAAATGGGAATTTCATAGAAGGGAAAATATGTTGTTACTAAACATATAAAAACTTGCTCAACCTAAAAAGTAATGATGAAAATTCAAATAAGGCCACAATGAGATGCTGTTGTATACTCACTGGACTGGCCAAAATTAAGAGTCTGATAATCCCAAGTGCTGACAATTATGTGGGTTACTGGGAAGTCATAAATATAGGTGGTAGGAACGTGAAATGACACAACCACTTTGGAAATAACATGGCACTGTCTTGTAAGGTTGAACTTGCACCTACCCTATGATTAGACAATTTTCTTAGAGGTATATACCCTAGAGAAAATTCCATACATGTTTGTAGTAGCAAAACCTGGGAATTACCCAAAAGTCCATTGGTGACAGAATAGGTAAATATATTGTAGTACTTTCACAGAATGCAGTGTTGAACAGCAGTGAAAATGTTTGAACAACAGTTACATGCAATAATAGGGCTAAATCTTGGAAACATAATATCGAGTGAAGAAAGCAGGTCTAAGGATATTATGCCATGTAGTCTATTTTCTAAAGTTCAAAAAGAAGTAAAACTCAACAATCTCCTGTTTAGGATACAAACCCATGTGAGAAAGCTATTTAAAAAATGCAAGTGTTTGTTTCTGAGAATGAGGAGGAAGTGGGTAGACTTGGCCAGGAGCACATAGACTGGAGAGCATCTTGACGGCATTGGCTTATGTTGGCTGAATTTATGGTACATTCACATGAGTTTTCTGACTAGGTGATTCATATTTTACAAAAACATGATTTGTATCTTCTGTATGAATTATGTACACATAGTACACTTTTAAGAAGAGTAAATGAATAAGTTTATTTTCCTATTGGTCAAGGAAAAACACATGGGCTTGCTTGATGTAATAAAGTAAGGCCTTTAGTTCTTTCTGTGGTTATTACCTAACCCAACGTTGACCATTTCATGCAGTGTCCTTGGCTTTCCTGTGTGGCCTGAGGCCTGAGGAGGAGAACTGTGAGACCTCTGGCTGCAGCTACGTGCAGTGTGATTTGACTGTCGCTGTGGGGACAGAGAGCCTGCCCGAATCATGGCCTTATTTCTACACCTGTGAAGAGAGTTCCCGATGCATCTGTGCACAAGATCGTTGGACAGAGTCCGTCTTTCCATCTTTCTCAGGCCTCTTCATCAGGTAACCCAGTCCTCTCCCTCCCTGACCTACCCCACGAATGCATAGCCAGTGGATTAATGGAATTCTCAGGAACTGCAGGCTGCGTGGACACAGCCCTAGGGCCAACCCTCTTGTTGGAGGGACTGTTCCATTGTGGGTTCCAGCCAGTCTGCATATCAAAGAGTCTCCTGTCTTTTCAAGTGTTCAAGAGAACATCTGAAAAATCTGCCCAGTAAACAGCCTGCTTTGTTCTTGCTTAGATTTTAATATTTATCTTCCGATCCAGAGCAACATCTGGTGAATGCCAATGGGGGGAAAAAGATTAGACATTATGAAAAACAGAAGGCTCTTTTCCCGTTTCCTTTTTCTTTTCTTTCCAAACAGATTCACAAGTATGAGAAAAAGTCATAGAGAAATCCAGCAGATTGTGCAATGTTTATTCAGAAGAAAGGGGGATGCCTGGGCCGAAGGACTGTAGATCTAGGATTTAAAAGCCATAGGCTTATAAGTTTTTGAACTTAAAAAGCAAACAAATAAATACCACAACTTTCCAGGTAAAAATCCCTTTTTCTAAACACATTTAAAAAAAAGTGTGGCCCTGTCGGTTGCTCTAGATGACCTTCATTTCTGCAAGCAGCTTCCTTACTGTGAAGTGTGATATTTCAGTGCTGAATGTGGCCCTCCGTCCTTCTTTATTTCTTATCTAGATAGAGTGGTTACATCCGATTATTTAATGAAGGCCTCTTTCCCCATTAAAAAATAAAACTAAACAAGACCAACTACCCAGAGGAAAAGTGAGAACCAGCCCTTTCCATGGCAGTCAGAATTTCTGATGTCCTAAGACAGCCCGTGTTTTACTTTTTAACATCTTTATTGGAGCATAATTGCTTTACAATGGTGTGTTAGTTTCTGCTTTATAACAAAGTGAATCAGCTATACATATACATATATCCCCATATCTCCTCCCTCTTGCATCTCCTCCCACCCTCCCCATCCCACCCCTCTAGGTGGTCACAAAGCACCGAGCTGATCTCCCTGTGCTATGCGGCTGCTTCCCACTAGCTATCTGTTTTACATTTGGTAGTATATATAAGTCCATGCCACTCTCTCACTTCGTGTCAGCTTACCCTTCCCCCTCCCTGTGTCCTCAAGTCCATTCTCCACATCTGCGTCTTTATTCCTGTCCTGCCACTAGGTTCTTCAGAATCTTTTTTTTTTTAGATTCCATATATATGTGTAAACATAGGGTATTTGGTTTCTCTTTCTGACTTACTTTGCTCTGTATGACAGACTCTAGGTCCATCCACCTCACTACAAATAACTCAATTTTGTTTCTTTTTATGGCTGAGTAATATTCCATTGTATATATGTGCCACATCTTCTTTATCCATTCATCTGTCAATGGACACTTAGGTTGCTTCCATGTCCTGGCTATTGTAAATAGTGCTGCAGTGAACATTGGAGTGCATGACTCTTTTTGAATTATGGTTTTCTCAGGATGTGTGCCCAGTAATGGGATTGCTGGGTCATTTGGTAGTTCTATTTTTAGTTTTTTAAGGATCCTCCATACTGTTCTCCATAGTGGCTGTATCAATTTACATTCCCACCGACAGTGCAAGAGGATTCTTTTCTCCACACCCTCTCCAGCATTTCTTGTTTGTGGATTTTTTGATGATGGCCATTCTGACTGGTGTGAGATGATATCTCATTGTAGTTTTGATTTGCATTTCTCTAATGATTAGTGATGTTGAGCATCTTTTCATGTGTTTGTTGTCAATCTTTTTATCTTCTTTGGAGAAATGTCTGTTTAGGTCTCCTGCCCATTTTTTGTTGCGGTTGTGTGTTTTTTTGATGTTGAGCTGCATGAGCTGCTTGTAAATTTTGGAAATTAATCCTTTGTCAGTTGCTTCATTTGTGAATATTTTCTCCCATTCTGAGGGTTGTCTTTTCGTCTTGTTTGTGGTTTTCTTTGCTGTGCAAAAGCTTTTAAGTTTCATTAGGTCCTATTTGTTTATTTTTGTTTTTATTTCCATTTCTCTAGGAGGTGGGTTGAAAAGGATCTTGCTGTGATTTATGTCATAGAGTGTTCTGCCTATGTTTTCCTCTAAGAGTTTGATAGTGTCTGGCCTTACATTTAGGTCTTTAATCCATTTTGAGTTTATTTTAGTATATGGTGTTAGGGAGTGTTCTAATTTCATTCTTTTACATGTAGCTGTCCAGTTTTCCCAGCACCACTTACTGAAGGGGCTGTCTTTTCTGTGTTGTACATTCTTGCCCCCTTTATCAAAGGTAAGATGACCATAGGTGCATGGGTTTATCTCTGGGCTTTCTATCCTGTTCCATTGATCTATATTTATGTTTTTGTGCCATTACCTTACTGTCTTGATTACTGTAGCTTTGTAGTATGGTCTGAAGTCAGGGAACCTGATTCCTTCAGCTCTCTTTTTCTTTCTCAAGATTTCTTTGGCTATTCCATACAAATTGTGAAATTTTTTGTTCTAGTTCTGTGAAAAATGCCATTGGTAGTTTGATAGGGATTACATTGAATCTCTAGATTGCTTTGCGAAGTATTGTCATTTTCACAATGTTGATTCTTCCAATCCAAGAACATGGTATATCTCTCCATCTGTTTTATCATCTTTAATTTCTTTCATCAGTGTCTTATAGTTTTCTGCATACAGGTCTTTTGTCTCCTTAAGTAGGTTTATTCCTAGGTATTTTATTCTTTTTGTTGCAATGGTAAATGGTAGTGTTTCCTTAGTTTCTCTTTCAGATTTTTCATCATTAGTATATAGGAATGCAAGAGATTTTTGTGCATTAATTTTGTGTCCTGCTACTTTACCAAATTCATTGATTAGCTCTAGTAGTTTTCTGGTAGCATCTTTAGGATTCTCTATGTATAGTATCATGTCATCTGCAAACAGTGACAGTTTTATTTCTTCTTTTCTGATTTGGATTCCTTCTATTTCTTTTTTGTCTCTGATTACTGTGGCTAAAACTTGCAAAACTATGTTGAATAATAGTGGTGAGAGTGGACAACCTTGTCTTGTTCCTGATCTTAGTAGAAATGGTTTCAGTTTTTCACCATTGAGATTGATGTTGGCTGTGTGTTTGGCATATATGGTCTTTATTATGTTGAGGTAAGTTCCCTCTATGCCTACTTTCTAGAGGGTTTTTATCATAAATGGGTGTTGAATTTTGTCGAAAGTTTTTCTGCATCTATTGAGATGGTTATATAGTTTTTCTCCTTCAATTTGTTAACATGGTTTATCACATTGATTGATTTGTGTATATTGAAGAATCCTTGCATCCCTGGGATAAACCCTACTTGATCATGGTGTATGATCCTTTTAATGTGCTGTTGGATTCTGTTTGCTAGTATTTTGTTGAGGATTTTTGCATCTATGTTCATCAGTGATACTGGCCTGTAGTTTTCTTTCTTTGTGACATCTTTGTCTGGTTTTGGTATCAGGGTGATGGTGGCCTCGTAGAATGAGTTTGGGAGTGTTCCTCCCTCTGCTATATTTGGAAGATTTTGAGAAGGATAGGTGTTAGCTCTTCTCTAAATGTTTGATAGAATTCACCTGTGAAGCCATCTGGTCCTGGGCTTTTGTTTGTTGGAAGATTTTTAATCACAGTTTCAATTTCAGTGCTTGTGATTGGTCTGTTTATATTTTCTATTTCTTCCTGGTTCAGTCTCTGAAGGTTGTGCCTTTCTAAGAATTTGTCCATTTCTTCCAGGTTGTCCATTTTATTGTCATAGAGTTGCTTGTAGTAATCTCTCATGATCCTTTGTATTTCTGCAGTGTTAGTTGTTACTTCTCCATTTTCATTTCTAATTCTATTGATTTGAGTCTTCTCCCTTTTTTTCTTGATGAGTCTGGCTAATGGTTTATCAATTTTGTTTATCTTCTCAAAGAACCAGCTTTTAGTTTTATTGATCTTTGCTATTGTTTTCTTCATTTCTTTTTCATTTATTAATTCTTCATACTTTGATCCAGCGATTTTACTTCCAGGATTTTAAGAAAGCAGTTGGAAATATGTAACATTTATGAAGAACTATAGTCTTCAATGCTTTAGGTATATTAACAAAAACAGTTGAAATGAAGTAAGCGTTTAGTAATAAAGAATGAATCCAAGTGAAAATATACTAAGAACCTTGAAAAACCATGGTGTAGAACATTTAACCAAAGAAGGAAATGCTTACAATATACTGAGGTGTGAAAGGTACAGGTCACAAAATAGTGCCTCAATGAAGTCCTGATGGTGTTTATAGTACATGTACATGTGTCACACAACAGGTGATTGGGAAAAAGACCGGACGATGTATTTTAAAATGCTGATAGTGCCTATCCCTAGGGGGCTGGAGGACTGATCATATTTGTTTTCTTCATTGAGTTTTTATGTAATTTTTTCAGTGAACATGTACTAATTTAATAACCAGAAAACACAATATAAATTTTACATGGGGTGCTAGGAATATCATGTGCTAAATAGCTTACCTTGGTTCCTCTTAAGATTGTGCTTGTGAACGCAGAGAACTACTTTCCAGGGTCTTTGCAAAGAACCCATTTCCATTGAATGGTTTACCCTGCCAGCCACTACCACTATGGATTTGATGTCATTTGGCAAAGACAGACATTTGTATCTGTGGCAAATATATGCCCAGTTTGTCCATCCATCCATCCATCCATCCATCCATCTAGTAGTTTTATCAAGTGTTTATTATGTTCCAGGTACTGTGCCAGGAGCTGGTGACTCAATGGTGAATGAGATGCAAAGTCCCTGTCCTTAAGAGTAGTGGAGGAGGCCAGACAATAAACAAGATGATCACATGTTCTGATAAGGGCTATAAAGTGATAAAAAACAATGGAGGCTGCTTTTAAAAATTTTTTTATTTCATTTTTTGTTATTATTATTTTTTAAATTGCAGTATAGTTGATTTACAATGTTGTATTAGTTTCAGGTGTACAGCAAAGTGATTCAGTTATACAAATATATTTTTTATATATATATATATATATATATATATATATATATATATATGTTCTTTTTCAGATTCTTTTCCCTTTTAGATTGTTACAAGATACTGAATATAGTTCCCTGCGCTACACAGTAGGTAGTGATATCAAATGATATTTGTCTTTCCCTGTTGGGCTTACTTCACTTAGTATGATAATCTCTAGGTCCATCTATGTTGCTACAAATGGCATTATTTCATTCTTTTTTATGGCTGAGTAATATTCCACTGTGTGTGTCTCTGTGTGTGTGTGTGTGTGTGTGTGTGTGTGTGTGTGTGCGTGTATGTATGTGTATATATCTCACATCTTCTTTATCCTTTCATCTGTCAATGGACATTTAGATTACTTCCATATCTTGGCTATTGTAAATAGTGCTGCAGTGAACATTGGAGTGCATGTATCTTTTTTTTTTTCCCCCAAGGGAAAGATACTCATTTATTTATTTTTATATTTTTTTACATTTTTTTTGAATTTTATTTATTTTTTTTATACAGCAGGTTCTTATTAGTTATCCATTTTATACATATTAGTGTATATATGTCAATCCCAATCTCCCAATTCAACCCCCCCCCCGGAGTGCATGTATCTTTTTGAATTATAGTTTTCTCTAGATATATGCCCAGGTGTGGGATCACTGGATCAGCTCAGAGGAGGTTTCTCTGAAGAAGTGCCTTTTCAGCTGAGCTAAGGACAAGTGTCATTATGGAGAGTCAGGCAGTGGGGGCAGCAAGTGCAAAGGACCCATCAAGTTTCATGAACTGCCAGAGGTCAGAAGGGCAGGAGTAGGGTTAGAAGGAGGAAAAGTGGCTCGAGAAGAGCTCGGGGATGTATTAAGGCCTCAAAGGCCATAGTAAGGAGTTTGGATTCTATTCTAAGAACAGACTAAGTATCTTTCTAAAGTCACAGTCAAGCCCCGGCAGTATCAGGACTGGAACCCAAGGCTTCTGACTCACAGTGTACTCAGCATGATGCTGTATTGTTGGCATCAGTAACAGAACCTTGGCTGGGCTGTGAGGGTCCAGGAAATTTGAGACATGGGGAGCAATTTCAGGCTAAGTGAGGGAGACAGAATGATGGCATGTGTTTTTACTGCCTACCATAGAGAGTGCATCCAAGGAGAATATCTGCTTACTTTTGGATCTGGTTGGACCGACTGAAAGAGCAATAGATTGGGACTCAGGAAACTTAGGTTCTAGAACTCTCTCTCCCACCATTTGGGCCAAATATTCTTACCACATTCCCTCAAAATAGATATTTGTGTGCATGCGTGTGTGCATGCACATCCATATCATCTATATCTATGTATTTCTCTGTGTACGTATATGTCTATAGTTAAAACTGGCCAACTGTGCTCCTTAATTTGTAGGATGGTTGTGGAAGAAAACATGACATAGTAATATTAAGAAACTTTGAAATTTTGCAAATGTTAGTCCATTTTTGACATCCTGGTGTCTCTGCTCATCTTGATGATGGCTTTTTAATGAAAAAAATTTCTAGTCATATAATCAGGGCCAAAAAAGAAAAGAAATATGAGCTAAAGGTTGTGAAAAAGTCTAAGCCAGCAGAAAAGGGTTTTAACTCTTTCAGAGCAAAAAGAACATGATTTGTTTTCACACTCTTCTTGTATCGGGAAGCAGGGCACACAGGGTGGGAAGCAGCCTGGAAACACAGGACAATGCAAGGCAGAGTCAGGGATGCCGTGGTGCCCAGGCCTACGCCTGACATCACAGAGGTGTGAAGGACCTTCTGTACCATGGTCACTAGTCTTTCCTGGGAAGATCAGTGGCCCCACTGTGACATCTGCTTCCTCTGTCATGTGCCTACGACTGCGGGGAACAGACTGTCTCCTCCGGGAACGGCCTGGAAAGCCACAGCGACCCTTGTTACAGCATCGACAGATATCAGCAGGGTCTTCTACTGGGGGACCAGCTGTTAGAGCACTTGCTGAAGAAACAGGCTTTGTTTAATTTGTTCAGGACTCGGTCAGCTGGAGTGACCTTCCAGTGGCAGGTGATATATATTGTGTTTCTGGAGTCACTAGCAAAATGGAACAATCCACTGTGAGCTGGTGGGCATTGCTACAGGCAGATGAAAAGAGGGCAGGGTGACTTACCTCATTTTACTCTAACCTTTGCTGATGAAGAACCTAGAAGGGGCAGAAGAAGTCTTGTTAGGAGGTGGAAGCCCATGATCAAGAAAGGTTGTAAAGGTCACTCCTTCCCTTGAGTTCAAGTCAGTATCCCAGATCATCATATAGTGAGTATAAAAAACCTGCTCATATGAGTGAAGATCCACAGTTGGAAATGAACATGAGAGGGGAGCACAGAACAGAGAGGTGACAGGCAAATATTCTTTCCCTTGCCTAAGAAGCAAAAAAAGGGAATTCTGGAAAGGTAGACAACTAAGTTTACATTATCCCTGACAAAATTCCAGAATGAATTATTAATCAGATGGCTTGTGAGCCTTCAGAAATGGGAGTAGCAATCTGGGAACCGATTCACAAGGAACGAGATGGTGTGGAAAACCAACTTCATTTCCTTTCTGATGGCTTTATAAGAGATTTATAATGGCAGTGGTGATGGAGAGCTTCTTAAACTATTCTAGCAACCCTCCTACCCCCCGCCCCCCAGTAGCAAAAGAAAGGTTCTAGCTGCAAAGCCCAAGGTACCCTGTCACAGAATCAAGTTGCTTTGAAGTCAGGTGTTTTATTTGAAAAGTCCATGTGAATTTTGCATTCTACTTCATCATATTTCCATAGGTATCTAAATATTACATTTTAATTTGAAAGTTAAATTACTTTGCTTTGCTTTTCTGAATCTTTGCATGCAAGTGACACTCCAGGAGCAAATGCTGTGTTTATCCTGTGGCTTTGTCTACCCTTGGATGATGGCTCAGCTAAATGGATGTGTAGCTACACTACAGGCTCAGATTCAAAATGTATTTGAGCAATGGGTCCACATCAGTGAGACGACCCGTAACAACAATGAATGTAAATTCCCACATTGACATTTCAACAATAATACCACCTATGTCACTACCACCTAAAACTATAACAAGAACTGGCTTTATCGGACACTTCCTTGCACCAGATTCTGGGCAGGTCCTTTTGTAGGCTTCATTTTGCTCCATTCCCCAAACACCTCTTTAAAAGAGTATCTTTATGATTAGTAACTTCATTTTATAAACATGGAAAACAAAGCTTAGAGAGTCATGTCTTCAACAATGTCGGATGGATGGTAAATATCTGCTCGGGGATTCGAATCTAGCTGGCTGGCTTTCAAGCCTCACTTTTGCATTATAATGCTTCTCAGAAAATCGGCTGAACACATGCAGCATGGTGAAATCCTCAGGTAATTGTGGCTCTGAGACTTTGAGTTCACCACCATCTTAATTTAAGCTTAGGGGCTACAAAATGAACACAGTATTAGGTGCCATGGTGGGGAGGGCTTCGATAAAGGGAGACCACAGCCTCAATGGTCAGCCAAACTGGGCTGCACAATATTAACATATTGCCAGTCTACAGTAGGTGTAGAAGACAGTGAGTATGAAGTCATGTCCTGGGTGGATACGGAGCTGGGAACGTTTTAGCATGAAGACGAGGAGATGACGTAGATGTGATAGTTATCCTGCTCATTATTTCTAGCAAAGTGTGGGAGAAACCATTTCGACATTGATTTGAAAAAAGATGTTCTAGTTGGACATGAGTTATAGTTTCTCAAGCAGTGATCTTTTGCCCTTTTCATCACCAGTCCTGGTCTTCCCGTGGGATATGCCAACTTCGTGGTGATGTCCCATCAGCATCTCAAAACTTGGGAGTATTGCTCTAGGAGACGGGACCCCTTTGATTCTCATCTCGGAGTTGCCTTATTTTTGTGTTTGACTTTATGCAAATCACCAATCTCTTTGAGTTACATTTTTTATGCCTCTACCTAATTTACCGGCTGAAATGAGATCATACGTATGAAACTGTTAAAAAGTGTAAAACATCATGCATTATTATAACTAATAATCTTGGAGCTAGTTGCAACAATGCCTAAAGCCAGGATTATTCTTGAGTAAATATCACACCTGTTCGGGGCCATACCCTGCAAACTCCATGCTCTCCTCTCCTCTGGACCACATATTTGTAGACTTTCTGTAATGCTACACTGCAGTTTTTCATTTTAAATCCAGTCTGGTTTCTCTCCTTAAAGCAAGAGGACTTTTAAAGCAAGTGGCTGGTAGTATAACTGGCACATATATCGAATCTCCTTAGTCTGGGCGGTTAAGTAAGTTTAATTAATTTACTAAGTTAATGTTCCACTGCTAGCAACAGAGCCTCATTGCCATCAGCTGGGGAGAGGGAATTGAAAGCCTAAATGAGCTCATTTTTTCACAGTTGGAATTAGGGACCAGTTAGCCAGTTGTGTGGGTTTTCCAATTTCTCCATCTGCCCTGGGGGGATTCAGGCAATTCACTCCCCCATCACTGAATGTAAGAACAGGAAGAGGGAAGGGGAAAAGAAAAAAAATTTTTTTTCCCAACATTTGCTTCCATTTTTGGAACTGGAAGTATTATCTGTGCATTGCTTCTTTGGTTGGGTTTGGAGAAGCTTTTGCTAATGTTCCTGATAGAGCTGGAAAAGAGAAAGGCCTCAGTGAAAGATATTTACCATGTGCATTTTCATTGCAGGGTGTGCAGATAAAGGGAAAACAAATAAACAATAAAAGAATGGAAACAAAATTACAGAAATTTGCAAAATTTGACAAATGGTGGCCTGTGGTTGCCACAAGCTAATGGCTTGCAATGATTAATAAGAGTAAAAATAATTGCATTTCATTAAGATTGATGACACCCCATTTAACCTCCCCTCTCGTTTCAGCCCTAAAGTGGAAAGAGATGAAGTTCTCATCTATAATAGCTCCTGTACCATTACCATGGAAACTGAGGCAAAGATGGAGTGTGAGACGCCTAATCAGCCAATTACCGCCAAGATTACTGAGATACAGAAAAGCTGGGGCCAGAACACTCAGGTATAATCAAATCTTTTTTACAGACTGATTCAAACAGCTCAAATTAAATTTGTAATATTGTGTACATTAAAAAAACAATTTAGCCCAAATGGCAGCGATATATAATATTAAATGCTCTCAAACTTTGAGGAGCTGGTCTAATGCACAGCATCTGAATTCATAGTTAACTATGGTTAATCATATATTTTCTCAAAAATAAATGAGTGCTGCCTGGGCTCTTTTAAAGCAAATTCTGAACAGATAATCTCAGCATTTTGTCCTGCTTTCTGCGAGCGTGTTTGAAGGAAGCTCTCAGTGGTTTATTTCTCCATGAAATAAATGGCCTACAATTTAACCAGGCCCTTCTGGAAGGTTTCCAAATCACTCAGCCATCCTCAGTTGGTGGGATGGCAGCGTCTCCTGGTCCATCCCGAAAAGTCTGCGGGGTCATCTGGTCCAGCCTCCCTACCTCACCCATCCATTTTTAAAGCATCTTAGCCACCCCTCCAAGTGGGTTTTGTAAGAATGTGTCCTTAAAAGTCCCTTGTGGGAGATTCCACAGCCTCCCAGGAAATTTTCAAAAATTGAAATCAGAGACAAAGGGCTGTTTGGAAATGTATCAGATAATCTTTTACAACTCTCCAGGCTTCTCATGGTACACAGATAAAAAATAATATTTATTGAGCACCTACTCCCTTAGGTGTCTTTCTCTTTATGAAAGCGATCCTCAGATCTCCCTCTTTTGTCTCTTTTATTGGAACAAACATTTATTGAGCGCCTATTAAGTAACACACGCTATCGGAGATCCTCTCATGAATGCTGCTCCGATGAAATCTTTGCAATCCCAAACTGTACCTCCTGGGTTCGTGAGGCCTGTTTTTCTATAACTTTTGGGCTGGTGCTGAAAAAACATGCAGTTACAAATAATGTGATTTTTCTGTCCTTTCTAAGCTGTTCCCTGTCTGCCTTTCCACCCCCTGTCCCCCGGGGTCTCCCTGTCCATCCTATTACCTCCTAGGCTTTTCACACCCCTTTCCCAAACCTTCAGGTTGTTGCACAGGGCTGTTGCTTCTTCCTTCATTGTGTCCCCGCCTGCCAAATTCACCTCTTCCTTTCAGTGTATTGATAGCTTTAATTCTTTATCTGCAGCACTATCGTCCCCTAATCACAGCCTCCTCTTCATGCCCGTGCCCCTTCTCAGCAGTTGGCTGGCAGTGATGTCTCAAAGGTTTACTGTAGTGAGTGAGGCTGCTGAATCAGCATTGAATTGTAGAAAGAGAGCTGTGGGCTGAAGGCCAGCTGTGGGACACTGAGCATTCTTTAAGGCTTTCCGGGCTTAAGTTTCCACCTGGGGAATAATAAGCTGGGTTGTTAGGGTGCACCTCTGAGCAAATGCCGGTGACAGGGAGGGAGAGGCAGGTAGCACAGGGGTTAGGGGCTTTGAGCTGGACTGCTGGGAATGGAATACATCAGTTGCTCCCTGGGAGACTTCAGGCAACTTAGCCCCTCTGTGCATCAGTTTTCTCATCTGTAAAGTGGGGAGAAAAATGGTACCCCCCCCCCCGAAATAGGGTTGGTATGAGGATTCTAGCATGTGAGCCGCTGTGAACTGCACGTCACACACAGTAAATGTCCAATGTTGGTTGTTCTTGTCCATGCTCATTTGCTAGTCTCAGTGCTAGAAAATGATACAGGATCCTTTCTCCATAGTGCTTGCTGCTTTGACCAGATCATTTCACTTCTTAGATTTCATTGAATTTCCCATCATCTCAAAGACTAATTTTGAGTTTTTTGAGGGCCTTAAATGTCTGTCATCTTTAAATGTTTATACAGCATGTATTTATTGAGTTCCAATCATGTTCAAGGTCCTCTACTATGAAAGAGAAAAAAAAAATGTGGAAAGAGACCCCTCTTTAGGGGGCAGTAGGGAAGACAGGTCGTGTATGGAGGTAGGTGAGGTTCAAAGAAGCACATGAAGAGTCAGTTCATCACAGTTGGATGTAATGTTGGACACCATCCGACCAGTGACTCAGCAAGGGATGAGTTAACTGAGGTCCATAAAGAGAGGTGATCTGATAAATCACACAGCTGTAATTTGGCATCATAACCCATGCAGCCATAAGTCATTGTGGAGGAAATAAGCCAATTAATCTTTAGGAACTAGAGGGGCATGTGTCTAAACCTACTAGGCTAATGTCAGTGCCTAGGAAACTCCAGTCCTGGGATGTATGGTTGTCCCATAGATGTTGGGAAGTCTGGGGACCTTAGGTACACAATTGCCTTTTCTGGGCCTGGGAAGAACCAACACTGCCAGATGCTTTATCAGGGCTAGAGTTCTGGTCTCTAGGTCCAAGTACTATGTGAGAACCTTGGAACACTAGTTCCATGGAATGTTAATAAGTATTCTGGGATAAAAGGGTTCCAAACTCAAATACATTTATGAAAGTTGGATTAAATATATATATATATTTATATATAAAACATATATATATATATATATATATATATATATGTTTATTGAGAGCATTCAGTATGTGAATATATAATGTAAAATTCCAGGAAAGGGCTGTAGTGTGGAGTATTACCTGAACCTGTTTGTCCACAGAGCCCTTTATTCCCAGAATTTCTTTGGGGGCTGGTATCTGTCCTGCTGCCCTCACTTTGGGAACTGTTGCCCATGCCATGCTCTTCCCCCTACCCTAGAGTGGAGGGTCAGAGTGGGGAAGGTTACATTCAGATGGGGCAGTCAACTGAAGGTAAGTAGGTAGCATTTGTATTATGCCAGGAAGGATGGGCAGGATTCAGGCAGGCGGGGATGCAGAGGAAAGGTATTTTCGGTGGCGAAACGAGGATGCACAAGGCACTGAGGCAAGAACCCACAGGAATAGTGTGAAGAGCATGGTGTATATGAAGGGGACTAGTGAGTCGTAGGTTTGTAAAGATGGGCTAGGATGAGATTGTGATGGCAGGTTCAGCGTTTTTCCTTCAATTCATCAGGTGACAAGTAGTCCTCAAGGAGTTACTGCAAGATCCCAGGCGTGCTTTAGTCACATTGGTCTGTAGCTGGGTGTGGGACGCCCTGGGAAATGGAGGGGAGATGGGTGAGAGGTAATCGAAGGAGGGAAGTGGCAGAGGGAGTGGAGGGGAGGGGACACACGCAATAGTCAGCACTTGATAACTTGTGTTCGGCAAAGTGTTCAGAGAGACTGAAAATTCAATGTGGGAGGTGGGAAAATTATCGGTCAATTTTCCCAGTGGTCTTTTCAGATGTTTGAAGTATATCTGTATATCTATATCTATATATCTATATCTATATATCCATGCTCTTGATTCCAGAATTGTAATCTCCAGCCCAGAACTCTTTCCTGAACTTTCGATTCCCAAACTTCATTGCCTCCTGGCATCTTCACTTGGATACCGAAATGGCATCTCAAGTCTAACAGGTTCTGAGCTGAACTCCTGATCTCCACTGCTGCTCTCCCCTAGCGCCTCTTCCCCCCACCATAGTCCTGAACTGAGTTGATGGCAGCTTTTCAGTTGCTCAGGCTGTGGAGGCATCCTTGATCTTCTGAATCCCATGTCAGACCCATCAGGAAATTCTGTTGTCTGTACCTTTCATCCGACTGCTTTGTAGCAAGTTTGCGGCTGTCACCTCCGCCATCATCTACTGATGATTACAGAGCTGGTCTCCCTGCCTCTCCCTCTGCCTCCCCTTTTCAGTCTATTCTAATGGAGCCCCAGTGACCCTTTCCAAATATGTCAGGTAATTACACTCCTCTCAAAACCTTTCCGTGGCTCCCAAATGCTCTCTCAATAAAAGCAAGTCCTTACACTTATGTAAAGGGCCATTCTCTGCACCAGCTTCCCACCTCCAGCTCCTCTTTGGCTTCACCTCTTGTTTCTGTCACCTGTACCTGGTCTGTCCAGGCCCAGCGGCTCCCTGCTGTTCCTGGAACACGCCAGGCTCACTTCCACACTGAAACTTTTGCATCTGCTCTTCCTCCTGCTTAAAATACTGTCTCCTCCTTAAAATACTGTCTTCTGCTTAAAATACTGTCTCTTTTTCTTTTTTGAATTGAAGTAGAGTTGATTTACAATATTGTGTTAGTTTCAGGTGTACAGCAAAATGACTTGATTATACACACACACACACACACACACACATATATATGTATATATATATTCTTTTTCAGATTCTTTTCCATTATAGGTTATTACAAGATAATATAGTTCCCCGTAAATCCTTGTTATTTAACTGTTTTATATA
This sequence comes from Monodon monoceros, assembly GCF_005190385.1. Classification (NCBI taxonomy): domain Eukaryota; kingdom Metazoa; phylum Chordata; class Mammalia; order Artiodactyla; family Monodontidae; genus Monodon; species Monodon monoceros. Next base: position 25,765,647 of record NW_021703780.1, read on the forward strand.
TAGTAGTGTGTATCTGCGAATCCCAAACTCCTAATTTATCCTTCTCCCTCCCCCCTTCCCCTTTGGTAACCATAAGTTTGTTTTCTATGTCTGTGAGTCTGTTTCTGTTTTGTAAACAAGTTCATTTGTGTTAGTTTTTAGATTCCACGTATAAGTGGTATTTGTCGACGGACATTTAGGTTGCTTCCATGTTTTGGCTATTGTGAATAGTGCTGCTGTGAACATTGAGGTGCATGTGTCTTTTCAAATTCGAGTTTCATCTTTTCCAGATATATGCCTAGGAGTGGGGTCACTGGATCATATGACAACTCTACTATTTTTAGTTCTTAAGGAACCTCCATACTGTTCTCCATAGTGGCTGCACCAATTTACATTCCCACCAACAGTGTAGAAGTGTTCCTCCATTCTCCATACCCTCTTCAGCATGTATTATTTGTAGACTTTTTGATGATGGCCATTCTGACTGGTGTGAGGTGATACCTCATTGTAGTTTTGATTTGCGTTTCTCTAATAATTAGCAATGTTGAGCATCTTTCTCCATCCCTTTTCAAGTACAGCCCTCTGTTTTAACTTTTTGCTGAAATGTTACTTCCTCAATGAAGCCTACTTTTACCACAAAGTTACAACCCAGTGCTGCTCACTCCATATATCATACCTACAGTTTTCCTTAGTCTGCTTTATTTTTTCCATAGTCCTTATCACCTGCTAATATATTATGTAAGATACTAATTTATTTATTTATTTATTTATTTGCCGTACGCGGGCCTCTCACTGTTGTGGCCTCTCCCACTGCGGAGCACAGGCTCCGGACGCGCAGGCCCAGCGGCCATGGCTCACGGGCCCAGCCGCTCCGCAGCATGTGGGATCCTCCCGGACCAGGGCACGAACCTGCGTCCCCTGTATCGGCAGGCGGACTCCCAACCACTGCACCACCAGGGAAGCCCAAGATACTAATTTATCATGTTTATTGTTTTGCATCTGACTTTTCTTGCTAGAACATGATCTCCAGGAAGGCAGAAATGCTTACCTGCTTTGTTTGATGGTGTATCCCAACTACCTAGAACAGAGCCTGAATCAGTTGTACAAATGAACAATATAGAAATACAAATAAAGGCAGTTAAAAGAAGCCTTCTCATATGTTGCTTCTCCTATTCCATCCCCTGAAGAGTATATCTGAAAGGAGACACACACACTCACACACACTGGTGTACATACACTCATTTGCACACAAAGATGTTATTGCATCATTAATACTGTTCAACTTGTATTTTTAAAAAACCTATTGACACTCTAGGGTATCAGCTCCTTGAAAAGAAGAATTTTGTTTTTTTACTGCTGTTTCCCAAAGCTTAGAACTATGCCTAATACACAGCAGATCCTGTTAAAAATTATTGAATGGACGAATGGATTTATGAATGAGTGAATGCATCATGGTCATCTCTCCATTTTAGCACAGGTACATTTGTCTCTTCTTCAGAAGACATTGATCATACCTACTGTGTATCGCCGTGATACATGAAACAAGAGAAAAGATATTAGAAAAAGCAAAAATCTAAGAGTGCTAGAAAACACAATAAGGTGCCATAAGACAGCCAGAGGTTTTGAGGGATTTCTGAAGGATAAAGAGTGGATTGGGTTGGATGGGTAGAGAAATCACAGCAGAATAAACACAATGCAAAGCCAGTTTAGAGAAAATGGATAGAAAGAGTCAGCTATACTTTTCAGTGGAGCTCCAGGAGAAATTCCCAACTTGAGAGTCATATAGGGCAGATATCAGGGTAACTGAAGAAAGGATTGCTTGGGAGAACTACTAGGGCCATTTCCCTTCCTTTTCCCTCTCCGTTTCTTTTTCTCTGTCCCTGTGTACTCAGAGTGGTGGCTCTGTGGCTCTCAAGACAAAGTCTTAAGAGCAGCTCACAAAGCAAAAAGGGGATTATTTGCTTGGGGACAGGAGATGGGTATGGTCCTTTGTGAGTATTAGGGTCTTTGTTAAACTTGGCCAAACCCAAGGCAACTCTGAAACTCCAGGACAGACTCAGGGAAAGAAGGAAGAAAAGGGCAGGGAAAAACAGCATTCTCCTAATTTCTGCCTCGAAGGAATCCCTTTACTTTCCCTCCACTCATCCAGATGTTTCACCTAGCAATTTCGGTTGTGATAACTTGAAGAGGTTTCTCTGAACATCTGATCTGCCATATCAGTGGAAAAAGAAGTTGGAAACAGTGCTATTAAAGTTATCTGGGAGATGATTTTAAACCTAGAGTCCTGTACCCCATCCAATACTATCTGGAACAGAAACAAAATAAAGACATGTACGCTATACAAAATTCAGAACGTTTATCACCCCTGTGCACTCTCTGAAAAATCACGTGCTCTGGCAAACCATAAAATGAATCCAAGGATGAAGATGATATGAGAAACAAGAAACAGTAATGAACAAAGAACCTGAAAAATAGCAAAACCGGAGTAAAAATGGGTGAAAATATGGCTGTGAAGCTTAACGTAGTTAACAATGAACTCTTAACCAAACTGAGGCAGGAACCTCCTGTTTCAAGTAGATATAATAAAAGGAGGACAAGAAACAGAGGCATAAACCTCCCTTTTTGATAAAATGAGATTTTTGTAGCACATGCACAGCATTATGTGAAGATGGAAAGTATATGGGAGAATGTGGAGGACTTCATGGGGAGGAGGAAAGCCAAAATTAAGTTCCTGCAAAGGGACATTTAGATAAAAAGCAAGACAGTTTGCTCTACTGGGCCCTAGAAGAGCTTTGGATTTAGAGAAATTTAGGTACCAGGAAATGGTCATGAGGCAGGAAGGGGTTGCTTGAAATCCTCGATAAAGAGTGTCTGGAGCCCAGGACCTTGCTATTGGTGGACCCAAGCAGACATCTCTTTCCTACTCCTTCCTCCAGGAAGCAGGGGCATAATTTATGGACAGATTGATTAATTAGGTGCCTGATATCAAGCATAGGGGAGGAGGGGATGGAGAATCTTGAAGATGATTGGAAGATCTGGTTACTCTTTGAAGAGAGGTCAACCTTCCCCGACCCCGCATGAAATTCTGTCCTTTGCCCCCAGCTCCAGCATCCTGGCAATTCATGTTCTATTCTTTCCAGAAAGGAGACTAAAAGATACTTTTCTGGAGCAATTAAACCAGAGTAAAGACCCACAGATTTGGACATTTGGAAGCCTCATGACATCCCGCTTATACAGATCGTCCACTTAGATGTTTACTGCGTTGCTCTTAAATGTGAATGGACAGACTTCTGGTTTTGGCCACGAGAGAGTGATGATTTTAGACTTACCCTCCTGCTGTACACAACTGTGAAACTAGTTGGAATATATTTCAGGCTTTGGATATTAGACAGCACAAGGCTGTGATCCTTGAGAGAAGGGAAACACACAAGGAGAGCAGCTTTCTGTCTGAGAACAGTATTCCAGGGAAAGAGACCTCAGGCAGAGAGAAGCAGTCTCCCTGTGGGAGCCATCGGAGGCTGGGGCTCGGGGTTGCTTATGTAGGTAGGAGGTATGGAAATGAAAGAGGAGGTAGGAGGGATATGAAAATATTTAATGAGATAATGGCCAACATTTTTTCAGATTTGATGAAAAATACAATCCCATAGATCCAAAAAGCTTAATGAATCCAAATCAGAGGAAACATTAAGAGATCCATTATTGGAGTTTTCAATACTGTTGAGATGTCAGTCCTAAGTAATATTTAGAGACAATGCAATTCCAATAAAACAACCCAACTTTATTTTTTGGTAGCAGTTTCCAGGCTGATTAAAAATTTCTATGGAAATGTAATGAATAGCAAAATCTACCTTTAAAAAGAACAAACTTTGATGACTTACTCTGCCCGATTTCAAGTCTACTATAAAGCTATGGTAGTCAGTAGGAGTTCCAAGCAAGATCTCATTTGAAAGGAGGTTTCTGTTGCTAAAAGTATCTTTGAAAACTCTTGCTGCAGTGTCGTGGAAGCCAGGGGAGGGGAGAAATTGAAGGAAGGGGTGATGAGGCACATCAAAAGGTAATGTGATCAGAAGGTCCTTAGTGATGCTTGAGGCTGCAGGACAGTATTGTTGGGGAGGAAAACCAGATTTTGAGGGGTTAAGGGATAAGTGAGTGGTGAGTAAATGTAGGCAGCTGATACAGATCACAAGTAGGAAGGGAAAGGAGGGATGCAGGTAAGTATCGTGGTGGGCAGCCAGCCCCTTCCTTGTGCCCATACTCACTACCTCACTATCATTGGCGCTAGGGATGGTTTCTTATGTTAAAGGTGCTTTGATTCAAGCTGGAGTCTTCCAGAATGTTACTTGATTTGACAAGACCAAGTCTCTGCAGGTCTCTCACTCTATTCATTCTTCTACTGACTACAAACTAGCTTTCACGCCCCTGATACTTGGCTGTTAAAAGAGCAAAACCCCACTGCTTAACTTAATCCCTACTTTCTGTTTAAGGAGCTTCTCCTAGAAAATTGGTGCGATACAGTGATGCAACAAATTTTACGTTTTCTTTATAATGTGTATAGCTAGTTAGAGGCTAATTTGAAACTACTTTCTAGTCCCTAATTGATTTTTTTTCTTGTATTACTGAAATCCCCACACACTTTTTCTCTTTTGTTTTCTCTCCTTTCCTTTCTTCTCCTTTTGGTTTTTCTTCTTTCCTTTTCTTTTTCTTTCTTTTCTCCCTTCCCTTCCCCTCCCCTCCCCTCACTTTCTTCCCCTCTCCTCTTTTCCTTTTTTTTCTTTTCTCTCTCTTCTTCCTTTTCTTCCCTTTAAACCACCTCTTTTATTCAGTGTTTGTCTTCAGGGGTGTGTGCCTTTGGAGGGAGATGCTTTTGGAAGCAGAGTTGAGCTGGTCGTTAAGCCTAAGTGCCTAACAATTAAGTGCTAGTCACCTCCCAAGATGAATGGATATTTAACTGATTTTCCAGAACTGTATCTTTTAACTAAGAACGTACAGCAGCTCTGCAGTTAGTTCCCTGTGTGGTAGTCTCCTCCACTATCCAGTTCTCATCTGTTTTGAGCCCTAGGAAGCTTGGCACACTCCCACCCCTTTTTGAAGTGTGATGGGCCATGTCACTTGCTTAGCGTGTGGATAGAAACACTTCATGTCTCGGGCTCGACTCTCCAGCCCTCTCTTTTCCTTTGCCGTGATGACTAAATGGTCCAGAGTGTGGTGTCAACTTATAGAGGACAGCTATTCCATCCTGGAGACTTGCCAACATTTGTAGTGGACTTTGTGTTGTGCCCATGAGGATTTGGGGTTGTTCGTTACTGCACGTCATCTAGCCAGTCCTAGCTATAGACTAATGACCCCATCTAACCTTTAGCCTGGTGGCTGATTCACTGCATTCCACATGATGCCTTTAATTCTTCTCTGTGACTCCACATGGAATGATGTCCTGGTTTATGTTCTTGGTGGCAGGGATGACAAGCTGGACTATGAGATGGGACCATTAGGCAGAACTTATGGCCTGATGGGAGTTAGCGGGGTAAAGCCAGTCTCCTTACCAGACTCTGGATTCCCACTTTCCGCCCCCTTCATTGGTGGTGTGCTTCTTTTCTCACCCTGATGCCCTGAAGGTCCTCTGTGGAATTTTCTAGTGCCGAGAAATTGATCATCTTCTTTTGCAGTGTTGTTGCAAACTGTGGGAGTTTGGGGGATCGATGTGGCTATTTCTGGTATCTCCACCTGTGCTGAATCTCTGTTTATTTCCTCCTAAGAATCACTCTGGAACATTATGTACGAAGAAAGTTTGTTCCAACAGAGCATGTATTTACACTGTAGTCTATATCCATATCCATAGCCCTGTAGAATCTATGTATAGGTGTTTTTCCATTACACTTATGCTCTTTCGTTTCTTTCTTTAAATTTTATTAAAAAAATCTTATTATGAAGATTTCAATCACAAGGGAAAAAGAACACGACTCAAGTAGGCTTAATAAAGTGACTCACAGAATGGCTCATGGGACAGAAAAGTTCAGTCAGGAGTCATAGGCATGGCCTGACTCAATAGTTCCGTGCTCACTCATGAGATAGCTCTTCCCATGTCTCTGCCCTGCCTTCTGTGGGGTCAGATTCAACCTAAGGCTGCCTCCTCTGTGGGCAAAAGATGGTTGCCAGTGGCGCCCAGGGCTACTTGCTCCCCTATCTACATTGCGTGTGAATAAAGGGGTCTTTTATGGGCGTGGTTTCAGAAGGAGGAAGTTTCTTTTCCAAAAGCCCTCAACAAATGTCTCTTCATGACTCATTGGTCCAAACTGAGTCATTGTACGTGACCATACTGCCTTGTGTTCAGGGTGATAGGATTTGCTGGCTGTTTTTGGCCAGTTATTGCGGACCTTGGAACAGAGTCAATCCCAGCCCCCAGCACCTGGGTGAGAATATGACAGCAGTGATGCCTGGAAGGAAAATCTTAGGGCTACTGATGAAGGGGAATAGACATTGGAAGGTCAGCCAACACTTGACCGTAATGGCTTCACTTTTGTCTTTATGGCTCTAAACTAAGGCCTCTTCCTCTGATTCTCCTCACTGGTCCTTTGTGATAATCTAAGGCATTGCTGTTGCATGGAATTTTGATGGGGGTGAGAACAAGGCGCCAATAAGGGATCTGGCCAAGTGAAAAGGAAACAAAGAGTTTGGTAAACCCCCCTTAGAATTCTGTAGAGTGTTTTCTTTAAGAAACAAACAAACAAGCAAATGAGAAAGCATAACGACTACATAAAACACACATACCTTCAGTAGCCTGCAGGACCTCAAAACCAGTTATGTGTTTCTTTTGTGATGTGCATCTTCCTGATTCAAAATGACAGTAGTCGTTTTTATGATGTACCAGCTCCCAAAGGGGGTGGCTCATCATTCAGTTCTAACCTTCTTCTAACAACAAAGAAAAGAGCAATCTAGGGAAAGAAATGGTCTGTTATAGTGTTTGTTTCTCATAATGGGTCTTCCCAAATGCTTGGCAAATATTAATTAATCCTCCCAGCGTCCCTTTGTAATGAATACCTATATATACACGGGGTGGAGTAGACAGAGTCAACTGACCAAGGCCCCTCCATGAATTAATGTCAAAAGCAAGGGCCTGGACTGTTGGGCTCATGGCTCCAGTACCAGTTGCTTGAAGGCACTGCCATTTAACTTCTTTACTTCCCAGAGGGGAAAAGTATGCATGGTCAAGCAGAAGCAAATATATTTTGTTCTGTTTCTGCTTGACACCAATGAGTATGCATTGGACACCACATGATGACTTTACTAAGACAGCGAGCAAATACAGCAATATGGCCAGCAGAGAGGGCAAGGTACTTTTACACTGGGAAAATAAGATTATTGTCCTCAACCCTTCTCAAATATCATTTACAGATCACTCTCAGGGTGCCAGCCTTTTTTTTTTTTTTTTTGGCCATGCCACGCAGCATGTGGGATCTTAGTTCCCTTTTCAAAGAAGACTTTGCAACTATGAAGGGCTTGGATAAAATAATTCGGTAAACTTTGAAAGGGTTGGGTTAATTCTACAGATGAATAACCCCTACTGTGTGGAATGTTCTCTTCAATAGGGGAGATATAAAAACCCCAATAACTGTAGTATAAGCAAAGTGTAATAAATGGGATAATAAAGATATTCATATTTTACTATGGAAATCAGTGAAGGCCAAGAAATCTTCTGGATGGAAAAATCATTACCTACAAATTCCCTGGAAGGTGTGTCATTTTATCTGGGCCTAAATTTATGAGGATTTGAAGGGTAAGTGGAGATAAGGAGAAAATGTATACTAGTGAAGAGACGAGTGTTACAGAATCCCAGAAGTGGGAAAACATGGTTTTTATATAAGTAATTGTGTTTGGCTGGAGTATAAAGTTTGAAAGGAATTAATGGGGAAGGGAGTCACTGGAAACAAAGGTTGGGAAACATAAGCCGTCTTGAGTGTCAAACTAAGGAGTGTGGATTTAATCCAGGAGAAAATGTAGGGCTGTTTGAGGCTTTGTAAATTTCATAGCTGCCACTTTGTCTCATGAAATATCCCTTAGGGCTGGTATCAGAGTCAGAACCGCTGGCTGAAGTGTGGCCCGACGCCAGGTTAGTACTGACAGCTCAGATGCAAGTGGATGCAGGGCAGTGCTGAGGCCGGAGCCCAGGAAAGGAGGCATCAGAAAGCTGCAGCTGAGAGAGGGTTGAGGATGGGTGTGCTGAAGGTAATATGGAGAGACACCCCATGTCTCGTTGAGGGACAGGAAAGCACAGGTGATTCTGTGCTGTGAGTGACAGAGAGGCAGTGTGGGACAGTGGTCGGTCTGAGAGTGGATGACCTGGGTCCTACCTCCCAGCTTGGGTATCACCTACCTGTGTGATTCTGGGCAAGTCCTTGGGAGAACCTCAGTTTCTTCATCTGTAATGAGCAATGGGACCAATGCAGCATCTTCCAAGGTGGGTTCTGTGGACAATTAGTAACAAAGAATGGCCCATTAGAAAAAACGGTCTGGGGTCAAATAAGTTTGGGAAACGCTGCAGACTCACTCACGAAGTCCACATTAAGGGGAAGGTAGTTTCATTCTGTTGAACTGAGCTTTTCCCAGACCTCTGTGCTCACAAGAATCTTACTTATTTCCTGCTTCCATGCAATACCCATTGGCTGCCTGGGGAACATTTTGGGAAATTCTGGACTAGATCATTTTCAGGAAAGGTCCCATCCTCACATTCTCTGATCCTGTGTCACCTCTGAAGGTTTCTTCTCAGTCTAGGATTTTACAAATCCAAAGGAAGTTTTCTCCTCCAGTCTGATTGAGGGAATTTTCCTACCTGTAATATAGGATTGACTATCATCCCCCCAGTCAACTTTCTCTCAGAGTTGAGGCAAGGAGTTCTTTAAAAGTGTTTTTGAAAGTGCTTTGAGATCCTTAAGGAAGGAGATCCCTGGTGGATTCATCACATGACTTCATTAGAAACGTTGTATGCTAAGGAGCCTTCGACTTCACCTTCTAGTTTGGAATCATCATATTTCTAACGTACTCTATTAACCAGGAAAGAGTTGAGGGATCATTTTTTTCTTCTCTTTTTTGCATCTGTATATAATGTAATTTAACCTAGCAAAAAAGACACTGATTGTCCCACAGGACTTAATTAACTCCCAGCTTCATGGTGAGCTGCAGAAATAATAAGAAAAGGAAAAGTTCGGGTGTTCCATACCTGTCCACTTCCACCTCTGGTGCATAATGAGATGTCAGGAGTGGTGACACTGATGAGATGTGTAAAACATGCTGATTGCAGGAGGCGGCGAGCTGCCGGCTTGGCTCCTGGGAACGCTGGCCGGGCTGGAGGAGCCGCAGACCCAGGGAGCAGTAGTTTTCTTCAGATGACAATTTCCAGCGTCCTCCCCACCCTGCCACCTGAATGGTGGTTTTGCTAACCTTTAGCTCTGTCTTCTGCACCCTGGTCGGAGGTTATGACAATTGTCACAGGACAGATGCCATGTTTATTAAGCTGCCTGTAGCAAATCTGGACAGGTAGTGCAGGATTCTACCAGCCAGCCCTCGGGGGAGCCCATTAAGAAATTGCAGGGCTAATAAAAATCATGCTGGATAAAATTGCAATCCTCTGGTGCCACTCTATAATGGGTTGAATCTGGTTTTAAATTTTAATGGGGGCAGAGACGGAAGGTTTGAATTGGGACCCTTGTCCCAGCAGCCCTGAAAGTTGTACCTTCTTAATCCAGAGCTAGAAGAGTGCAGGGAGAGGACAGGCTTGCTTCTCTCTTTGTGCGAGGCTTCTGCACATTTGAGATAGGAATTCATTAATGTTTCTTACATGTTAACAATGGAAAAGACTCCTGGAAGAAAGCCTCACTCTGCTATGTGGCATGAAATCTGGGCTACAGCTCACATCCTCTAGCCTCACATTGATTGAAGCCTTCAGCACCCAGGCCTTGAGGGGGCCTAGAAAACGCATGGGGAACAATTCCCAGTTCCTCGGCTTGGTAAAATTATTATAAAACTGTCCTGTACTGGTAGCTTCTTGAAAAGGAGATTGTGTAGTTCTCTTGCAGAGCCATTCCAGCATTTAAATTCATCTTCACATTGTACCCTCTCCAATCCAGGGACCACAGCCTCAGAAGGTGATTCTTCGTTCCTTTGCTGAATCCCTTCTGCTCACAGAATTCATCACTTCATCTGGATAAATCTATGGTTTTCAAACATTAAAATGGAACAACCAAGTGTATACTTGCTGTTTTGGGAAGACTGAGGAAAATGGAAGGAAAAACATAATAGGGTATTTCAGTAGTAGATATGATACCATCTAGGGAAGTATATTCTGTATTTTCCTGGAAAGAAACACTGCTATTACTAAGGGAAGGACGTAACGTTGGCTGAATAGTGACTTCTTCTTGGGGACTGAGTGAAGCCCTTTACTTGAACTTCCCGTTCCCTCAGAATAGAGCTCTGACGTGATTACTATTATCATTTCCTTTTTTTTTTTTTTTTTTTTGGCTGCGCCATGCAACATGCGACATCTTAGTTCCCCAACCAGGGATCGAACCCATTCCCCTTGCATTGAGAGTGCAGAGTCTTAACCACTGGACCACCAGGGAAGTCCCTATCATCTCCAATTTACAGATCCATAAAGGCTCAGAGAGGTTCAGTAGCTTGTTTCAGGACCCACAGCAGGTAAGTGGCAGAGCAGGGACTCAAAGACAGAAGAATTCCAGAGCCTGTATTGTTATTAAAATAGTAATTTTAATAACAATAGAATAGTCATTTAGCAATATTACTAAATTAATAATGTTCTTTGGAAAAAAGCTTTCAAAGAAGAAGAAAGGAAACTGTTCTCTTTTATAAACAACTCCAAAATAAGTATGTGAAGTTACGATATAAATTTGTGGAAGTAGATCTCTGGGTAGTGGAGAAAGTACAAGTATATGAAAATGTACTTTCCGAGCTTCAACCTCAGCTAGCGACATGGGTCTAGCTGTGCTCCCTCACCCACCACAGCCCCTTCAGCCCCTGCCTTCTTGTGGGCCCTGTCCTACCACTCGTGTTCTAGGTCCTTCCAGCGAGATTTTCTGCTTCCTCTACCCTTCTGCTCTGCCAGTGATTTCAGTGGACGTGCCCGTGTGTGGATGTGTGCTCATTTATGCCGGTGGGGTAGCAATTTGCAGTCTGAGGCTTGATATTCATAACTGTAGGAACTCTAGGAACTCTATAGGAATAAAGTTTTGTTGGATGAATACATGAGTGAACATCATTAAAGCTGATGGTCACCAGATGGAAATCAGGTCTGAAAACTTTCATTGTGAAGCTTTTAGAAACTGTTATTGAGACTGGAGACATTGGGGAAGACAGAAGCGTCATACTCTTACCAAAGAAATAAGTTGTACAAAGGGTGATTTACTCAGAAAGGCCTTCCATTTACAGAGGAAGGCATCTGGCCTCCACAAACATAATAGTTTGGCCATTTGCCAGCTGGGTTTTCCTGAGGGTTGCAGAAATAGAGATCTGCTTGACAGGTGATTTTCACAATATCTTTCTGAACTGTTTCATTAAGTCTTGATAATGTGAGTAATATTTCGTAGAAATTACTAATCTTTGCAGTACAGAGAGAACCTCGTAAGTTCCTTTGCTGTATTATATTAGTGAAGTAATTGGAGACTAGGTCCGTAGTTCCAGAATATTCAGCTTAATTTTCCTTTTTTAAATTTTCTGGGAAATGAGGCAATGTGTCTTGTAAGGTTAGGGATGGGGGTGCTGTTGTAGGAGACACACAGGTGTCATAATTTTTAGGCACCTGCCAGTATCATATTGCCCGGTAATTCCAGCTTCTCTCTTCCTACTGTTTTGAACTCTCCATTTAAGTGCTTTAGTATACAAAACAAAACAAGATAAAACACCTTTTCATCTTCTGCAAAAAGGATACCTGCTTAGAGCAGAAAATGTAAAAAGAGATAATAAAAAGAGACTAAAAAAGATTCTCTACAATTTCAGCATCCTGTTGCTTTGATCCTGGCCAAGGGAATATTGGCCAGGGATGTCATGAGCCGTTAATGCTTCCCCGGCTCCTCTACCTCATAACCTTCAAGCTGGAGAGTTTAGAGATGGCCACTCCTGAGTTCAGTGTCTACAGGCACTGAGTGTAGATGTATGGTAGTTTGGTGAAGTAATTAAAAGACATGTTCTGTATGTTGGATGAATAAACTTGGAAGGGTCATAGGTTCAATGTCGACAATGCGTGAGGGTGATATATTCACGTCTATGACTATACACCTATCCATAAATTTTATGACTTTTTAAAGACAATTTTTAAGACTTCTTTGTTCCATCCTAAGAAACCATCCCTTTCAGTATCAGCACCGTGGAAAACTGACCGTATTATTTACTGTGTATCACACACTTCAACGGTACAATTGGGAAGAGCAGTGCAGTTGGCCTATATAAAGTAATATATTAATTGGGGCCCATTTTTTTCTTTAACTTTTTATTTATTTAAAAAAATTTATTTTTAAAATTTTTGGCTGCGTTGGGTCTTCGTTACTGCACGCGGGCTTTTCTCTGGTTGCGGCGAGCGGGGGCTACTCTTCGTTGTGGCGCGAGGGCTTCTCATTGCGGTGGCTTCTTTCGTTGTGGAGCACGGGCTCTAGGTGCCCGGCTTCAGTAGTTGTGGCTCATGGGCTTAGTTGCTCCGTGGCATGTGGGATCTTCCCGGACCAGGGCTTGAACCCGTGTCTCCTGCATTGGCAGGCGGACTCTCAACCACTGTGCCACCAGGGAAGCCCCCTCTTTAACTTTTTAAATAGACAGTTTCAAATATACTAAAGTGGAGAGAATAACGTAATAAACTCCATGTACCCATCTCCCACCTTCAACAACTATCAACTTACTTTTGTTTTTTAAGTTTGAATGGAAGACTATTTTATATGGGTTAATTTTGAAAGGGGAATCTGCTAGTGGGAATTTTGAGGATGAAGGTAAGTTTTAACCTGGGAATCTCTCGTAGTTCAGTATTTCACACAGAGTACAAAATGCTGTGAAAAGGATGGCTACGTTTCACATTTATTCAGTTTTATAGGAACATAAGGGCGTTTAGATTAAAAATTATATCTATATATAAAGTTTCCCTTTGAGCATCTCTTCTTTTTTCTTTTTTTAAAAAATTTCTGTCTTCCATTCTTAATTAACTTGAACTCCTATTTAAGGTTTAAGTTCATAAAAATCCAAAACTCTCCAGGTATGTTTGCATTTTATAACAATTCTTAGAGACTCAAATAAATGGTTATAATGGTAGAAAAATAGGTGGTGATGATGATTTTCGTGTATGGGCTGAGCCATGCTTGGTACCCACCAAATTCCATTGCCTGAGCAGCTAAGTGACTATTTATTAACTTTAAGGCAATAAATAGTAGCTCATGTATATTGAGCTTTTATATGTGACGGGCACAAGGCATATGACTATTTTGTGTACATTATTTTCACAGCACTATGAGTAGATATTATTAGCTCCATTTTATAGATCAGGAAATGGATGCTTCTGAAGGTTGAGAGACTTGTCCAAGGCCCCATGGCTAAAATGTTGGAGCTGGGATTTAGAAGTGCAGTCTGCCTCATGAGAAACTTCTTTTCACTATGATGCTGCCTGCTGAATAAGTTACCAAAATGATAGCAAATGGTATGGGTCCGGGGCGGTGAGGAGAAGGCAAGATGAGAAAAGGATGGAGTAGCATGGAAAATAAATTTGAGTTGAAAGAAATCTTTTACTAAAATTTCATGTCTAGTGGAATTAGAGCAACACTCTGTGAGTTTAGTTTAACTTCAAGGGCATGGCTGAATTTCCTAAGGAACAAAAGTGTTTCAGTTTTATTTTGAAAAATTTGGCCCGGAAAGCCAGATTCTTTTCCCAGCCCATAACTGTTTCCCTGGCTCTGGAATTTGAAAAGGCTCTGAAAAAAGGGAGGGGCTTCACTCATTCCTACCTAGATTTTGTATGAAAAGATGTCCAGTGGAATAAAACAAAGAAACAGGCCAAACAAGGGAAGTAAACGACTCAGAAGCAGATGTTATCAGGCTGGGGAGGTGACATCTGCAAGTCAAGATGGCTGCCCGGTAACCACAGGCTACGCGCAGAGATAAATGGTTGACCCCGGCCCGTGTCAGCCCACGATTGATGCCACTAACAGCCCTAGTGCCTGCCCAATGAGTTTTAAAAAAATCTTTGATAGAGTATGTTATCTAGTTACTGGCACGAGGGCAATAACCCTGAGGGGTGAAGGAAAAGGAAAGAATAAAAGGTCAGTCCAGGAGGACAGTCTCTGTCGGAGTAAATGAGAAAAAAGGATCTGGCTCCAAAGGGGAAGAAATAAATAAATAACAATAAAAGCGGCTGTGAGATGCGTGGATGGATAAGTGAGATGGCTTGTTCCCTTTGCTTTCCTTCCTTTTCTCTCCTTTCTTTCCCTCTCTCCCTCCTTCCCTCCCTCCCTCCCTCTCTCTTTCTTTCCTTTCTTCCTCCCTCTTTTTCTTGCTCTCTTTCTCTTTATTTTCTTTCTTCCGCACTCTCTCTCTCTCCCTTCCTTCCATTTTTTTAAAAAATTAACACAGGCCTTGAGCTATTCGGGAGAATTTAACGGATGTAGCCATAGATCCTTCGTTTTTATCTTGAACTTTTCTAATGGTCTGATTAGGATTGTTAAGCCTTTTAAAAAAATGTCTTGGAGAGGTGAAATTAAAGGCCTTAATTAGCCCCCCACTTTGTCTGTGAAATAATAATTCAAGTGTAAAAGGTACAAAACAAATAAAATGAAATTCCTCTAGATAATGGAAAATATGTCATTATAATATGATATTATTAATTGATTTGTTGTAGATATGTGAATTCAATTCTGTAGTAACTCTCTTGCCTTCCTACACACATACACACACACACACACACACACACACACACACACACCTGTAGGCGTAGGTTTTATGCATTTTTGGAAAGGCAGGAATATAATTGCTTTTGCTCAGTATTGCTGCATCCACAGAATTCTACTTCATGATAATAGAATTTTTAATTGGCTTTTTTAGTCTTGAAATACATTTTGCAGGGAGAAAAGAAAAGAAGGGAGAACTGAGTTTTTTGGTCTAAAAGACCATGGCTTTAATTATGAATTTTTTCTTTTTATTTGACCTGGAAAAATTTAGTTTTTTTCTTCCCTCATAGAGTGTTTGTAGAAGGTAAGATGGTTACAGGGCAAAAGGCCTGAAGGCTGGGCTGGATCCGTGGCATTAATGCTCTCCTTTGAGAAGAATCATGTTGGTTATAAAAATATTGGTCCCCAAAAGCAACTCTGGAAAGAGTGGAGAAATAGGCTTTAGGCAGAATCCATCCTTTTCTAAGGCCAGAGGAGTTTAAGGATGTGACTTCCTGGCCATATGATATTGGTTCTCAGTAGCCAGTACTGGGAGGGGTCATCTTTAGTTGGCCCAGGTTGTTTTGCCATCCTTTCCTCAGAGTAATGGAAAGAGATGAGTCTTGACGCTGGAAGATGTAGGTTCTAGTCTCTGCCAAGACCACCTTACTAAGAGGTCCCGGATTCATGGCTCGATTTCTTAGAGCCATCACTGTCCTCGTGTACATGATGGCACTAGTGCTTCACAGCATCTTACTGCAAAGATTTCGAAATTTAGATGAGTCTACAGATGTGAAAACCCTCTGAAAGTACTAAAGCGCTACACACTCCTTACAGGTCCTGTATCAGTGTGGATTCCGTTGGTGTATGGAGGTGGTGGTTGGAAATAACGTGGCGCTTGCAGAATAGAGCAATGAATTGGTAGTTCCTGTAAATTTCCACAAGATTGATTAAAGGAGGGGCAAGGCGGAGGAATAAAATTTTAGGGCTAGCTGAAAAATACGTAGTGTGTATTTTTTTGGCTTTTAACAGGTTCTAGCTTGGCACCATAGAATGTATGCTGTATAATTTGGCTTGCTCATAGAATTAATATACTTGAAATACTAAATTTAAAATTAAAGTTTATTTGTCAAGAATTTGTCTTTTATTGACAAATAAATTACATAGAACAAAAATGCACAGATCTTAAGTGTATAGTTCATTGACATATGTATATACTATGAATCCCACACTCAAAATCAAGGTATAGAACATTTTCATCATCCAAGAAAGTTGATTCTACTTTGGTTTTTTTTGCCATAAATGGTGATGTAACAACTGAACTTAAGAAATATATCTTCTCTTTGTTTTGTTTAAGGAAAAGTGTGAGAAAAGCAAGAAGTAAGCACCTGTTATGTGTCAGGCACTGAGTTGGTCTTCATATATGTTTGTTAACCATATATTATTATATATAACTATAATGGCCCTTGAAGAATCTCCATTTTATGGTTGAGGGACTGAACTTCAAGGAAATTATATGACTGCCAAGGTAACTCAGTGAGTAAGTGGTGAAGTTGGAGTTTGAATGCGTGTTGCTACCTCAAAACCCTTTTTTTTTTCTTCAACTGATAAGATAAAACGATCGCTGAGATTTGGGGACCCGAGGGTCTTCTGCAGAGTCAGAAATACTGAAAGTCCACATGTTCAGGAAAAAAGGGCTAAAGAAAAAGAACTTCTCTCCATGAGGGGAGAAAAGTGATTGGTTACAACTTTTGATTGGTGGAACTCTTTCTGTTCCCGGGGTTATATTTTTCCCATAATTTCAGATTTCTGAAAACTTTACTATTATTGAGACAGTTTTTATATTGCCCTAGATTGTTCTTTAGGGCACAGGTGTCTGTGTCTGGAAACAGAGCAGTGAGCCCTGGCCCCATCACTTCCTAGTGTTTTGTCCTTGGGCATCCTTCTTAGCCTCTGCAAGTCTCAGTTTTCCCATCTGTAAATGGGACTGATAAGATAGATGCCTCAGATGGTGGTTGTGAGGTTCAAATAGGGTTATGACAGCGCAGGTCTTAGTGCAGTGCCCTGTGTCTGATGAATGTTCAATCAGTGTTTACCATCATCGTTGTTGTAATTGTCATTCCTCCAAGCCTCATGCCTTCAGCCCTGAAGTTTTAGTTGGTTTGGTTTTTATTTTGATATTTTCCGAATTCAGGTCAATTGAAAGTCCTCCCCAAGTGGGGGGGATCTGAGTGAGTGAGGAAGCCACTGAGTCTGGGACTGTGCTGTGCACATGCATTGTCCCATCCCTGGAGGGCTTTCTGGTCCTGTGGCTGGTGCTTTCTTGTGGTGCCCTGACATCCCCTGTACCCACTGCTGTACCTGATACCTGCTGTGATACCCATCTTCTGTTAGATGACGTGTCCTGGGGAACAGGCAGTTCAAGCACCCAGCACTGTGCCTGGCATTAGTAGGTACTGCCCCACTATTTGTTGAATAAATGACACTTCCAGATTTCACCCTGGACCAGAATCCTCATCTTCTGTTTTTCTAGAGGAATGAGGGATAATGTAGGAGTTAATTTTCCAGGCAACCACACCATTGCCCTTAAAATACCGAGCCTTGTTTATTTTGGATGTTATCTTCTAGAACAGAGCAAAGGCTTTCCTGCCTTTTTGACTGACTCTAGGCAGCAGAATCAAATGTTCTCTGGATACTTTTGGATCATTAGCATAAACCTCAGTGATTTTGCTTTTTAGAAATAACCCTTCCGCCAGAGGTAGTATTGAAGTAGCAGGAAGGTGTGTGCTCCTCGCCAAATGGCCACGACCGTACTGACCCATCCTGCCCTTCCTTTGCTGTTCAGACTGCAGGTGTCTGTCAGGCGGGCTGCTGTCAGCAGCCTCCACTTCCTTCTAATCTGTCCTTCTGCTCTTTTCTTCACCGACTGACAAGATAACACAATTTTGGTAGATAGATGTGCAAAATCAAAGTAAAACAATTCTGAGTGCAGCTTTGAAAGATACTTCTTGAAGAAGTGCATGAGGTTCAGTGTGTGAATCTTGTGAAATTACTCCTGCCCTCCCACCCCCCGAGCCGTGTCTCATTAGTCTTCATGACCGAGCTTGTGAGAGGTCTGGGATGTACCTTCCACCATGAAGACCTAATCTCATGATCCTAGAGGACCAGGTGCTCTATGTCACTTACACTTCTGCTGCTGCTTCTTTTTTTTTTTTAATACTTAAGACACAAAGTAATTATAGTTACACAGATTCCCCCCAAACAGAATTATTCCTGTTTATCATTAAGTTTTTACTTCACCCTCTTACGTTTATAACTGGAAATATGCTAAGATGAACAATGAATTGGTAATGCAACCATGTGCCATTTGTTAAGTAATAACTGTCAAAAGTACATTCTGATGCATTAATAATTGATATATATTATTAAAAAATTCTGCCTATTGTATAACTTTTAGAAATAACTTAGAAGTCATGTAATGTATGAGAATAAGGGAACATATAAAGATTCTATAATATTTGATATTTTAAAAGAAATTAGAGTCTGATAATATTTGGTTTTTCTATGAAAATAAAATCTAGTAATGAGAAAATATCTTTGGACAGAGAGCCCACCTTTCCCACTTCCTCCTCCACCTCCGGTTGTAACCTCTGAATTACCTTCAAGATTTGGTGTCATCCTCAAGCCTTTCCCTTTTTGGTGTTGTAGGTGTGGCCCAACTTGGTTTGGTAAATGAAAGCTTACACTGTATGTGATTTCTAGGTCACAGATTCTGAACTTCCTTTTCTTTGTAGCTGAGATTCTGTCTGCGTTCCTCAGAGGCATTCCAGATTGGGTTAGAAATTTTGCTTTCACTTTGCTGGGTCGGGGAATGCCTCAAGGAAAGGATACCCCTAAATTCTCCAGCATAACAGTGGCTTCAGGGAAAGGGTGGAGGTTCTGAATTTCATACTGATATTGACATCCTGGTATGCTGAGGTCAAGAATATGTACAGGATCACTGAACACGGGACAGTGCTCTTAGGACTTTGGCAGGAGATCCAGAAGGATGCTTCCATTTTGTTTGAATACAGCATGAAGGTGGAGACTGAATGCACAGACTCTGTGCAGGATCGGGGTGTGTGTGAGCATCTTTGAGGTCAAGTTCATTCCCTCTTTGTCCCTATCCTCCCTTCTTCAACAAGTCAGTGCGCCCAAAGCCTCCTCTGGTGAGGAGTAAAGGGAACAGCTTCCTTCTAGGCCTTTCTCTTGAGGAAATGACCGACTGGTTAATGATGGATTCACTTCCATTCAATGAACCAAGATTTTAGCTAAGAAGAACATAGGCCATCTTTCCAGCCTCATTGGTCTACTCACTGTGCTGTCTTTGGAAAAGGATCATTTTAATGGCATTGCCAATAACACAAGTATTGTCATCTTGCCTTTCCAAAGGGCTGACTTCTTTTTCTTTGTGGCCTGCTCCTTTGTCATAACTCCATGTTCTCAGATCCGTCCTTATTATCCAGGTTGCTATAGAGCAAAGAGCTTCATTAATGTTTTCCTGCTAGACTTGAAAACAATTAGAGCTGTGACGAGGATGAGTTCAAGAGGGACCCCCAAACCCTGAAACCAAACAGACATCACAGGGCAGGGATAGCAGGTAAAGTGGCTGCTATAAACACTTTCTCTTGGAAGCTGTGTCTTTTCAATAAACACACCGTTAGGCCCTAGCAAAATATTTCCAGTTGGCTTCATGGGTGGTGCAGTGCTGGAAGCTGTTAGCTCATGCTCAGTTGAATTTCAAATGTCAAAGCTCATTAATAGTGATTGTAGCCAAAGACAGCTTGTAAGGAGCTGTGCACACTCAACTTCCTCAAATAAAAGGAGAAGAAAGATGACCATTGAACATTGCTTTTCCTCCCTCTGCTTTTTTCACCTCTGCTTCGAGTTTGTTTGGGGTTTTATTGACAGTAGGTTTCAAGTTTATATTTTGCATTTCCCTTAATTTGCCTTGTCCTTTCATCCCCCCCCTTGGGAAATAGGCCTATTACAAAGGTGTCGCGATGTTTCTTTGAGTTTTAGGAGTGTTTTGTCTGTTTGAAGCGGGCCTGGAGGAGTCTGTGAAAGTGTTAAGGCAGACGGTTCAGCTTTTGAGTGAGAGAAACACACTGGGATATGATTATCCCAGTTCAGATGCTGTTTCCAGCCTTGTCTGAATACAAATGTCAAAGGAGATTCCGTTTACGCAATAACGATGTTTCGAATTAAAATATGAATATGAGCTACACCCCCATTATTTGTGGTCTGGCCAGTTCTCACCACTGTGGTGAACTGGAAAACTAAATGAAAAACAAAAAAGACTTTTTAACCTGGTCTCAGTTTACTTGTGCAGCTGTGATTGTGGGCTGGCCTGCTGTGTTAAAGTCTGTGAAAAACGAATTCATCATAGAGTTGCCGATTACAAATTTGACATCAACTTGGCCTCCCTTTTGATTCTGGGTTTTGTTAGCAGCAGGCTTTACCGTGTTTCCTTCCTGAATCTTGCAGAGGCTTCCTGGGCACCATGTAAGCAACGCCTGAATTTCAGCTTTGGTGCAGGAGGCCTAAGGACCCAGGGCTAATGCCTCAGAGATGGTCTGGGTATGGGTATCTCAAAGGTTCTCTTATTGGACTCAGTGACCACAATTGTCTTAAGGAATTTGAGCTTGGGTTGCACTGAGGTTTTCGTGTGACTCCAATTAGAGCAGACGTGGAGTGTAGGTGGACGAGTGGACGAGTATTTAGGGGGAGTGTGTGTCCGGGGATGGTGTTGAATCAGGGGTTTCTTCTGAAGATTTGTGGCACTTGCCTCTTGGGGGCAAGCATGGGTCCCAATCAGAGGTTTATGAGCCCTGTGGCCTTCTCCCATTTTCCAAAAGATAAGGGAATTTTTTCCCCCATAATTTTATTTAGGTTTCTAAAGCAGCTGACTGATTTGGACAAATGTTGCTATGCTGAACAAAGGTTATTAATAGTGAACAGTCCACCCTCTTGAAATGAAAAAAACATAGTTACAGTCTCTAAAATGATGTGTGTCCAGTTATTGTTTATAGATTTTGATAATATTTGACTCCCAGGTAAAGGCTTTAATAACATGAGATCATGTTGAGTAGGTTTTCTTGTTCAGAGTATCAAAAGTTTGCATGATTTCTTTTTAAAAGCCAACTAATTGTATTTTCTGCAAGCAGGATCATAATCTG
Organism: Monodon monoceros; assembly: GCF_005190385.1. Lineage (NCBI taxonomy): Eukaryota > Metazoa > Chordata > Mammalia > Artiodactyla > Monodontidae > Monodon > Monodon monoceros. Next base: position 25,786,744 of record NW_021703780.1, read on the forward strand.
AGAAGTATTTCTAAGTATACTTTTTTAGCTTTTATCTTTTCTATCTTCTCTTGTAAACATCCAGATTTTGCCCTTGTGAGAAAAGAAACAAGCATGTGTGATATTATAAGGATTGGCTTTTATGTTGGTTTCTTCTAGACAGTAAGCTTCCTGAGAGCAGGGAATTATGTATCGTTTTATCCTCGGGACCTACCGCAGTACCTGGCTCAACAGATGTTTATTGGTTGAATATAGTAAAACTTCATTAATTGATACCCTAACAAGATTGTAGGTGGAATATTCAACTTAAGAGAAAAATCAATTTTATGGACTCCAGCGCATTAATTATTTGCATGCAAATGGGGGCTGCAGGTCTGGAGGCACTCTTCTGGCAGACACAGCACCAGTAGTTTGGATTACGCCCTGATGAATGTATTCTGCAATCTTTTAAAAAACATTACATTATTTTAACAGAGGACAAAGAAATTGTAAAATTTCAGGCAAGAGAAGGGTTTTCGGTGGCGCTATAATCTGCTGTTTGCTGCTGCCTGTTTCACATAGCCGGTCTAATTCACGAATTTGATCTAATTGACTCGGTAGGTGCCCACTGTGTGCCAGGTACCGTGCTGGTGACTTGTGATATGCAGTTGATTACGATGCAGCCCCTGCCCTGTGGAGCTCACATTCTAGCAACGTAAATGTCAAGGTAAATACGGACCGCAGAAGTAGTAGGAGCAGGATGCAGGGCAGGCACTGAGGAAAGAATAGTTTCTCAAAGAGGAACTGAGAAAGTCATCGCAGGGAAATTTAAAGTGGAGCCAGACCTTGAGAGATGACGGTATTGCCCAGGAGAGAAGGGACTTAGGCATCGGCATGGTCATGACGTGTTTAGGAGGTGGTGCGGCTTTTGGCATAGCCTGAGGATGGTGCACATCCCAGGGGAGGAGTCGGAAGGAGTGGGAGATGAGGCTGCGGAGACCGATTCTTGGGTGGAGGGTTATATACTTATTTGAATTTGTACTTTATTTTCTAGGCACTGGGAATCAGTTTCACACCTCTGTATTCTAAGGGGGTGTGTGGCCAGGTGTGTGACTGTGAGTGTGTGTGTGTGTGTGTGTGAGCGAGGGAGAGAGAGAGGGAGAGAATATGAATTAATGAGGTTAGCTTTTCTAGCAAGAGAATATCGAATATGGGCAGTGCCTGTGGGGAGGAGGAGGGGGGAGGGCTGCGAGCAGAGTGGATGCAGAGAGGCCAGCTCCGCCATCGCCATGGTGGTCCTTCACGCAGCCTGCCTTCATTCAATGAACAAGGATTCATTACAAACCTGCTGTGGACCAAGTACTGTGCTAAACTCTAGGCGCACACACAGACCTGCTCTCTGCCCTCACGGAGCCTTTATTCCAGAAGATCCAGGCGAGCGACGAGCACCTTCTGTTGCCCTACACACGGCAAAGAAAAGCCTGAACTAAGAGGCATTTCTGGGGTGAATGGACACCGTTTGGTGACTTGTTGGCCATGGGACGTAAAGGTTAGGAGGAATTGCAGGTGACTATATTTCTGGAGTTGGGGGACACTGTCACCTTGGTGGATAGTGCATCACTGAGTGTTGATGGCAGAGTGAGTGAGTTTGTAGGAAGGGGAGGCTAAGAAATGCAGTTTTACCCTTGTTACGGCTGACTGTTCCATGTAACATACATGTGGAGCTATCTGGCTATTCAGAGCTTAGGAGAGAGTTCAGGGTCTGAGATACAAATTTGAAAGCTGTCATAAGGTAGGTTATAACAGAGGCTAAGGGAGGTGGTGACAGTATCTGGGAAGCATGTGCAGATGAGAAAGAAGGGGATGGATGCTTGGGGGCTGCCAGTGCTTGTGGGATGAGCAGAGAAGGGGCTGATCCCTGCCCACGTGTTGTATGTAAATCACCCCGTCTCCCATCTCAGCACCATTCGAGGTCATCATTGATCCCCTTTCTTTTCTCTTGTTCCATTAGCTCATTTTCCTCAGTATATAAACTGTTTAATCTTACCCAAAGAACTTCAGCCTTTCCCTAATCTTCCTTCGAAGCTATGGCTCCTTTTACAAAGGGGTTGAGTTCTCTCCTTCCCTTGATAACTGTGTTTTTTTAAAGGATAATGCCATTGGCTGTTTCTAGTTTCCCACACTCTCAGGTGCATCCTTACTCTCAAGCTTCTTGGCTTTGAAACGCCCAGACCAGGGTCCCCTGTAACCTCATCCTTATCTTATGACCTGCTTTTGAATGCAGTAGTCTTGATAGGCTCTAATAATCATCTAACTCCAATTCAGTTCAATGTAATTTCAAAGCCACAGACTTTTATCAGTTTAAAAATTGACTTCCCCATCCCCAGATGGCTTGAAGCTTGTGGTGGGGGAGTGGTTATTTCTCTCTTCCCTCCATCCCCTTCCCCACTTCCTGTAGGAGTTGGCCTGGGGGAGGGAGGATTAGGGTAAAATTATATATCAGATGTGGCAGGTACAGCAGCAAGGTAACAAATGCACTGCTGGTGGCAGAGGTACCATTTTTAGCTTCCTTGTGGGCTTTTTTGTGGGTTCACCAGAAATCCTCCAACTAAGGTCCTTGGCCTACAATTCTTTCTGACCCATTCTGGCCCATTTCTGGCCCATTGAGTTTTTTTGGGGTGGGGAACTTCGCTCTCCCCAATAGTTCAGTCTGCCTGTTGGGAAGAATCCTTTTTTATCACCCCCAATCCATTCCCTTTAATGGGATCCACAGTCACCTTTGTTCCTCCTGTAGTGACAGGCAGCTTGCTCCCAGACCGGCTCCATCTTTTCCCTCTGCTGCTGGGCCGGGGCAGCTCCAGCCACAGTCTCTTGTTTAGACTTTCCAGGTCTGAAGCAAATGCTGGTGCCTTTCCCGTTAAGCTCTCCCATTGGTTCCCTTGAATCTGTCTCATTTGGCTTAGATGAGGTGGGCGTGGAGATAGAAAATACCACAAGATACCAAACACTGTGAAGATAAATACTATAGCAATAAGTTCAAAGCCCAGTGCAAGCAGAAAAAAGAGACAGCTCTGTTTCAGGGTGAGGGGACATTAGCTAAAGCTGCACAGAGAAAGGGAGATGATCTGGCTTTTGAAGAGTGAGCAAGGGTTTCCCTAGTGGAATAGGGTAGAAAGGTCTTCTGGGCACAGGTAATAGAGGTCACCTCTGGGACTGGAGGCTGGAGATGGGAAGTAGCAGAGTGTGTCTGGGGAGCTGCAGGTGATTTCTGTATGCTATCGAGTGGAGTGGAGAGGTGCCCAGGGACTAGAGCACAGAGGACTTCTGGACACACTCATGCACATGCACTCACAAAAACAAGGGGACAAACTCACTCTCCGCAGAGCAGCAAGGCAAGCTTATATGCTGCGCCTTGTCTTCATTTTTGGTTTTGCATTCCTTCGTCAGGTTTTAGAACCTTGAAAAAGTCATTTAGCCTCTCTGAGATCCAGCATCCTCATCTGAAAAAGACAAGACAGGAGGCTCTAAAATTCCTTATTAGAAGTGAAGAAATATCTTTTTCTCCCCAGTTTTTAAATTGTGGTAAAATATGCATAATGTAAAATTCACCATTTTAAGTATATTTAATTGTGCAGTTCAGTGGCATTGTTGGGTAGCCATCACCGCTGTCTATCTCTGGAACATTTTCATCTTCCCAAACTGAAACTCCATAACCATTAAGCACTAACTCCCCATTCTCCCTGCCCCTAGACCCTGGCAACCACTATTCCACTTTCTGTCTCTGTGAATTTGGCAACATAGGTACTTCATCTAAGTGGAAGCATACAATATTTATCCTTTTGTAGCTGGCTTATTTCTCTTAGCATAATGTCTTCAGGGTTCATCCATGGTGTAATGTGTCAGAATTTCTTTCCTTTTTAAGGTTGAATAGTCTTCCATTGCATGGATATACCACACTTTGTCCATTCATCTGTGATGAATGCTTGGGCTACTTCCAACTTTTGGCTTGTAAATAATGCTGCTATGAACATGGATATACAAATATCTGTTCGAGTCCCTGCTTTCAGTTCTTTTGGGTATAAACCCAATATTGGAATGGTCAGAATTATATGGTACGCCAATGTTTAATGTTGTGAGGAACTGCCATACCATTTCCAAAGTGGATGCACCATTTGACATTCCTACCAGCAATGCACAAGGGTTCTAATTCTCCACATCCTCATCAATACTTGTTATTTTGTTTGTGTTTTTTTTTTAACTAATAGCCATCCTAATGGCTGTCAAGTGACAGCTCATGGTTTTGATTTGCATTTTCCTAATGATTAGTGATGTTTAACATCTTTTCCTATGTTTATTAGCTATTTATAGATCTTTGGAGAAATGTTTATTCAGGTCCATCGACCATTTTTAATAGAGTTTTTTTTTGTTGTTGTTACAATTCAGAATTTCTTTATATAGTCTGGATATTAATCCTTTATCAGATATATGATTTGCAAATACTTTCTTCTATTACACGGGTTGCGTTTTCACTCCGTTGATAGCATCCTTTGATACACAAAAGTTTTAAATTTGATCAAGTCCAATTTATCTATTTTTTTTGTTGTTGTGCTTTTGATATCCTCGTGAAGAAATCATTGCCAAATCCAAATGTCATGAAGATTTCCCCTACATAAAAACAAAGAAGTATTTTTTATATAAATCATGATGGCTTAAGTTCTATCTTTAAAAATCCGTATCTCTAGCTTAGTCTGCAGAAAGTAATTAAACTTCACTTATTTTCTGCTTTTGCCTCCTATTCTCAAAATATCCTTTGGGTACCTTCTTATCTTCTCAGTTTCTTGGGGATTTAGGCAAGGTGTCAATTATCTATGTCCATTACATTGTCTGTGAATGTTCCCAATATGTTCAGAAGGTTTAAAAAATGTTTTAAACTAACAATGGTTTAGGTTTGCTTTGGGCTGCCCCATATGAAAAATGTAAAGACTTGCAGATTAAAAGTTACCTTTCCCACCCCACTTAGTTGAGTATAATGGGAAAGAGGAGGGAGTAACAAGGAAAGGTTATTTCTTTCTGCTTCATGTGATTGATTAGGAGGTGAAGTGATTTTTTTTCTCAATTTTCTAAAACAACAAAAATGCCTTTGGGTAGGTCCTGGGCAAAGGAGGCTTCATCTGGAGGAGCTGTCCAGAAGTAGGAAATGGGGACTAATGGGAAGCTGTGCCATGTGCTTACCAGCTTTTCCATGGGATCCATTCATGTGGCTCATAGCTGCCAGAATGCATGTTGATGGGTCCATCAAGAAAATTTTAGAAGAGCTCCTTACACTATGTTAACTTAAAAATAAAGGGCACGTCTTTTGGTGGAAAGAACAAATCACTTTGTTTGGCTTTTGTCCTGACTCTACCCCTGCTCAATTCATTGAGTAAGTAGTCTTGTAGCAGTCCCTTAATTTCACCTTTTTGAAATGAGATATTAGAATAAATATCTAAGCTTTCATTAACCCTAAGTAATAGAGGGGCTTATTGGGAGCTATATTTCTTCCCATTGGGAAAATGGGGAAAGAAGAAGCTCCTATTTCCTTAAGGCAAAACAGAGCTATGTGAATAATTAACCCTCAGCAAGTTGAGGTCCTGATTTTCAACGAGAGGGTAATTTCCCAAAGTTGGGAGAATTCCATGGAAAGGCATTTTGCATGTGTTATGTCAGATGTTGTGGCCTCTGATCGCTGTCCCATGTTGCTTATTGAATTAGTCTAGCCTTGGATCCCTAGAGAGTGAGTACTGCTGCTTTAAGGCTCATTTCATGGGGGTCTTTGTGGCTTTTAAACTTCCAAACTTCTTGGGTGATAACTATGCCTGTGGATTGTTTAGTATTCATTAAGGGTTCTGAGTTTTCTGCCTTTAAAGACACAATAAGGAAAGTTTTTCAAGTGTTTGTATAAACATGTGTATATGTTATACCCATGTTTATACATGACGTGCATTGTATACAATGAATGCCAGGTGACTGTAAAGCAAATGATTAAAGTACATTTTGCTATCTGGAAAGTATAGTGAGCTTTATGAATTTTTGGAAAGGCTTTGGAAAATTTTTGCTTTATGGGGTTTTCTCTGAAGAAGAGTTTGTTGGAAGAAATGCATATATTTCATTAATTTTATTTATCAGCAGTCAAAGCAATAACTTACACATATATATTTATAAAACAGTTTAAAGCACACTGCTTTGAGATACTAAATAGATGGCAGTTCAGTTGATTTTTAGATGTTTTATTTTCAATCATGGGGACATTTAAATTATGTCACTGCCTGCTTGCCACACCTACCCATACTGATAACTGGCATATGAAAATTCGGAAAAATAAAACAGAGATTTTTTTCCATCATGTCAAAATAGCATGTGGTTTTGTTCCTGAGAGTGGAGGTTTTCCATCAGACTGCCCTATCTGAGATCTCCGGGTCTATTTCCTCCTTTGCCTGGACTGCTGTTACTGGTAGTTGGTATTATTCAATTATCTCTACATTTTAACCTTGGTGTTTACCTCTAATGTCGCTCAAGTCAGTAGATGATTCATTGCATCTGGAGCCAATAAACAGGGTTTGGCTGAAAAGGGACAGTGTGTGGCAGATGCGTTTAGAGGAAAGGGAACAATGCACTTGAAACTGGGCTCTAAGAGCTTACAAATTCAGTTATGCATTTGTGGGTCCCGGGCTGGGTCCTGTAACACCTGGCCCATAGAGAATGTCCAGTGAAGGTTCACAGAGGGGATGGTGATGATTTAATAAACACAACCTGTGTATACAAGAAAGGCATCTGCACTGCAGTGGACAGGCAATTTCCCCAAATTCTAGATTCTTGAGATTGTGTCCCAGCTCCGAAACCCATCATTTAACCTTTCTGGGCTTCCTCATTCCCAAGTAGGACTGATAATTTTGTGGTATTAGCCTTAAAACAAATCATCTTTTGCATCATCAGACAATACCAGGTAATACGTGCATGAATGTTTAATGATAAAACATGATACTACTTTGATATCAGGGGATCTAAAAACCTAAATTAACATTTCCTTTGTTCTTCCTAAAAAGTACCTTAATCTCTCCACTTAAAGAATGAGAGAAAAGTTATTTAGTCAAGGCCGATGAAGATACCACATACAGGTACAGGCTGGATTTCTCTGGTTTCTGAGGTTGGTTTTCCCCTGCAGAGCATAGCTTTTTTTTTTTTTTTTTTTTAAGTGAGGGAATAAAAAAGTCAGATTCACGTCTCTCCTTGGAAGAAATGCAAGCGAAAGAGTAGTGCTATTAATACCAATTATATTCAAATACTATTCTCAGAAGTCAAGCTGGAATCTGGGCTTTCAAAAATTCTTAGTATCTCCCAAAGGACACACATCATGGTTCTGTTCAGGGTCAGGAAGGTTTTGCATTTCTTCAGCCTAAACAGAGAAAGGTTGTGAAGACATAGCAGTCGTATGGTATTTGCTGTTTTTCTTTAGCAGTCTTAACTCTTCCTGAGCAAATGAGTTCTCTACCAGGTCTTAATTTAAACTTCTTGGCATCATAAATGAAAAAATTCTCTATTGCCTCTCCTGTGTGCTGGGAGTCACCAGTGGGAGAACCATCTGGCCTTCTGTCCGGTACCACCATCCTAGCAACTTAGGACAATGCCCATTTATTATCTCCAAGGTTCTGCAGGAGACGTCTGGGCACAGAGTAGCTGGGGTCTCTGTTCAACATCTCAGAAGGCTGAAGTTAAGGTGTCAGCCTCGCTACATCCTCATCGGAGCTCAGGGTCTTCCTCCAGTCTCATTCAAGTTGTTGGCCGAAGTCAATTTCTGTCAGCTGTAGGATGAAGACCTCATTTTCTTGTTGGCTGTTGGCCAGGGACCATTTTGGGTCCTAGAGGCTGCTCTTGGGTCCTCTCCATAACGTGGCAGTTTGCTCCTTCAAGGTCAGTGGAGGAATCTCTCTTTTAAGAGCTCACCTAAACAAGAGATGTCTATCCCCCTTTTGATTAACCCAAAGTCAACTGATTTCTGAACTTAATTATACCTGAAAAATTCCTTCACCATAGCCATGTGATGTAACCTAATTATGGGAGTGAGATCCCATCATATTCAGTAGCTCTGTTTGTACTACAGGGGAGGGGAGTATCCAGGGCATGTACACCAGGGGGCAGGAATCCTGGGGGGCATCTCAGAATTCTTAATACAGGTAGTATGCTTGAATTTGGGGATTTGAGAAGATCCCTAGATAGTCTTTGTGAAAGTCAGGGTTCTGCTGGCATTGCAGTCATCTGTTCCATGTTTTTCTGAACTCCACCTATTTTGCTGAGTCCTGAGTTCTCCTGGAGTGCCAAGGAAGGGACCCATTCTGGATCATTTCCATTCCTGAAGGCTTTAATGAGGCTGTTAGTTCTAGCTTCCAATGAGGGGTTCAGGTCTGTGGTGGTCTCTGAGGAACTTACCCCAGGAGAGAGGATTTGTACTCTTGGTAGAATACCTATCTCTATATTCAGTGTTTCTTGAAACTGGACATGTCTAATGCCAGCACAAAGATGGGGAGAAGACTTGGCTTTGGTTCTGATCCAAATGTAAGGAATTGGTGTGGTGTAACCTCAGACCTAGAAATGTGGCTGGGCATCTCCTTGCCCTCTGTGAGCTGTGGGCATGATTCCTCCAAAGAGGTGGGAAAAGGAGGAAGGGGGATGGAACCATGAAGAAGACCCAATTTGTTTGTGTTCATTGGAGACCTATCCACTTTCCTAATTGACTGTTCACTACAAAGTAGCTTGATGCTTTTTTAGCCTGGGAGCTAAATGCAATCAACTTTTGTTTGTTTCTGTAAAAAAAATTTTTTTTTTTGCCCTTGAGGAGATCATTATTTCTACTGTATGAAGATGGTAGCCCAAACATTAAAAGTAATTAGAGCAGATGGCAGTGAATACGGCTTTTGTAAAGTACACTGATGCTTACAAACCAGTTTTCATTCTCTAGGCTTCCTCTTTTTCTCTCTGCCACCACGTATTCATTTTGCTTCCCTTCAGGTATAAAGGGGAGGGAAAAAGAAAAGGAGGAAAAAAAAAAGGTTCCCCTGGTACATGAAACTGAGGAGCTGTCAAAGGTTCATAGCAGGGAAAGTGAGCTCCCGTGTATTCAATCACTGAAATTAAGTGTTTTCTAAGGCGGTGCAGTCACGGGTCCATTGCATGGGGAAATAACACGCTGTAGTCCATCACTTAAAACGTTAACCTTGTCTCTTACTAGTGACTGGGAACAGAAAAACGTGCTCTGTGCTTGCTGGTTAAATGGCAGTGTGTCAGCTCTGCAGAAAAGGCTAGCGTGTATATGTCAGTTTTCCGATTTGACTGTATATGTGTATGTGTGCACGCCTGGGTGACACACACACACACACACGCACCATCACTTCCACCTGCCTTTATGTAGCCTTCAGAGACCTGGCTTATTGCTCACTGGAAAATGAGGAGAATTGAACCAGTTTTCAGTATTTCAATATATAACCTTTTGCTTGCCAGTCTGCAGACTCTTAGGTAGTTGTATTATAATTATTTATTTTTAATCATAGAAAGTTCTATTTTGAATATGTTGCAGTATTGATGGAATGTAGATGTAGCGTACTAAGCATATTATAGGTACTTGGACAATATCAATTCTTACTCTTATACTGATTGTATAAATTATAATATACCAGGAGTAAGCAAATTTTTTCTGTAAAGAGCCAGGTAGGATATTTTAGCTTTGGTGGGCCATAGAGTCTCTGTCACAAATGGAAAGCAGCCTTCAGCAATATGTAAGTGAATGGTTGAACCGATGTTCCAATAAAACTTTATTTATCAATACAATGGGTGGGTCAGATTTCAGCTGTAGTTTGCTGACCCTGTTATAGACTACTGAATATTTTACTTGATCCTTTTCTCTATGACATGTGGAGAACTTGAAGTCTTCAGGCAGTGAGAAACGTCAATGAGTGTCCTGCTGCTTCAGCAGGAAGACTGAAGAGCTGTGCAGCCTTCCTGCCTCTGGGCCCGGCTGCCCTCTCTGGGCTCCTTGCTGAGCCTGCAGCATTTCACACATCTCATTTCTCAGAGTACCTCTGGCTCACACTCCATCCACCTCTGCTCCGATCCTTTATCGGAGGGGCTGGTCCCTGATCACTGCATATGAAATAGCTCCTCCCACTCTGACACATCTGCTGCACTTCCCCCTGCTTTTTCTTTTCAGAGCACATTATTTGTTTTATTTATTTAACTTTATCTCCCTAAGATATAAGCTCCCTGAGATCAGGGATTTGTTTTATTTTGTGCTCAATAAATATTTGTTGAATCCAGAGATCCATCTGCTCCATAGTTCCAGGCAAGGAGGCCGAAAAGTGTCTGTGATGACTAAGAAAATACCTGTTTTTTAAAAATTTTATTGAGGTATAGTTGATTTACAATGTGGTGTTAATTTATGCTGTACAGCAAAGTGATTCAGTTATGCATATACAGATAATGTATATATGTATGTACATATGTATTACATAAGTACAATGTATATATGTATTATACTGTTAAGTGCACTCAAAAATGTTAGTCATTATGAGTAAATTTTAAAATGTCACATTAAAAAAATTTAAAGTAGAGAGGGTAATGCATAGGTTTTTCACTTGTGAGGATTAGTGATACCAGAAGTCAAATGTCTAGCACTGTGCCTGGGACATTGGAGGCGCTGGGTCGTGGAATGATCTTCAGGCTTATAATTCAGAAGAGACATTATCTGAGGAGATTTGAAGCTTTGAATGGAAGAGAAGATGAGGAAAGGTTCTGTAAATTTGTTCTGTTTGCAGACTGTACTAGTTCCTGAAGCTCAGGAGTGCTAAAATAACTTACATGGATGAAGCACTGAGCTAACATCAATATTCTTAGAGAAATCATGGCGTATAGGATGTGCACAGAAGGGAGAGAGAAGCTAGTGAACTGCCCGGTTTTCTAACAGGGACAAAGCATAAATGTGAATTGGGCCCGTGTGGCTGGCAGGAGGCGTTACTGACATTTCCTTGAGTAGTCAATGTGCCGGGCAACAGAGGGGGACTTTCTCATGTTATCTCATCATCGTGAAGGGTTTATAGTCACCGAGAAAAGAAAGTGATCACTTAGAAGCCAGCATGAGCCCGGTAAGAACAAATTATGCCAAACTAATTTAATTTCCTTTTTGTTCCCTAAGGAGTTATTGGATTAGAGGTCGGGGCTCTGTTCGTAATCCTGGGTTTGTAGATGGTTGACTTTTCCTACAATGCGCATGTTTGGGTTTCATAGTCAGCTGCAGTCATCTCAGCCTGTGTTGATTCATGTGTAGTGTCCAGATTGAAAAGAAGAAAAGTAATTAATGCACGGGCTTTCATCTGTAAGGCGGTCTCTACCAGAGTTAGCCATCTAATTTTCTGAACTCACATAGTACCTTGCTTATGCCTTTAATTATTGAATTAATCACACTTTATATTAATTACCTGGCTATTTGTCTTTTTTTCAGGGATAACATGAGCACCTTAAGAACAAGGATGAAGTTACATGTATCTAAAAGAAATACCTTTGCACTAGCTCATACAGGAAAGGTTTAGGATTTTAACTGGCCAACAGGCTAAATATCACCCAACATTATAATACAATTATGAAAATAGCCAAGACTCTATTGTTTAATAAATGGTGTGAAGACATTTCATTATGTTTGGGGTCGGGGGGAACAAAGCAAAGATAAAAAATAAGGAAAAATGGAAAACTTCCCACCAACGTAAATTCTAAATTAGTTGAGGATAAACATGCGAATATAAAACCCTACAAATCAAGAAGAACATATAAGTGCTATTTGTGTCAGAATGAAAGAAGGGAGTCTTATGTGTAAAAGAATGGAGGACGTTACAAAAAAAAGATCAATACATTTGGTTTCATAAGAATTAAAAACATTTCTATGTAAAAGAGCACTGAAAAAAGTAAAAAAAACTGCAGTGTCATATCAAATTATTATAGTTATTAAAACAATACTTTGAATTATGGCATAGTGATTATGAGCCCACATAAGAGTTGACTATTCATTCAAACACGTTTTTTGGGGTACCGACCATGTGGCAAGGCATTGTTGTAGGTACTGGGATACAGCAGAAAACCAAGAAACTCTCATGAAGCTTACATTCTACTGGGACTTGACTGACTATAAACAATACACAATGTTTCAGTGATGATAAGTTCTTTGGAGAAAACAGAGTGGTGTAAAGGGTGGAGAGAGCGTTGGTGACAGGGACCTGTCTTTTCCTATTTCCAGGGCTTGTTTGCTGAAGCAGGCATTCTGGGGAGGTGTCAAAATAGTTCCTCCTTATCTTTGTCATCTAGGAGGCACTGTGACTAGAAAGACCCCCACACTCTACCTTCTCCACAGCCCTGGCTTAACACAGATGCTTGCAAATAGGTCTTTGCTTTGCCTGGTGTTCCACCTTGCTGATCAGTGCTTTCTTTCAAGATAACTCTGGTGGTACTGCAAGTACATTTAAGGTGACATGTAAGATTTGCAGACACTGCACATTCCTGAAGTTCAGAGAAGTGCTGACAAGCTGTAAGAAGAAAACAAATTGCATAAGCTTCTCGCTGAGCCAGAAAAGTTTTTGCTTGTGTTTTGTTTTGTTTTTTGGTTTCTGTTTTGGTTTATTTGGGGCTGTATGTTCCAAGTTAAAAATGAGGGCGTGTTCTGGATAGTTCCCAAGTCTATTTTTACTCCACCCCCATATGCCCATAGGGAGATGATTTTCTTCATCTGCAGAATGGGAATGAGTGATTTGTTTATCTTGAAGAAGAAAACTAGAGCTAAAGGCTGAACACCTTGGGGACTGTGGTGGAAAGACCTGTTATTTGGTGAAAGTGAAACTTGCGTTGACCTGGGAGCTGAGTTGGTGATGCAGAGCATGGCTTGCACCAAAACATTACATTGGTATCAACTGAGAGGCTTTCCAATATATGGACAAGAAGTCTTTTTAGTGATGCTGTCAGCATTCTTGTTTGCTTGATTGGATCAAACTGAAGGAACTGAAGGATAAAGATGTTGGAAAGTGGACCACCTCCTCTGTCTCATGGGGTTATTGCTCTAGGAGGCCTGTGGAATAGAATTATACTACCATTGTGTCAACTATGAAAATGTAGAGCTACAGTTCTTATAGCAGCACACTTGTAACAATGAATTCCCTGATAACTTGAAATCATGGAGATATTTGACTCTTCTACTTCCCTAGGTGCTGTTGGACAGTTGAGGATGCATTAATTTTTTAGGAAAAAATTTTGCTAAAAGTTTAGGAATTTTTTACTTTTAGTATTTAGTCACTGTTTTGTAATAGGCATGTATCATTGATACATTTTATATAATTTCAAGATACCTTTATTACGATAAGGAAAAGCTTTGGGCAGAGGGAATCTTAGATCTTTTGAAATTTAATGCTTACCATTGATAACCATTTGAAAAGTACCACATTCAATAAAGAGACTTAAGGTGAAAGAAAAAATCAGTGGAAGATTTCATAGGGAGATTGAATCTGAGTCTCTGGTTTTAATTTTGGTACATTTACCCTTGTTTGGTTTTAAGTTTACATAGAGTTTGAAAACACAGAAAGGAGTGGGAAAGGATGTGGGCCAAACTCAATGGATCAAGAGACCTAGGGAGCATAACATTTTTAAGTAATTTTAGACCTTATCACTTATTTGCTCACCTATTGTATAAAGAAGGCATGTATGCTTTTGTGTATGTGCGATATCTATAAATGCGTGTGGAATTTGCAGGTGGATGATTCACTTAAGAAATCATTTCGTCAATTTTTATTTTCCACTTAACTATGTGTCAGACACTTTTTAGGGGGTTGGGGATATAGCAATGACCAAAACAAAGTCCCTGTTTTTCATTTGAGTAATAAGCTCAATGGATGATAAATACACAAGGAATGATATGGTCTAATACAAGGATGAAGCAGTATTAGGGTGAAGGAGTGATGGGACATTTTAATAAGGAGACAGAGAAGGAAGTGTTGTTTGAGCAGAGACCTGAATGAAGTAAGGGAGTGTGCCTTGCAGATATTTTGGCTGAGAGCATCCCAAGAGAGGCCATGTGAGCGGGAATACCCAAGGCAGGATCTTGCTTGGCTGGGTCCAGGTTGTCTTCACCTCCACAGCCTTTAGCACAACCTTTAAACTTTTTGAGGCTTTGTTTCCTCAGCTGTAAAGAGGATACTGTTTCCTCAGCTGTAAAGAGGATATAACAATATTTGACCTTCCCACCTGCTGGGTTGGGGCTAAGTATAGTTCTTTTTTTTTACATCTTTATTGGAGTATAACTGCTTTACATTGGTGTGTTAGTTGATGCTGTATAACAAAGTGAATAAGCTTTATGTATACATATATCCCCCATTACCCTCCCTCTTGTGTCTCCTCCCACCCTCCCTATCCCACCACTCTAGGTGATCAAAAAGCAATGAGCTGATCTCCCTGTGCTATGCTGCTGCTTCCCACTAGCTATCTATTTTACATTTGGTAGTGTATATATGTCCATGCTACTCACTCACTTCGTCTAAGCTTACCCTTCCCCCTACCCATGTCCTCAAGTCCATTCTGTATGTCTGCGTCTTTATTCCTGTCCTGCCACTAGGTTCTTCAGAACCTTTTTTTTTTTTTTTTAGATTCCATATATATGTGTTAGCTTATGGTATTTGTTTTTCTCTTTCTGACTTACTTCACTCTGTATGACAGACTCTCGGTCCATCCACCTGACTACAAATAACTCCAATTTCATTCCTGAGTAATATTCCATTGTATATATGTGCCCCATCTTCTTTATCCATTCATCTGTCGATGGACACTTAAGTTGCTTCCATGTCCTGGCTATTGTAAATAGTGCTTCAATGAACATTGCAGTACATGACTCTTTTTGAATTATGTTTTTTTCAGTGTATATGCCCAGTAGTGGGATTGCTGGGTCATATGGTAGTTCTATTTTTAGTTTTTTAAGGAACCTCCATACTGTTCTCTGTAGTGGCTGTATCAATTTACATTCCCACCAACTGCTGTACCAACAGTGCAAGAGGGTTCCCTTTTCTGCACACCCTCTCCAGCATTTCTTGTTTGTAGATTTTTTGATGATGGCCATTCTGACCGGTGTGAGGTGATACCTCATTGTAGTTTTGATTTGCACTTCTCTAATGATTAGTGATGTTGAGCATCCTTCCATGTGTGTGTTGGCAGTCTGTATATCTTCTTTGGAGAAATGTCTATTTAGGTCTTCTGCGCATTTTTTGTTTGGGTTGTTTGTTTTTTTTGATATTGAGCTGCATGAGCTGCTTGTAAATTTTGGAGATTAATCCTTTGTCAGTTGCTTCGTTTGCAAATATTTTCTCCCATTCTGAGGGTTGTCTTTTGGTCTTGTTTATGGTTTCCTTTGCTGTGTAAAAGCTTTGAAGTTTCATTAGGTCCCATTTGTTTATTTTTGTTTTTATTTCCATTTCTCTAGGAGGTGGGTCAAAAAGGATCTTGCTGTGATTTATGTCATAGAGTGTTCTGCCTATGTTTTCCTCTAAGAGTTTGATAGTGTCTGGCCTTACATTTAGGTCTTTAATCCATTTTGAGTTTATTTTTGTGTATGGTGTTAGGGAGTGTTTTAATTTCTTTCTTTTACATGTACCTCTCCAGTTTCCCCAGCACCACTTATTGAAGAGGCTGTCTTTTCTCCCTTGTATATTCTTGCCTCCTTTATCAAAGATAAGGTGACCATATGTGTGTGGGTTTATCTCTGGGCTTTCTATCCTGTTCCATTGATCTGTATTTCTGTTTTTCTGTCAGTACCATACTGTCTTGATTACTGTAGCTTTGTAGTATGGTCTGAAGTCCGGGAGCCTGATTCCTCCAGCTCCGTTTTTCTTTCTCACGATTGCTTTGGCTATTTGGGGTCTTTTGTGTTTCCATACGAATTGTGAAATTTTTTGTTCTAGTTCTGTGAAAAATGACATTGGTAGTTTGATAGGGATTGCATTGGATCTGTAGATTGCTTTGGGTAGTAGAGTCATTTTCACAATGTTGATTCTTCCGATCCAAGGACATGGTATATCTCTTCATCTGTTTGTATCATTTTAATTTCTTTCATCAGTTTCTTATAGTTTTCTGCATACAGGTCTTTTGTCTCCTTAGGTAGGTTTATTCCTAGATATTTTATTCTTTTTGTTGCAGTGGTTAATGGGAGGGTTTTCTTAATTTCTCTTTCAGATTTTTCATCATAAGTATATGGGAATGCAAGAGATTTCTGTGCATTAATGTTGTATCCTGCTACTTTATGAAATTCATTTATTAGCTCTAGCAGTTTTCTGGTGGGATCTTTAGGATTCTCTATGTATAGTATCATGTCATCTGCAAACAGTGACAGCTTTACTTCTTCTTTTCAGATTTGGATTCCTTCTATTTCTTTTTCTTCTCTGATTGCTGTGGCTAAAACTTGCAAAACTATGTTGAATAATAGTGGTGAGAGTGGGAAACCTTGTCTTTTTCTGATTTTAATGGAAATGGTTTCAGTTTTTCCCCATTGAGAACGATGTTGGCGTGTTTTTGTCATACATGGCCTTTATTATGTTGAGGTCAGTTCCCTCTATGCCTACTTTCTGGAGAGTTTTTTTTTTTTTTAAAGATGTTGTTGGGGGTAGGAGTTTATTATTTATTTATTTATTTATTTATTTTCGCTGTGTTGGGTCTTCGTTTCTGTGCGAGGGCTATCTCTAGTTGTGGCAAGCGGGGGCCACTCTTCATCGCGGTGCGCGGGCCTCTCACTATCGCGGCCTCTCTTGTTGTGGAGACAGGCTCCAGACGTGCAGGCTCAGTAGTTGTGGCTCACGGGCCCAGTTGCTCCGTGGCATGTGGGATCCTCCCAGACCAGGGCTCGAACCCGTGCCCCCTGCATTAGCAGGCAGATTCTCAACCACTGTGCCACCAGGGAAGCCTGGAGAGTTTTTTTTAAACACAAATGGGTGTTGAATTTTGTTGAAAGCTTTTTCTGTATCTATTGAGATTATCATATGATATTTATCCTTCAGTTTGTTAATATGGTGTATCACATTGATTGATTTGCATATATTGAAGAATCCTTGCATTCCTGGGATAAACCCCACTTGATCATGGTGTATGATCCTTTGAATGTTCTGCTGGATTCTGTTTGTTAGTATTTTGTTGAGGATTTTTACATCTATGTTCATCAGTGATACTGGCCTGTCGTTTTCTCTTTTGTGTGTGACATCTTTGTCTGGTTTTGGTATCAGGGTGATGGTGGCCTTGTAGAATGAGTTTGGGAGTGTTCCTTCCTGTGCTACATTTTGGAAGGTTTTGAGAAGGATGGATGTTAGCTCTTCTCTAAATGTTTGATAGAATTCACCTGTGAAGCCATCTGGTCCTGGGCTTTTGTTTGTTGGAAGATTTTTAATCACAGTTTCAATTTTAGTGCTTGTGATTGGTCTGTTTATATTTTCTATTTCTTCCTGGTTCAATCTCAGAAGGTTGTGCTTTTCTAAGAATTTGTCCATTTCTTCCAGGTTGTCCATTTTATTGTCATAGAGTTGCTTGTAGTAATCTCTCATGATCCTTTGTATTTCTGCAGTGTCAGTTGTTACTTCTCCTTTTTCATTTCTGATTCTACTGATTTGAGTTTTGTCTCTTTTTTTCTTAATGAGTCTGGCTAATGGTTTATGAATTTTGTTTATGTTCTCAAAGAAGCAGCTTTTAGTTTTATTGATCTTTGCTATCGTTTCCTTCATTTCTTTTTCATTTATTTCTGATCTGATCTTTATGATTTCTTTCCTTTTGTTAACTTTGGGTATTTTTTGTTCTTCTTTCTCTAATTGCTTTAGGTGTACGGTTAGGTTGCTTGGGATTTTTCTTGTTTCTGGAGGTAAGATTATATTGCTATAAACTTTCCTCTTAGAACTGCTTTTGCTGCATGGCATAGGTTTTGGGTCGTCGTGTCTCCATTGTCATTTGTTTCTAGGTATTTTTTGATTTCCTCTTTGATTTCTTCAGTGATCACTTCATTATTAAGTAGTGTAGTGTTTAACTTCCATGTGTTTGTGTTTTTTACATATGTGTTCCTGTAATTGGTAGCTAGTCTCATAGTGTTGTGGTCATAAAAGATACTTGATATGATTTCAGTTTTCTTAAATTTACCAAGGCTAGATTTATGACCCAAGATATGATCTATCCTGGAGAATGTTCCATGAGCACTTGAGAAAAATGTGTATTCTGTTGTTTTTGGATGGAATGTCCTATAAATATCAATTAAGTCCATCTTGTTTCATGTATCATTTAAAGCTTGTGTTTCCTTGTTTATTTTCGTTTTGGATGATCTGTCCATTGGTGAAAGTGGGGTGTTAAAGTCGCCTATTGTGATTGTGTTACTGTCGATTTCCCCTTTTATGCCTGTTAGTATTTGCCTTAATGTAGTGAGGTGCTCCTATGTTGGGTGCATAAATATTTACAATTGTTATATCTTCTTCTTCGATTGATCTCTTGATCATTATATAGTGTCCTTCTTTGTCTCTTGTAATAGTCTTTATTTTAAAGTCTATTTTGTCTGATATGAGAATTGCTACTCCAGCTTTCTTCTGATTTCCATTTGTATGGAATCTCTTTTTCCATCCCCTCACTTTCAGTCTGTATGTGTCCTTAGGTCTGAAGTGGGTCTCTTGTAGACAGCATATATTTGGGTCTTGTTTTTGTATCCATTCAGCCAGTCTGTGTCTTTTGCTGGGAGCATTTAATCCGTTTACATTTAAGGTAATTATCGATATGTATGTTCCTATTCCCATTTTCTTAATTGTGTTGAGTTTGTTATTGTGGGTGTTTTCCTTCTCTTGTTTTCTCTGCCTAGAGAAATTCCTTAGCAGTTGTAAAGCTGGTTTGGTGGTGCTGAATTCTCTTAGCTTTTGCTTGTCTTTAAAGTTTTAATTTCTCCGTTGAACGTGAATGAGATCCTTGCTGGGTAGAGTAATCTTGGTTGCAGGTTTTTCTCTTTCATCACTTTAAATATGTCCTGCCAGTCCCTTCTGGCTTGCAGAGTTTCTGCTGAAAAGAACAGCTGTTAACCTTATGGGGATTCCCTTGTATGTTATTTGTCGTTCTTCCCTTGCTGCTTTTAATATCTTTTCTTTGTATTTAATTTTTGACAGTTTGATTAATATGTGTTTTGGCATATTTCTCCCTGGATTTATCCTGTATGGGACTCTCTGCACTTCCTGGACTTGATTGAATATTTTCTTTCCCATATTAGGGAAGTTTTCAAGTATAATCTTTTCAAATATTTTCTCAGTCCCTTTCTTTTTGTCTTCTTCTTCTGGGACCCCTATAGTTTGAATGTTGGTGCGATTAATGTTGTCCCAGAGGTCTCTGAGACTGTCCTTGATTCTTTTCATTCATTTTCTTTATTCTGCTTTGTGGTAGTTATTTCCACTATTTTATCTTCCAGGTCACTTATCTGTTCTTCTGCCTCAGTTATTCTGCTATTGATTACTTCTAGAGAATTTTTAATTTAATTTATTGTGTTGTTCATCATTGTTTGTTTGCTGTTTAGTTCTTCTCGGTCCCTGTTAAATATTTCTTGTATTTTTTCCATTCTATTTCCAAGTTTTCGCATCATCTTTACTATCATTGCTCTGAATTATTTTTCAGGTAGACTGCCTATTTCCTCTTCATTTGCTAGGTCTGGTGGGTTTTTACCTTGCTCCTTCATCTGCTATGTATTTCTCTGTCTTCTCATTTTGCTTAACTTACTGTGTTTGGGGTCTCCTTTTCACAGGCTGCAGGTTCATAGTTCCCATTGTTTTTGGTGTCTGCCCCCAGTGGGTAAGGTTGGTTCAGGGGATTGTGTAGGTGTCCTGGTAGAGGGGACTGGTGCCTGTGTTCTGGTGGATGAGCCTGGATCTTGTCTTTCTGGTGGGAAGGACTGCTTCCGGTGGTGTGTTTTGGGGTGTCTGTGAACTTAGTATGATTTTAGGCAGCCTCTAATGGGTGCCTAATGGGTAGCATTGTGTTCTTGTCTTGCTAGTTGTTTGGCATGGGGTGTCCAGCGCTGGAGCTTGCTGGTTGTTGAGTTGAGCAGGGCCTTAGTGTTGAGTTGGAGATCTCTGGGAGAGCTCTCGCTGACTGATATTACGTGGGGCCAGGAGGTCTCTGGTGGACCAATGTCCTGAACTCAGCTCTCCCTCCTCAGAGTCCCAGGCCTGACACTTGACTGGAGCACCAAGACCCTGTTAGCCACACAGCTCAGAAGAAAAGGGAGACAAAAAAGAAAGAAAGAAAAATAGAATAAAAGAAATAAAGTTATTAAAATAAAAAATATATATTAAAATAAAAAAGTAATAAAAAATAAAAAAGAGAGCAACCAAACCAATAAAGAAATCCACCAATGATAACAAGTAGTAAAAACTAAACTAAGATAAACATATAAATCAGAATCTAGTCAGTTGCATACAGCAAACCCCACGTCTACAGCTGCTCTCGAAGTCCACCGCCTCAAGTTTGGGATGATTCGTTGTCTATTCATGTATTCCACAGATGCAGGTACATCAAGTTAATTGTGGAGATTTAATCCACTGATCCTGAGGCTGCTGGGAGGGATTTCCCTTTCTCTGTTCACACAACTTCTGTTGTTCAGCTTTGGATTTGGCTCTGCCTCTGTGTGTAGGTCGCCCTCTGGCATCTGTTCTTCACCCAGACAGGAGGGGGTTAAAGGAGCGGGTGATTAGGGGGCTCTGGCTCACTCAGGCCGGGAGCAGGGAGGGGTACGGAATACGGGGTGAGCCTGTGGTGGCAGAGGCCAGCGTGATGTTGCAACAGCCTGAGGCGCACCGTGTGTTCTCCCGGGGAAGTTGTCCCTGGATCACGGGGTCCTGGCAGTGGCGGGCTGCATAGGCTCCCGGGAGGAGAGGTGTGGATAGTGACCTGTGCTTGCACACAGGCTTCTTGGTGGCGGCAGCAGCAGCCTTAGTGTCTCACGCCCGTCTCTGGTGTCCACACTGATAGCCATGGCTCCTGCCCATCTCTGGAGCCCATTTAGGTGGTGCTCTGAATCTCCTCTCCTCACGCACCCAGAAGCAATGGTCTCTTGCCTCTTAGGCAGTTCCAGTCTTTTTCCTGGAATCCCTCTCATCTAGCTGTGGTGCACTAGCCCCCTTCAGGCTGTGTTCATGCAGCCAACCCCAGTCCTCTCCCCGGGATCTGACCTCTGAAGCTTGAGCCTCAGCTCCCAGCCCCCACCTGCCCCAGAGGGTGAGCAGACAAGCCTCTCGGGCTGGTGAGTGCTGGTCAGCACCAATCCTCTGTGCGGGAATCTCTCTGCTTTGCCCTCTGCGCCCCTGTTGCTGTGCTCTACTCCGTGGCTCTGAAGCTCCCCACCCCCACCGCGTTTCCACCAGTGAAGGGGCTCCCTAGTATGTGGAAACCTTTCCTCCCTCACAGCTCCCTCCCAGAGGTGCAGGTCCCATCCATATTCTTTTTTTTTTTTCGGTACGTGGGCCTCTCACTGTTGTGGCCTCTTCCGTTATGGTGCACGGGCTCTGGACGTGCAGGCTCAGCGGCCATGGCTCACGGGCCTAGCCGCTCTGCGGCATGTGGGATCTTCCCGGACCGGGGCACGAACCCGTGTCCCCTGCATCGGCAGGCGGACTCCCAACCACTGCGCCACCAGGGAAGCCCCCCATCCATATTCTTTTGTCTCTGTTTTTTCTTTTTTCTTTTGCCCTACCCAGGTGCATGGGGAGTTTCTTGCCTTTTGGGAAGTCTCAGGTCTTCTGCCAGCATTCTGTAGGTGTTCTGTAGGAGTTGTTCCACGCGTAGATGTATTTTTGATGTATTTGTGGGAAGGAAGGTGATTTCCATGTCTTACTCCTCCGCCATCTTGAAGGTCCTGAGTATAGCAATTTTCAAAGGCTTTTCGGCCAGGCCAAGATGATAGAACACAGGGAAGGAAGCCAGTGATACACACAGCTGCTTCTGAGCCAGAGAGAAAGTCTTTAAAGTTCCCTCAGAGCTAAGATGACAGGTATCAGTGCTAACCTTGAGGTTTGAAAGGTTCTCAAGTTAATTACGGGAAGACATCATGGAATGGTCCTCCTCTGACTTCCTTTTACCTAACCAACGTCTAGTTGTTCCACATCTTCCCATTGTGAGGGTCATGAGCACAAGTTTTTTGTGTAGCTCTGTAGCTGGGCTTGGGTCTGAACATGAGGCTCACGTCTCAGAAAAAGTCAAGCTGCTGAAGCTGCTGAATTCTTCACTCCTCCTCATGGCTCATCCACACACCCTTGCTGGCCTTCTCTGAGCTTCAGGGCCTGGTGTGAAGGGAGCCTCCCAGTTCCTTTTTTTGATCTATCTCCCTGTTCTCTAGCCCTTGCCTTGAATTGGTCCTCAAAATTTGATGCAGAAGTGCCACTGAGGAGATGATTAAAATGACAGATCCCTGTTCCCACCTCCTGAGAGTTTTTTTAAAAAATTGAAGTATAGTTGATTTACTACGTTGTGTTAGTTTCAAGTGTACAGCAAAGTAATTTGGATATATATATATATATATATATTCTTTTTCAGATTCTTTTCCATTATAGGTTTTTACAAGATACTGAATATAGTTCCCTGTGCTATATAGTAGGTCCTTGTTGTTTATTTGTTTTATATATAGTAGTGTGTATTTGTTAATTCCAGTCTCCTAATTGATCCCTCCTCCTGAGCTTTTGGTTCCATCCTGGTGGCACTGAGAGAATCTGCACTGTAAACAGCTCTAGGCTGAGAAACCCTGTCTGAAACATCATCTTTAAAATAAAGGGATAGGAGTTCTTTCCATCTCTGACCTTCTAGAAATCCAGGCTTTTTCACATGTCTTATCTTAGTGACTCAGGGCTGACTTACAGATAATCTGGTTCACCTTCTCTGGAGTTGTCTTCACCATCTTTTGGTCTTTTCCATCTTCTCACCAATGTATTCCACTCCAGTTTCCTCTTATTGGCCCCCCTTTTTCTTTGTGGATTCTGCAGGAGTGAATTAAAGGATTATAGGAAGGTAGAATGTCTAGTCGTATGAGGAGCCCCTTCTGTAATTTTACCTCCCCATGCCTAGCTTCAGTGTGAAATAGGTGGAGAGGTAAACTTCTCTCCCACTTTTTGAGTGTTTGGATGGTCATCCTGTGGTCACGGTTCATACAGCTCACAATGATGCTTGGGTACCACACGTTCTTTTTTTCCTGTGGTGCTGGGACTACTTATCACTGTGCCTGATGCCTTTCCATCTCTTAAATTGGGATGAGTCACTGAGTTATTTCTCCTTTGTAGATGCAGAAAATGAAAAGATCCTGCTTTTCCTTATCCCCAAGTCTTGTTGGTGATCGGGTTCAGTATATAACTCAGGACTAGTGAGCTGGGGGTCAGTACACCTGGAAAATCTACTGACTTCTGGCAACACATTTGTCCATTTTCTCTCTCAGAAATACTCCAGGGCACTGTTCTCTGTGGAGGTGCAGTTATTGGTATTATAAACATGCCTCCCCTTCTTCACGATCTTCTTCCATCTGCCTCAAACATCTCACAAGAGGACTTTCTAGGCAGTTGTTTTATAGGAACTGGGGCTTCGCATTAGGTTGGAATCTGTGTGGGAAGAAGAACTGTTGGGAGAGAGGCATACCCATTGTCATCTGTATGACCTTGAGCTAATCACCTTGTCCAAGAGGATTTCATTACATTTATCAGAATTACAGTTCCGTAGCTGCACAGGACATTTAAACCTGTTCTCTGCCTCTTGCATGAGCCAGATACTGCTTTCTGTGATTTTCACATCCTTGGTTTGAAAACCACGTGAGTTCAGTGTGACTGTAAATTAACAGGAAGCCAAAAGCTCTGAGAGGGAGACTGCGGGAGGTCAAGGGTGCTTCCTCCTCTAGGCGCCTCACAGTCCCACTCCCGGCACCTCCCTCAGAGGTTCTGGGTTGTCATCTGAAGTCAGCTGGCATTTTTCCTGTGCACAAACTGCCAGCATGGATGCACCAAACACAGAGGGAAAGGCATCAGTAATATCAAAAGAGGCAGGGTGGGAGGATGGATCTGAACACGTGGAGAGAGGAATGTTCCTATAAGACAGGGACACTTGGCAGTAGAGCCAGTGAAAAGTGGTACCATTTATGTAAAGCAAAATGCCACCCATCAAGCAGAATGTGTTAATTCTCTCTATTCCTGGCTATTTATGACTTTTTGTCCAAGACTCAATACACGTCTGTAAAAATAAAAAATGGAATCGACCCCATCTGTTAGGTAGAAGGCGGGCTGTTCTTGGGCAAAAAGGTAAGAAAGTATTACCAGCATATCGCTGGAGAATTCCAGAGGCTGAACACAGAACTTTGAGTACGACTTTGCCCCTTCCGTATTTTCCCTTTTTTGAGTTAGTTGTATGAGGGTGACTAATTTTATGGAGATGTTTAAAATTATATTTAAATTAATTTGAGTTTAAGGAGTTTCTGTTCTGACGGATCACCCAGACTATCCTGCTTGAAAACAAAACAAAACAAAATAACAAAACCTGTTTTCCAGGGCAACTTTCCCTTTCAGTTCTGCCGGAGGTGGTCCAGGGCTCACAGCTGGTTTCCCGAGCGACTGCCACAAGAGGGCGACAACGTCACGGTAGAGAAAGGCCAGCTGCTCCTGTTGGACACCAACACCAGCATCCTCAACTTCCTGCACGTGAAAGGTTTGCGGAATTTGGAGATGGGGGTGGCATTATTATATATGATTTTATCATTTTAGGGGCAGAAGGAAGGGGAAATTTTTGGATAAGTTCCAGCCCTTGGTTGACAATTTATTCTCAGACCAAATTGAGATTTCCCTATGAAAGGAAGAAGTGGTCAGAAGGTTCAAAATGAAAGCCCTTTCTTTTGACTCTTAAAAGCACAGAGCTTGATTATTTTAATTTTTCAAATGCAAGAGGGTGATCAGTGTTCTCCAAGAATATGCTTCTTTATTCAAGTCCTTTGTATTCATGCTTGTCCCTGGCAGCACTCACGATATAGCAGAAGGCTCTGAAATCAGTTAATGCTGCTGCCTTTGAAATTCTCTGCCAAGAAAGCAATGCCTTCCTGCTTTTACCCTGTTGTGGTTTTGACTTCCTTGTCCCGTGGAAAGTCATATAAATAGGCTTCCTTATTGCAAAACCGGCCACATAGCTCTAGGGTCTGGGAATTGCGGAGAGACTGAGAATTCAAATTTTAACTCCTCCCCCTCATTACCAAGTGACTAAGTCAGTTGTTTCTACCTCCTCATGAGTTTGTTTCCTTATCTGTTAAATGAGAATAAAAATCATTGCCTCCTTCAGTGGCAGATAATAACGAATGGTTATCAAAGGGACTCTTGTTCACTGGCAAATGTGATTAGTTACAGAGATCTATAAAACTGCACTAAAACACCATTCTGTACTATAAATATATTTAACATTTACAGGAGCATTTGTTCTTGTTAAAGTAAGCTTGTGGCTATATGAGGGAGAATAAAATATTTTACAGAGGATAAACTGATGGAGTGTTACTACCCGTCTCTTACAGGTGGACTTATTAGGAATTTTACATTCTTTATTCTGCAAGCTTATTTTTTTTCCCTCTGGTAGCAAGGAGAAGATTTCAGGCAAATCAATTAATTAGTACCCTTTAGGAAAACGGCCTGTGAGCTTGAGCTCCTGACCTGTCTTTTTGGTGGTGGTTGTGTGTGTGTGTAGCCAGTGGCTACGGGGAGTACTGACTTATTGACAGCTAGCAGCTACCTAAGGACTGGCAATGACAAAAGAAAATTACAGACTTCAAGTCTCAGCTCAGAGAAAAGATGCTCTTTACAGGCCTTTAACCAGGATTCTCGCCACAGGAGTCAAATCCTGTTGGAGGATGGGATGCCCTTCAGGAGCTCAAGGGTCTTTGCCTGATATTGATACAATTTGGGAGAAGTTTTGCAGCTAAAAGTCCTCAAACTCAGCCCATCTGAGTCTCTGGATATCCTAGTAGTTCCAGGTAAATGTTCCAGCAAGGAATGGTGTTTGTTGATAGGGCCAGAGACTGAAGATGGAGAAGAGGCATCAGAGGAGAACAGAGGGCAAGGGAAAGGCAGAGGTATGTGGATACCTGTCCCTGTCTTCCACTCTTGGAGATTTCAAGATCCTAGTAACCCAGATACTTGCCCCAAGCTGTCACCTTTCAGTGGTGGTTATTCCTAAATGTTCCTGTTCAGGCAATACTTCACTCTCATTATTTAGAATAAGTGACTAGGTTTAGAAGGGCTAACCCTCATCCCATGGAGAGGGAAAGTCTGTTATGTGAAGCATCCCCCCCATTGGTAGGATCGTGAGGATAGGTGGTGGACACCTGTTTCTGTACAAACAGGAGTTGTTGGTAGGGAGCAGGGTTGCCTAGAGTGAAAGTAAGATTTTAATCACAGAGATATGGGTCATGGGTTCTAGAAAGCATGAGAACTGGGAAAGGACGCAGATGAAATTTGGTTCAACAGATGACTTGTGAATGCTTATTAAGTGGCCCAGGAGCTCTGTGTGAGACACAAGAAGTGAGGAATAATGCTTAACATGAATAATGTGCGTTACTACTAAAGAAAAAGTAATTAGGGAGCAAATATAAAAGAGTAAAATGTCTAGTTCTAAAACACGTGATGTAGGAGGTAAGGCAGAATGTAGACAGAAGTAATCCGAGTGTCCAGGGTGTAAGATTAGAGTTGGATAGTGGAGAGGAGGTGAAGAGCATGTACTTTGTACATGAGACAAGTTTTGATCGTGTAGACATCAATATACACACAGATTCAATGTGGGAGGAATTTCCCCATCTCACTTAATAGCCAGTGGCTCAGGCCAAAAACCTTGGTGGCACCCTAGATATCTTTCTTCTTCTTATATTCCATGACCAATCCATCAGTGAGTCTTACTGGCTGAATCTTCAACATGTGTCCCATTAGTACCAACCTAGTCCTATTCAACCTAACTTTTGGCTGGGACCATTTCAAACAACTTCTTAACTGGTTCCCATGTTTCTAATTTTTTTGTCTTCTTTAGTAGCAGAACTGCAGTTTTGTTTTGTTTTGTTTTGTTTTTTGTGGTACGTGAGCCTCTCACTGTTGTGGCCTCTCCCGTTGTGGAGCACAGGCTCTGGACGCACAGGCTCAGTGGCCATGGCTCACGGGCCTAGCCGCTCTGCGGCATGTGGGATCTTCCCGGACTGGGACACGAACCCGTGTCCCTTGCATCGGCAGGCGGACTCTCAACCACTGTGCCACCAGGGACGCCCAAGAACCCCAGTTTTTATTTGGGGCAGCAGTGTATCCAGCTAAAATGTTATATTTCCTCATCTCCTTTGTAGGTAGACATAGCCTGTGGCTAAGAGCTGGCCAGTGATATGTAAGGGGAAGAGTGGTGCAGGACATCTAGGACATTTCTTAAAGTAGAGCTGGCTTAGTAGGAGGCATGCCCTATTTGTCCCTCTTTCTTTCTCCTCCCTGCTTCCTGGAATGTAAATGTGATAGCTACATTTTCAACTGCCATCTTGGACCATGAGTTGACTTGCTAAGAATGGAAAAATAGGGAATTCCCTGGAGGTGCAGTGGTTAAGAATCTATGATTCCACTGCAAGGGCACGGGAACTAAGAGCCCACATGCCCCTTGGTGTGGCCAAAAAACAGAATGAGGAAACAGAAGAATGGAAGAAACCCGGGACTCTGATGTCATACTAGCATGGCACCTGGGGCTGCCCACCTCTGAAGTACTTTTTGTGATAGAAAAATATGCCTTCATGTGTTTAAGTCATTGGTATTTGACTTTTGTGCTATATGCTAAAATAATCCCCAATAGTTTATTGTCCACACCCTTTAAAATATGTCAGATCTTATCTCCTCAACCACCCCTACCCCAATGGCTTCTCATCTCACTAGGAATAAGGTTCACACCATTATTAAACTTCTGATCCTTTCATTGACCTTGCCTTCCTGATTCACTCTGCTCCAGCTCTTCTGTGAATATACCAGTGACACACCTGCCTCACGGCCTTTGCACATAATGCCCTTTGCCTGGAATATTCTTCCTCTAGATATTTATGTGTCTAGCTCACTTATTTCATTCTCTCTTTGAGAAAATGTCAACTTATTAGAGAGGACTTGCCATCTTTTCTAAAATTATAGCAATCCTATTACTCCATTTATTTTGCTTTACTTTTCTTCATATCATTTATCACTACATGAGATACTATAATTTACTTGTTTATTTACAGTTCATTTCCTCTGCTAGGATAAGCTCAAAAAGGCAAAGAACTTCCATCAATTATTTACTGCTGTCTCTTCAGTGTCTAGGACCGTGCCTGACTCATGATGTGGGCTCAAAGTACATGTGTTGATTTTTGAATGGGTGGACAAGTAAAATGGTGCAGAATTCAGATCCCAGATGAAATTTAAGAAGTATAATTTTGAAGTTCTTCCTCTCTTAAATATCACTTTTCTCAACTAATTTGCTTTTACTGTCCTTAGTTGTGCTCACTGATATCTGTCTATATACGTATATACACACATAAATACATAAATTTACATATATTCACATACATACACATGTATACACATCTACACATCTACATAAAAAAGTATATCTTTATGAGTTAGAAATACAAAATCCACTGCTAAGTTATTTTTTGTTTGTTTGTTTCTAAAAGACATATGAAGAAGGCTTTCACTGGGGAAGAACCCCAGCTCTCAACTATCTGGTTGGTATGGTGTAGCTCTCAACCCCTAATGTCTTCTCTTCGTCTATAATAGGTGTGAAGATACTTGAAGGACAATAAAAATCTATTCAAGTATAAGATTGAATTGTTATCATCATCATCAATAACAGCAATTCACTCTCTGAGTATCTGTTACTGTCTGTCTTTTTCATACCCATTCATGGTATCAGAAAAATAGCTGTGTGAAATTTTCTTTATTTTTTGATACCATCTATGGGATGAAACAAGTCATGAAAATTTTCAAGCCAAAAAATAATTTATTCAAAAGATTTTAACGGGGCTTCCCTGGTGGCGCAGTGGTTGAGAGTCCGCCTGCGGGGGACGCAGGTTCATGCCCCGGTCCGGGAGGATCCTGCATGCCGTGGCCATGGCCACTGGGCCTGCGCGTCCGGAGCTTGTGCTCCGCAACGGGAGAGGGCACAGTGGCGAGAGGCCTGTGTACCGCAAAAAAAAAAAAAAAAAAAAAAAGATTTTAACGAACAAGATATAAAATATTGTAGTGGAAGTACTTTCTCAGCCATTTCCACAGTATTATGAAGAAAACATTCCACATGAAGTATGTACACACTTTGAAAGGATTAGTGCTAAATAGAAGTGAAACTAGATCACCTAGGAACTACATTTGGAACTACTTTATGAAGATACTGCATCCTCCATATTTTCTCCATTCATGGAAACCAGAATCCCAGTATATACAGGGACCAGGCTTCTCCATCAGGAAAACAAACAGTTCCACATATGGCTCTTGAGAGTTCTGAACTCTCTGTGCCTTCCTTATGTTTATATAGAACACACTTTTTTTTCTTACAAGTAAAACTTATAGTAGAAAGGAGGATTATAAATTTCTTTGAGGCAATTGAGAAATGGCACCCAAAGACTAAGTTTTCACCGTTATTTATGCTGCTGTATGTACTGATTCCTGAACTTTTTGGAAAAAATGGCACATTGTTTTGTGATGCTGATAAGAGCTTCAGCTATATCTCTTATGATTTCATCTTAATTAGCAAAAGGCCTAGAACTTTTGTCTACTTACCATTTTGATTTCTTCCCTCCATTCCTTCTTCTCTCCTTTTTTTTTTTTTTAATTATTTTTTAGGAGGTACTGTTAAACACAAAAGAGAATTAACCCCATCAATTAATACTAATGAGCTGGGATGGAAATAGGCATATTGCCTTGATTTAGTTAATTATATTTTTCATTCTTTTATGTTAAGATGCCCAACGGCCATAGACATCGCTGAATTTATTATTTTATTCCAGGTAATTATGATGAGCCATAATAACAGAGACGGAACGTTACCCTCTTGTGTACACTATTATGGATTCTGGGCAAGGATCTTGGGCTTATGGTCTGTAGCTGGGGAAGCATCCATATTTTCTGAATGAAGCAGTGACTCTCTGTCCTGGTGGTCAAGCAGCTTGATGTGAAGTGGTCTAGAGCTGATGACTAATAAAGGGTCAATTAGGGGAGGATGAGCTCTAGAAACCCCTCTTCCCTTGGCATTGGGCTTTCAAGAGGAAGACATTTTGTAGTTTCTTATTACTCACAGTACCTTCATTTTACAAGGCTTGAGCAGAAACTTGTGCTGTTTAATAGTGCACTGGCTTCCTTTCATGCGATTTTCTATTTCTTGGTCTACTGGTGTATATCAAAGCAGTTAAATGCTTGGCAGGCTTTTGAGCCAGAAAGAACTGAGTCTGAATCTGGGCTCTGCTTCTTACCGGCTTTGTGACCTTGGGCAAGTTGCACAGCCTTTGTAAGCCTCAAGTTTCTCCTCTTTAGAGTAAGGCCTGTTTTAGTAATAGCAGCAGGGACAGCAATTGCTAACGTTTACTGTTTGCTATTGTGTAGCCATACTACAATGTATCACCCAACGCTTATGGATGTTCTGGGTACTAAATGAAAGAATGTTTCTAAAGCCCTTAGTACAGGGTCTGGCCCAGCACAAGCATTCAGTTCATGTTAGTTGTTGTTTCTTTTGGATTGAAGGGAATAACAGAAGAGATGGCTGCATGTCAGGCCTAAGTTGCAATTTTATTTACAGCTAGTGGCTGCTTCTATATACAAAGCAAACTGGATTACTCAAAGAATTAGCTGGGCAATAAAGACCTCAGATGGCTTCTGCCTCTGTTATCTTCAGAATGCATATTGAAGTGTTTTTCTACGGCAAGAGAGGGAAGGATACAGAGGTGGAAGTAGCAGAGTTATCCATGAGGTTGCCTTCATTCTCCTTGGCATTTTGACTTTGTGGAAGTGTGTTTTTCTGCTGCAGTTGGGAATGTGGTCTCGTTTTCTTCAAACTCTTTCTTTTATTTCACAGTTCTGAGGACACTCAGATCTTTTTAGTCTGTTATACTGGTGATTTCTATAGTCTAGCAATGCATATTCTTGGTTTATTGAGATGAGCCATCTTTTCTTGACCAACTACTGGGTTCATTGTAGAGTTTCTTTTTTAAAAATTAAAAAATTTTTTATTGTGGTATAAATGACAAATTATATAAATTTCAGGTGTACAACATACTGATTTGGTATTTGTATATATTGCAAAATAATCACCACAATAGTCACCATAGATAGGTACAAAATTTTTTTTCTTTGTGTTGGGAACTTGCAAGATCCACTCTCTTAGCTACTTTCAAATATACAATACAGTATTATTAACTGTAGTCACCATGCTGTACATCACATCTCCAGGACATGTTCATTTTATAACTAGAAGTATGTACCTTTTGACCCCCTTCACCCATTTCGCCTACCCCTCATCCACCCACGTCAGTCAACCACCAGTCTGGTCTCAATATCTGTGAGCTAGATTTGTCTGTTTTTTGTTTGTTTCTTTGTTTTGTTCTTTTCTTTATCTTCCACATATAAGTGAGATCAAATGGCATTTATCTTTTTCTGACTTATTTCACTTAGCCTTATGCCCTCAAGTTTCATCCCTGTTGTTGCAATGGAAAGATTTCATTCTATTTTATCACTAAACAATATTCCAGTGTGTGTGTGTGTACACATACACACGTATATATACACCACATTTTAATTATCCATTCATTAGGTTGTTTCCATGCCTTGACTATTGTAAGTAATACTACAATGAACATAGGGGTGCATATATCTTTTTGAAGTAGTGTTTTTGTTTTCTTCAGATAGATACCCAGAAGTGGAATTGCTGGATCATATGGTAGTTCTATTTTTAGTTTTTTGAGGAACTTCTATACTCTTTTCCACAGTGGCTGCACCAACTTAGATTCCCACCAACAGTGTAGGAGAGTTCCCGTTTTTCCCACATCCTCGCCAGCTCTTGTTATTTGTTGTCTTTTTGATAATAGCCTCTCTAACAGGTGTGATGTGATATCTCATTGTGGTTTTGATTCACATTTCCCTGATTATTAGTGATGCTGAATACTTTTTCATGTGCCTGTTGGCCATCTGTGTGTCTCCTACAGTTTCTTCATCTTAGTCAAGGGTTTGAGGATTTCAGAGTGAGGTATTAAGTGCTGTATCCAGCACAGCCTTTTTATCCCAGGGTTTGTACACTTGGTTCCTTCTAATTAGAACCAAACCGACCTCAGTTTCAGTAGGTGCATGCTTCACATAATGCTTTACAATGCAGTGATCTGGGAATGCTGTGAAACAGGGCTTCCTGGGACATCCTGTGTGGTCTCTCTGTGCATCAGGACCCTGGGAGTTACGGGGCAGGTTACCCCGTGTCTGCAGTTTTAAGACTTCACTGAGAGCAGCTTGGATTTAAAGGAAATCCATCTGAAGGCATTGGATACAAATGAAATACCCTGTTAATATTTTTTTCCCTTCTTCTCCTAACTATAGAATGTCTTGGTCAACATAGGAGGGTTTTGTGAACTGATAAAATTTGTTTCAAATGGGTAAGTTTAAAACAACTTATGTGCAAGTTGGCTGCAAAAGGAGATTGAGTGAATTGACTCTTCTTCCAGCTGAAAGCTACCCTTCAAGGCAGGAAATTGGATGATTATGTACAGACAAGGTGACAAGGTTGTCTGATTGGGGCTGGGTCAGCAAACAGGGGGCCTGAGTTCAAATATGAGGCACCCATGGACTTTCCTGTGGCTTTGGGTAAGGATCTGGGCCTCAAATCAGTGCACAAAATGGAAATGGTGGTGACTTCCTCCCTTTACAGGAGGAGAGTGGCTTGTATAAATGTCTACCAGCTGTTAATGTTGTTCATCTGTAGCCCTGAGAGGGAAGTGTGGTAAAGGAATTGGTAAACTTCCTTCCCATAGTTTCAAGCATGGTGCTGAGAAGGGCCTGGGCTGTGCAGTGATCTTAAGTGGAAGCCAGATGGAGAAGTCAGCACCAGAAAACATTTACCTGAGTTTTGTGAAATCCACCCTTAACTCCCTTAATTTTGTGCATCTCTATGTGTCAGTCTTTTCTTGGTGACAAATTGGTGTTACTTATTTTATGAGTGGGGACCTTGCTTATATCCAAAGCTAAGTAGATCATTGATAGAATTTTTCATAGGCTAAGAACTTTAATATCGTTCATATACAACTCATATAACTTTTATATGAATTGCTTTTATGTTAATTCTTTACAAAATTTAATATTAGGGTGTGTTTTTTCTGCCCTTTACCTTCTGGCAATGTGCAATCTAGGCAAGTAAGCTGAAGAAAGCAGGAGCCAGGTCTGTTTTTGCTCACCTTTGTATTGCCAGGATCATTATACTTCCAGGCACATAGTAGGTACTCAAATAATTGTTGAATGACTGAATTTCTGACTGGAAGAGGCAGATTAATGTTGGTTGTGAATTTCTCTGTAATCAGAGTCCTTCCTGGTATCCTCAAATGTTAGTGGATTAGTCCAGACAGTGACCAATTTCATTTACTATTTGTGTATCAGGAGATCAGAGACAAAGACTTTTTAATGTGGGGGGACACTTGGCTCTGAAACCCCTTATTTTTCCCAGTCAGACAATGACTTACAATATTTACCTCCAGAGAACAGTCCCAGACATACTTGATTAGCCTTAAATGAAAGATAAGCCACTGCTATGAGAAAGGACTTGCTTTCAGTAGATGGGCAGACAGACAGATAGATAGATATTAAACAATTTACAGTTTATGTCTTGACAACTTGGATGTTGTAACATGAAAAATGCTATTGAAAGGGACCAGTCCTTTCCTACCGCAGAAGCTACAATATTTTCAGTAACAAAAGATAAATATTTCAAACATCCTTCCTTAAAACCCTTCTGGGACTTTCTGTTAGCCTTTAACATCAAGTCTAAACACCATGATATGGCTTACAATGTCCTTCAGGACTTGGTCTCTCCTTACCTCTCTACCTCATTTGTTGATTAATGATTCTCACATCCTGTTTATCCAGACTGGGAGTGAAGTTAGAAATCTGGGATGCTTATGTATCTGGGATTCTTGTGCAGACTGAAATATACTGAAGACAACTTTTCATTATTATCATTTCCCATGTACTGTAATATTCCTGGGGGTCAAGTAAAGGTAGGATGTACGCTCATTTTTTAAATAAGTACTATGAACGACTATTATTGTTCATTTCTAAAATTATTATGTTGTAGCTGAATCATGGTTACAATACTCAGAGAATAATTATATTTGGAACCTTTTAAATAACAGATTGCTCAGAGAAACGTATCAGGTTGCAGGGCTGGTAAAAAAATGTGATTGGATCAATGCTAATTGACCTTTGATACAGAGAAAGAAGGAGATTATTTGAATCAGTGGGTATCTTGGTAGTTACGGAGATTTTTACCTGCCTGGAGAAGACAGTTTCTTCCCCGTTTTCTCCTTTCTTTCTGAGGCCTTACGTGACTTTCTAAGAATCCATGGAACAGCTGAGGGGCTTCAGAACTTAAATATCAGAAACTTTGTTGGTAAAAGGAAGTTTTGATTTTCTCGAGGTAGAAAGGAAATCAAGGTTTAGTTAACTAGTAATTGACAACAGTAGCTATAATAAAAGGCATTTATTTACATCTCAGTGTTTTGAATTCCTTTAAATGTTTCTCTTCCACAAATATGTTTATACTTTGTAATTAGCATAGAGTTAATTCATTGATAAGGTTAACTTCATGAGTTTTATGTTTTATAGAAAAAGTAAAAGGCTGAGTCATCACCATTATCTTCTTTCTTGGTTATCTGTAAAGTTGGCCAGTTCACTAAAACCAAGGTATTTCTATTCACCTGGAGCAATTAAACTTCACTGTGACCTTCTGAAAGTGTATTTTTAATATTTTTATTATGGCACCTAGCAGAAGGGCTTGGAAATAACAGCAAATGTTAGTTGAACGACAAAGTGAATTAATCTGCAATTCCATCTTTCTATTTTTCAACCTGTTTTAGACTATGGACTATGGACATCTAGAACAAGCTTCATTTACCTAGAGCAGTGGTTCTCAAAGTGTGCTCCCTGATCAGTAGCAAGAGCATCGTCTGGGAGCTTGCTAGAAATGCACATTTTTGGGCCCCATAGCAAATGTACTATGAGGGGGCAAGGTCCACCAATCTGTGTTTTAAGACCTCTGGGTGTTTCTGATGGACTCAAGTTTGAGAACTACGAGCCTAAAACAATAGAGGGAACCATATAGGACTGTCAGGACTGGAAACCAATTAAGCTGGCCCAGCTACTCTCTCCTTTTTTTTTAAACATCTTTATTGGAGTATAATGGCTTTACAATGGTGTGTTAGTTTCTGCTTTATAACAAAGTGAATCAGTTATACATATACATATGTTCCCATATCTCTTCCCTCTTGCGTCTCCCTCCCTCCCACTCTCCCTATCCCACCCCTCCAGGCAGTCACAAAGCACCGAGCTGATCTCCCTGTGCTATGCGGCTGCTTCCCACTAGCTATCTATTTTAGGTTTGGTAATGTATATATGTCCATGCCTCTCTCTCACTTTGTCACAACTTACCCTCCCCCCTCCCCATATCCTCAAGTCCATTCTCTAGTAGGTCTGTGTCTTTATTCCCAACTTACCCCTAGGTTATTCATGACCCTTTTTTTTTTTCTTAAATTCCATATATATGTGTTAGCATACGGTATTTGTCTTTCTCTTTCTAACTTACTTCACTGACTTACTTCACAGACTCTAGGTCCATCCACCTCACTACAGATAACTCAATTTCGTTTCTTTTTATGGCTGAGTAATATTCCATTGTATATATGTGCCACATCTTCTTTATCCATTCATCCGATGATGGACACTTAGGTTGCTTCCATGTCCTGGCTATTGTAAATAGAGCTGCTGCAATGAACATTTTGGTTCATGACTCTTTTTGAATTACGGTTTTCTCTGGGTATCTGCCCAGTAGTGGGATTGCTGGGTTGTATGGTAGTTCTATTTGAGTTTTTTAAGGAACCTCCATACTGTTCTCCATAGTGGCTGTATCAATTTACATTCCCACCAACAGTGCAAGAGGGTTCCGTTTTCTCCACACCCTCTCCAGCATTTATTGTTTCTAGATTTTTTGATGATGGCTATTCTGACTGGTGTGAGATGATATCTCATTGTAGTTTTGATTTGCACTTCTCTAATGATTAATGATGTTGAGCATTCTTTCATGTGTTTGTTGGCAATCTGTATATCTTCTTTGGAGAAATGTCTGTTTAGGTCTTCTGCCCATTTTTGGATTGGGTTGTTTGTTTTTTTGTTATTGAGCTGCATGAGCTGCTTATAAATTTTGGAGATTAATCCTTTGTCAGTTGCTTCATTTGCAAATATTTTCTCCCATTCTGAGGGTTGTCTTTTGGTCTTGTTTATGGTTTCCTTTGCTGTGTAAAAGCTTTGAAGTTTCATTAGGTCCCATTTGTTTATTTTTGTTTTTATTTCCATTTCTCTAGGAGGTGGGTCAAAAAGGATCTTGCTGTGATTTATGTCATAGAGTGTTCTGCCTTTGTTTTCCTCTAAGAGTTTGATAGTGTCTGGCCTTAATTTAGGTCTTTAATCCATTTTGAGTTTATTTTTGTGTATGGTGTTAGGGAGTGTTTTAATTTCTTTCTTTTACATGTTGCTGTCCAGTTTTGCCAGCACCATTTATTGAAGAGGCTGTCTTTTCTCCCTTGTATATTCTTGCCTCCTTTATCAAAGATAAGGTGACCATATGTGCGTGGGTTTATCTCTGGGCTTTCTATCCTGTTCCATTGATCTATATTTCTGTTTTTGTTCCAGTACCATACTGTCTTGATTACTGTAGCTTTGTAGTATAATCTGAAGTCAGGGAGCCTGATTCCTCCAGCTCCATTTTTCAGTCTCAAGATTGCTTTGGCTGTTCGAGGTCTTTTGTGTTTCCATATAAATTGTGAAATTTTTTGTTCTAGTTCTGTGAAAAATGCCATTGGTAGTTTGATAGGGATTGCATTGAACCTGTAGATTGCTTTGGGTAGTAGAGTCATTTTCACAGTGTTGATTCTTCCAATTCAAGAACATGGTATATCTCTTCATCTATTTGTGTCATCTTTAATTTCTTTCAACAGTGTCTTATAATTTTCTGCATACAGGTCTTTTGTCTCCTTAGGTAGGTTTATTCCTAGATATTTTATTCTTTTTGTTGCAGTGGTAAATGGGAGTGTTTTCTTAATTTCACTTTCAGATTTTTCATCATTAGTGTATAAGAATGCCAGAGATTTCTGTGCATTAATTTTGTATCCTGCTGCTTTACCAAATTCTTTGATTAGCTCTAGTAGTTTCCTGGTAGCATCTTTAGGATTCTCTATGTATAGTATCATGTCATCTGCAAACAGTGACAGCTTTACTTCTTCTTTTCCAATTTGGATTCCTTTTATTTCTTTTTCTTCTCTGATTGCTGTGGTTAAAACTTCCAAAACTATGTTGAATAAGAGTGGTGAGAGTGGGCAACCTTGTCTTGTTCCTGATCTTAGTGGAAATGGTTTCAGTTTTTCACCGTTGAGGACAATGTTGGCTGTGGGTTTGTCATATATGGCCTTTATTATGTTGAGGAAAGTTCCCTCTATGTCTAATTTCTGCAGGGTTTTTATCATAAATGGGTGTTGAATTTTGTCGAAAGCTTTCTCTGCATCTATTGAGATGATCATATGGTTTTTCTCCTTCATTTTGTTAATATGGTGTATCACATTGATAGATTTGCGTATATTGAAGAATCCTTGCGTTCCTGGAATAAGCCCCACTTGATCATGGTGTATGATCCTTTTAAAGTGCTGTTGGATTCTGTTAGCTAGTATTTTGTTGAGGATTTTTGCATCTAGGTTCATCAGTGCTATTGACCTCTACTTTTCTTTCTTTGTGACATCTTTGTCTGGTTTTGGTATCAGGGTGATGGTGGCCTTGTAGAATGAGTTTGGGAGTGTTCCTCCCTCTGCTATATTTTGGAAGAGTTTGAGAAGGATAGGTGTTAGCTCTTCTCTAAATGTTTGTTAGAATTCGCCTGTGAAGCCATCTGGTCCTGGGATTTTGTTTGTTGGAAGATTTTTAATCACAGTTTCAATTTCAGTGCTTGTGATTGGTTCGTTCGTATTTTCTATTTCTTCCTGGTTCAGTCTCGGCAGGTTGTGCATTTCTAAGAATTTGTCCATTTCTTCCAGCTTGTCCATTTTATTGGCATGGAGTTGCTTGTAGTAATCTCTCATGATCCTTTGTATTTCTGCAGTGTCAGTTGTTACTTCTTCTTTTTCATTTCTGATTCTATTAATTTGAGTCTTCTCCCTTTTTTTCTTGATGAGTCTGGCTAATGGTTTATCAATTTTGTTTATCTTCTCAAAGAACCAGCTTTTAGTTTTATTGATCTTTGCTGTCATTTCCTGCATTTCTTTTTCATTTATTTCTGATCTGATCTTTATGATTTCTTTCCTTCTACTAACTTTGGGGTTTTTTTGTTCTTCTTTCTCTAATTGCTTTAGATGCAAGGTGAGGTTGTTTATTTGAGATGTTTCCTGTTTGTTAAGGTAGGATTGTATTGCTATAAACTTTCCTCTTAGAACTGCTTTTGCTGCATGGCATAGGTTTTGGGTCGTCGTGTCTCCATTGTCATTTGTTTCTAGGTATTTTTTGATTTCCTCTTTGATTTCTTCAGTGATCACTTCATTATTAAGTAGTGTAGTGTTTAACTTCCATGTGTTTGTGTTTTTTACATATGTGTTCCTGTAATTGGTAGCTAGTCTCATAGTGTTGTGGTCATAAAAGATACTTGATATGATTTCAGTTTTCTTAAATTTACCAAGGCTAGATTTATGACCCAAGATATGATCTATCCTGGAGAATGTTCCATGAGCACTTGAGAAAAATGTGTATTCTGTTGTTTTTGGATGGAATGTCCTATAAATATCAATTAAGTCCATCTTGTTTCATGTATCATTTAAAGCTTGTGTTTCCTTGTTTATTTTCGTTTTGGATGATCTGTCCATTGGTGAAAGTGGGGTGTTAAAGTCGCCTATTGTGATTGTGTTACTGTCGATTTCCCCTTTTATGCCTGTTAGTATTTGCCTTAATGTAGTGAGGTGCTCCTATGTTGGGTGCATAAATATTTACAATTGTTATATCTTCTTCTTCGATTGATCTCTTGATCATTATATAGTGTCCTTCTTTGTCTCTTGTAATAGTCTTTATTTTAAAGTCTATTTTGTCTGATATGAGAATTGCTACTCCAGCTTTCTTCTGATTTCCATTTGTATGGAATCTCTTTTTCCATCCCCTCACTTTCAGTCTGTATGTGTCCTTAGGTCTGAAGTGGGTCTCTTGTAGACAGCATATATTTGGGTCTTGTTTTTGTATCCATTCAGCCAGTCTGTGTCTTTTGCTGGGAGCATTTAATCCGTTTACATTTAAGGTAATTATCGATATGTATGTTCCTATTCCCATTTTCTTAATTGTTTTGGGTTCGTTATTGCAGGTCTTTTCCTTCTCTTATGTTTCTTGCCTAGAGAAGTTCCTTTAGTATTTGTTGTAAAGCTGGTTTGGTGGTGCTGAACTCTCTCAGTTTTTGCTTGTCTGTAAAGGTTTTAATTTCTCCATCAAATCTGAATGAGATTCTTGTTGGGTAGAGTAATGTTGGTTGTGGGTTTTTCTCCTTCATCACTTTAAATATGTCCTGCCACTCTGTTCTGGCTTGCAAAGTTTCTGCTGAAAGATCAGCTGTTAACTTTATGGGGATTCCCTTGTGTGTTATTTGTTGTTTTTCCCTTGCTGCTTTTAATATGTTTTCTTTGTATTTAATTTTTGATAGTTTGATTAATATGTGTCTTTGGCCCAGCTACTCTTTTCCCAAAGAACAGTGGAAAAAAATCTGTCTGGCCACATTTACTGGGCCTGTCCTGAGTATGGTATTTTTAGTTTTATGCAGTTGTCTCTCCTACAAGGGGAATACGAGCTGATGAAAACGATTCCTCCCTATTGTTCATGGCTCTGAGTCAATGATTTTATTTCCGATATGTTTTCTCCTCCACGTTGCCCACTTGACTAGCGGTGCCAGGCTAATTAAGGAATTAGTATGTGGCATCCATTCGGGGCGGTGTGTGATTCTTTTCTTGCATCCTGAGAACATTTTTGCAAACACTTTCTGGTTCATATTTTCTTTTTTTAATCAGGCAGAGACCTTACAATTAAAATACCATTAAAGTGATTCTGGCAAGTATTGCAATAAGCATGTTTTTTAATTAAAGGAAGAACAGGGGGATGCATAAGCAGCATCGGCTAAAGGGGAGAATTTCATTTGATATCTGTTTTAATTGAAATGAAAATAGAGTTGAGTAAAGCAGCAGTAGCCTGTGCGTGTGCGGCTCACTCCTAGGTTGCTAGGCTGAGGTGTCCTGTGCTTGATTAATTAGTAGCCAGCCAGAAAGTCCATTGCCTTTGCCCCCAATCCTTAAAGCCTGATTTATGCCTCACCTCCCCCATGAATATGTGAGGGCCCA
The DNA here is from genome assembly GCF_005190385.1 of Monodon monoceros. Lineage (NCBI taxonomy): Eukaryota > Metazoa > Chordata > Mammalia > Artiodactyla > Monodontidae > Monodon > Monodon monoceros. Next base: position 25,827,425 of record NW_021703780.1, read on the forward strand.
GGCATTTATTTCCGGAGCTGCTAGTGGATAAGATTATGGAGTGTGCACTGAGCTCTTGGGGGATCTCATTTGCCAGCCAAATTGATTTTCCGCCTCTCTGGCCGGGGACAAGCCCACCTCAAAGATTCCAGGCTCTGCTCCAGTGGATCAGGCAAAAGCCTAATCCGGATCTGACCAACAAAGGAAGCTCTGTGCATCCCCATCAGAACGCAGGCTCCGGGCTGTGGCTGCCTTCCCTGAATGCTAGCCTTCTCTTCCTCACCTTCTCTTGAAGGTGCTGTAGGGTACAGTAGGGTGTAGCACAGCGCCCCAACTCTGTGTAGTCACTGAGTCTGCCCTTCTTAATCCAGGCAGAGCAGGACCCGTGCATCCTGAATGGATGATCATCTCTAATTCTCCAGGGAAAGGGAATTCCACAGGCTCCCCCTGGGGAATTACTGGAAAGGTAACAAAATACAGGATGCTAAACTTTTTAAGGAATTATTCAGAGTTGACACAAAAAGCTGAATGGAGGCTCAGCCACATAGATAAGTAAATTGGATAACTTACATCTGAAAATTTAGGTAGTTCAAGCTTTGAATAAAGGAAGGATCTAGTTTGGTGATGCAGATTGATCTAATGAATTGGGGGTCATCAGATCTCTCCCTGCATCTTGCCTTCGTTCATCTCTGGCTTTCCGTCTGCTTAAAATGGAAGTCACTCCCCTCGAGTTCATTTCATCACCTGGCATGTACGTCCTAACCACGTACACTCTTGCTCTGCACCCTTTTCCCCCAGATCCTCCTCAAAATGACACTAAGTATTTGCCATCATCATCTACCAGTTTCCCCAGTTCTTAAAGCTCTTCCAGGAACCCACCCCAACCTTCTGATTCTTCTCCTAATTCACCTGTTTCTTTGACTCACATGCAAAAATCTTTCTACTTCCTCTCCTGAGTCTAGTCTTTAAATACTATTTGACAGTCTTGTCTCTCTTGTGTTCTCAGTCTACGTGTCTGTCTAGGGAGACCTCATTCACTTCTGTAACTTCAACTTCTATTTATTCCACACGTATTTAGTGACCACTTTCCCAGCTCCCTGTATGCCTGGCACTGTTCTAGGCACAGGGGCTGCAGCTCTGAATGAAATAGACCACAATTCTTGGTCTCATGGAGTTTATTTCCATAAGGAAAACAGTCAAGTCAGCAAGTTGTATTTTTTGTTAGATTTTCTGAGCAGCACGGAGAAAAATGCAGGAGGGAAGGTGGACAGGGACCTGGGTTGTGGTTTGGTGGTGGTTGGGGGGACTTGCACACAGTGAGGGCAAAGACTGTGAGTCAGGGGACCAAGAGGGTCACGGAGGCAGAGGATTGTGAGCCGGGGAGAGCAGAGGGAGAGGGGGCCATGAAGGGCCAGCGCTGCAGGGTTTGGTGGGCTTTGACTCTGTGTGTGTTGGGAACCGGTGGAGAATTGCCAGCAGAGAGGTGATGTGATAAAGTTTACATGAAACAAATCACAGTGACTGTTGTTTTAAGAGTAGACCCTGCGGTGGGGACAGGGGCAGAAGAAAAGAGCTGAGTTAAGAGGCTTTTAGAGTTACCTGGGGATGAGATGAGGGTGACTTAGACCCCAGTGATAGGAGTGGAGGTGGTGAGAAGGGGTTGGATCACAGGGATATTTTGAAGGAAGAATGCACAAAATTCCCTGGAGCTTTGGTTGTGGTGTGAGAGAGAGTGAACGCTGACTCTTTCAAACAAAGCAAAGGACTTTCAAACTTTCAAACTGAGCAAAGGGGGGATGGAGTTGCCATTTATGGAAAAGGGAAGGACTGTGGGGCAAGACGAGGAGCTCACTTTTTGGATGTGCTAAGCTGAGAAACCTTTGAGACATCCAGGTGGAGATGTCAAGTAGCAGTTGGGGCGCTGAGCCTTGAGCTGAGGGCGGAGGTGGGCCTTAGGGATTTAAATCTGGGAGTTATCAGCGATGAGCATATGATGGGGTTTAAAACTTTAAGACAAGGTGAGAAAAAAAGTGATCAAGGGACTGAGTCTTGTGACATTCCAAGTGTCAGTGGTTGGGACAAGCAGGAGGAATCAGGCAGAGGAGGTCAGGAGGGAAGGCTCAGGAGGTGGGAGGCCATCCAGGAGGGCACAGTGCTCGGTGGGCGAGGGGAAGGAGTATCAAGGAGTGAACAAGTATGTTATATGCTGCTGGCTGCTCAGGAAAGGTGAGCACTGAGCATCCCGCCTTGGATTCAGCAATGTGGTTGTCATTTGTGACCTCAGCAGGACCAGTTTTGGTGGAGTGGCCAGGAAAAGGCAGAGCTGGGGAGGGTTCCAAAGAGACTAGAGGGAAAAAACTGGGATAGAAGGTATACCCAGTTCTTTTGAGGAGTATTCTTGTAAGGTAAAATACTTATACTCTAAATGTTTTCTGTAAGGGGGAAAATAGCTAGAACTGTGTATTTGTTTTTCTTTAAGACACACACACACACATACAACAGAATCATTTTGCGGTTATTACAGAGGATGGCTAATTGTAGGGTTAGCCCAAAGCAGGTTTTGATGTACTTTGCAAACATTAGCTAGCTGCTAAAAGTCTCTTTTACTTCTCTTTAAAAGAAATAAAAGAGATGTTTAACGGGAAGAAGTGATTACATGTACAAAGTTGTGTTCATGTATTTATTTTGGAGGGGAAGTAACAATAATGATGGTTGATTGATTTTTATAAAATTACCCAAGGTCACTCGTGGGACATACTCAGCTTTCATGAACAATCATAACAAGCAATGTAAGGGTCACAGCCAAAGGCTGATTTCAGCCCTGCTCTTTATTTCAGCTTTCAGATGGGGCTGAGCTCTATAAAGCGGAGAAATAAAGTCCTCCCACTGCCCTCCCATACTCAAATAACTATCCTTTAAAGCAGCCTGCTGTATATTTGACTTAAGCTAATAAAGTGTGAGGATGAAAACACTTGGGGCCTTGGCACAGAGACAGATTAAATATAAACTTTCCGTTCTTTCACACCAAGGAACTTTCGCCTTGGTTATCACGTATCAACCAAAATTAGCTGAATTCCGCATCAAACTCTCTTCCTTTCCCTAGATTTCTTATACGTACCTGCCACTGATAAAGTAAGGAGGAAAGGCTTTTTAGCAGGGAAGAGCGATTACTGCATTAACTAATTAGTCCTATTTATAGTACTCTTGACAACACAGGTCATTCATGTTTTGGGGCTGAACTTTTCTCCCTTCATTAGCGTCATAATTAGTTCCTGTCAGTAAATGACATTTTCAGATTTCTACCAGTTTGCTTCAGTGTATTTAATATTTTGCTTGATGGTATAAGGGACAAAACCCAGGTTATAAATGTACCCACTAATCCTTGTAGTCTGCCTCAAATCCTTTTCGGAATGAGGCGAGGTATATCTACATTAACAAAATTAAAATAAACCACATATAAACAAGCCGTAGGCAAAGCTACTTAGGTTAACACGTGTTTTTCCTTAAGAGTAACTATGATAAATAATGAAATTAATGAAATACTTAATGGAAGTTAATTTCCTAATTAATGAAAAAGCTACTTGGGAGGGTTTGCAAAGTGGAGAGAGCATGAGTGCCTCTGTCAGGAGGTCTGGTTCTAATGCTCGCTCTGCCTCCCCCAGCTCACTGTCTGCTCTGAAATACGGAGCGTGACATCGACCTCCTGGGCTTGTTTGGAAGGTCATTTCAAACAACATATCTAAAGGTACTGGCATATGGTAGGTGCTTAATACATGTCAGCTCCCTTGCTTTCCCCATAATCTCGTTTGAATTCCTGACTGTGCAGGTAATCCCTTCCTCAAGTGGTATTCAGAGTTCCCTGCAGGGTAGGTGGTGATATTCAAAGTTCTCTGCAAGGTAGGTGGTGGCGAGAGAACATGAGGTCCCTGTCTCCATCAGTGTCAAACGCACACTCGACTGCATCTTCGCAGATGCAGATGCCAAATGTTCTAGAGCTGGAAGGAGCCTCAGCGAACGAACGAACAATTCTGTTCTGCACATCGCCAAGGGGCAAACAGACCATCCCTCAGCAGTGAGTGGGACAGATTTGGAAACTGAGTAGTCCGAGGCCCAGCAATTTTGTGAGACTTACTGAGGGTCATTCAGAGGTCAGTAGCAGAGGGGACAGGAACCTGATCCAATATCCTGTCTCCATCACTGGTTCATCTCGGTTCAGATTCAGATTTCCTGACTGTTCATAATGGTGGGACCCATTGCCCAACCCATGGTCCACCAGTTGAAGATAATTAGTTGAGACATTAATGACACATGGCTGTGAGTGAAAAAGTTCTAGTGAACTCAAGAAGGTGGCCTGTACCACAGGTCACATTTCTTCCCTCTTGTTCACAGCAGGATGCGTGATACGATTGCATTTCTAATGATTATTCTTGTCATCATGATGACAATGGAAGGGAAAATTAAGGTCAGAATTGCCAGCAGGCCCTTTGGAAGTCTGGTCAGCAGTGTGGTGCCACTCAAGCATCAAGCCTCTAGGTCACTAAAGGAGAGTTGCTTCTTGGGTCGATTACCTTAGACTGTGATCTCTACGCCATATTTGAAAAGGGACGTCAGGACAACGGAGAGTGAGGTATTGGAAGGAGGTGGTCTAGTAGGGCTATTACACCACTGCATTCAGTGTCTACTAGGTCAGACCCAGGACCAGGGATCTACAAGCATCATTTCAAGAAATCTCACCACAAATCTCTGAGGGAAGAGTTCTAGCCATGGACAATTTATAGATGGTGAAACTGGATACCCACGGGGGGGTGTTGTTCTAAAATGTGGCTGAAAGGAAAGAGCACTTTAAGAGGTTGAATCCAAGTAAACACTCTGTGACTGTTATTGATGGTGTGTGGCTCGGGCTTTAGGATCAAAGATAAAGGAGCCAAGGAAAGCTGAAGAGAATGTTAGAACAGAAGGTCAGGGGAGGAGTGGCCTCCATCTGTATTGGTCACTATCTCTGTACTAAGATGGAGATAACAGAAACGACTAAAAGCGTCTTGGCCTTTTTCTTCGCTCCCTCTCATTCCTCCAGCACGTGTTTAAGTACAAAACAGCAATCCAACTTAAGGGTTTGGTACCTTGGATTCAGGACTCCATTTAGCAGATGGAGTCTCTGCTCTTCACTGGCCCTCACCATGACCCTCTTTCTTCCTGTGGAATCTGCCTTTTGAGCCACTTCTGCCACTTGCCTCCCCCGCATTCTGGGCTTACCTTTATTTAGCTCATTGAGACAATGTGTGGACTTACTGATTCAATGTCATAACAGGATCCTTTCTGAGAAAATGGGAGTGAGTGTGTGTGTGTGTGTGTCTATAAGGAAATTCAGGTACTTAGATACTCTAAAAGGATATAACCATTTATTCATTTACTCAGCAATTATATGTTGAGTGCCAACCTTCTCCCAGTCACTGTTCTAGACACTGGGAATGTAGAAGTGGACAAGGCAGATAAGTGCCCTCATGAAGCATGCATTCCTGGGGGGGCGGGAGGGCAGACAGTAAACATGTAAAAATATATGGTATGTCTGATGCTAAGCGTTATGAAGGAAAATATACGTGGGTAAGGGGCCAAGGCATGCTATTTTCTCCAGCCTGGGGAGGGAGATTTGCTTGCTCCAGGTTTCCTTTTGAAGCCTGGGTATATGACTCAGTTGATGGTAGGATAAGATACCATGTTTGACAGTCCCACTCAACTCTATTCAATGGAGCAGAACAGTTCCTTGTGGAAGTCAGTGTCTATTGTCCAAAGAAAAGGATAATAGATGTTAGTCAGCTAAAGTGCTAAAAATTTCATAGTGCCTCCTAATTACACTTCCTTTTACTGTAATTCTTACAATTTTGGCACATTTTCTTCTATTCCTATTTCCTATTTACTGTTTCCCAGTTTTTTTTAACTTAATTTTCTAAGCTGCTGTTACATGGTAAAAACGGTGACCTTCTGTTTCTTATCTAACCAGTCCTAAATTTCTAGGCGTTTAGGTTATTGTCATTAAAAATACTACAAATAAAGCTGCTGTGAATTGTGATAGCTACCCTAAGCTAGATTAGTAATATAGTGCTTCTGCTTCTGGGTGTCTGATCCACTCAACTGTGCTTCTAGAAGAGAAGGCAAGATAAAGTGAGTCTAAATTTCAGCAGAAGTACATAAACGAAGAGGATTTCATCAGACATTGGAAGTGTCAAAAGGAAGTAAGCCTCGTTCTCCCAGAGACTGACTGTCTTCTCTTTGGCTATTAGGAGGAAAGCTGATTTTCCTGGACCCAGGACCCATCGAGCTCAGAGCACACTCCATCCTTGTTTCTGATGGTGGAGAGCTCAGGATTGGATCCGAGGACAAGCCCTTCCAAGGCAAAGCTCAGATCAAACTCTACGGGAGTTCCCACTCTACCCCCTTCTTTCCGTATGGAGTCAAGTTCCTGGCTGTGAGGAATGGAACTCTTTCCCTGCATGGTGAGTGAGGCAGTTGACCAGAGGAACTGAGGTAGAGCTGTGTGTGTCTAGCCAAGGTGCAGACAATGGGGAAAATGATAAAACTACTTCCGTCTCTTCGGCTGTTAGTCGCAGAGGCAACAAAGTCAATTACAGCATGAGCACTGTTTCCTTAAATAAGGAATATTAACTGTGATGATGCTCACGGCAGAGTGTACTGTGGTTCTCAGTTATTTGCCCCCCTTTCTGTCATCTCTGCCCACTGTCAGGTGACTTTCAGTGCCTCCCCGTGGGTGAACCATACTTCCCTGTCCCACTGAGGGTGGGCTTAGCCTTGGACTTGCTTTGGTCAGTGGAATGTGAGCAGAAATTGATGTACTGCATGGCCAAGCAGAAGTTTTGAGAGCCATTGTGATACTTTGGTCATTTTTCTCTTTTCCTTCTGCTTGAGAATAGCCCATCCCCCATAGGGATAGGGGCAGCTCAAGCTTGGGCAGAGCTGCATACTGCTCCTATGTATGTGTGTGAGGAATAAACCTTTGTTGTCACGAACCACTGAGATTTGTGTTTGCAGCTGCAGTTTAACCTAGTGAAAACCAACCAGCATGGTTACTTCCTGTTACTTAGCCTACACCCATGGCTGTGTACACGGGTGGCAGCCCAAAGCAGAGACGACTTCACTTTGTTGTTGTTGTTGCTGTTTTCACCCCCCTGGGAACAGGGTTCAGTTAGAGTTCTACCTAGAATTTTGTTATAGGTGGGTTGGTGTTTATGGATTGCTGGGAAAAAATAGGAATTAGACTATAATGTGTTTCTGCTACAATTTCGTTTGCCTTTTGATAACTTCATCCCACTTCGCAAAATGGACATTTTTATTTTCCTTGAGATTCAGGAAATTACCAAACGTGCCAGGATAATCCTTAGTATCAACTAGAAAATGTAAGTATAACATGATGAGCTTGGAGTGTCTTTCAGTGGATGCTTATATACATTTGATTACATAGCACGAGCCAAAGTCAGATCAAAAATGTGGGCACCAGATAGTAGCCCGATCTCCAGAAAATGTGACATTCTCTACATTGGAATTTCTGTGCTGACGTAGCAAAATAAGACCCTGCCACCTGTCACAGAGTAGTTATTCTAGGCATGGCATGTGGCTGTGCTGAGGAATCACCCTTCTTGCTCCATTAAGGCTCTGTCCATCACAAATTGTGGCCCTCAATCATTGTCTACTAAAAGCCCTCTTTTGCCTTTTTTGGCTTACTATGAGAGGAAGTGAGATCTTATCATCAAGCATTTATTTATTTTTTTTATTTTTGCGGTACGCGGGCCTCTCACTGTCGCGGCCTCTCCCGTTGCGGAGCACAGGCTCCGGACGCGCAAGCTCAGTGGCCATGGCTCACGGGCTCAGCCGCTCCGCGGCATGTGGGATCTTCCCGGACCGGGGCACGAACCCGTGTGCCCTGCATCGGCAGGCGGACTCTCAACCACTGCGCCACCAGGGAAGCCCCATCAAGCATTTATTAAGTGTTGACCATGGACCAGCCAGAGTGATACACACTGGGGATAAATTTTGTAAGGATTAAAAAACCCACAATTATCTAGACCGAAATTCAAAATACCTACAATATTGATTCTTGTATTCTACTTCTAAGGAGGACCTTTTTCTTCCTGTATCCCTCATCAAGCACTTATATCGATCTTGTAGCCCAGGATCCATGAGGGGCTTCTGTCTATTCACAGGTCAGCGATGGTCTTCAAGTGTTTGCTGTAGTCTAACAGCCAGTTAGGTCACTAACCCAATGTGCTGCTGTTACCATTGAGAAAACACAGCTGGAGAAAAAGAGGGCACAGATCAGTGTTTCAACCAGCCCATAGGCCGTCTGAAGTATCCTGCAGCTCAACAGGGATCCTCTGGTTTGAGAACCACTGTCCTCTAAGATGCAGATGGCACAGCTCTTGCTCGAAATGGAAATTCACCTGAAGAAGAATGAAACTCTCCTCATTCTTTTACTCGGCTTCTTTCATTCCAGCCCCTTTTTCTCCTCACATTCTATTATGAAGGATCAGCAAAAGAGTTTACAAATAACCTTTATGTGCTTGCATTGTAAATGTACCCTGTGCTCCTAACCTTTGTGTTTTAACAGATGTCAAGTTAAGAAAATCCCTAGGACCACTGCTTATAATTAAGATGGGGCAATTAAAGCAAAGTAGATACTTCTAATGTGTTCTGAGAATTCTGGAAGTTACAAGTGTTGCTACTTTATCCTGGTGATGTTACTGGATACCGAGAGCGCGGACACCTCCTCTCCCCTGCTTCCCTCGTTTCTGTCTTCTCCCCTCCACCTCTCCTCTCCCAACACTCTTCCTCTCCTCTTTTTCCCTCTCCTTCCTCTCCCTCCACCTCTCCTTTCCTGTATTCCCAGGACTAGGGTGTCATCAATGGCTGTTTTACCCATTTCCCCACAGCCCTGTCAATATAGGCCTGAGTAGAATCTCTCATGAACCACAGAGCTTGCACATTGAACACAGGCGAAATCAAGCTGTTTTCCTCATTGAGGTGATGCTGCCGCATCTCATCCATTTGAAAGAAATAGTATGTAGGAAAGAGCTTAGCCATTGGGTGAGAGGGATTCCCTTCTGCCTTCTCTGGCAGGGAATCCCAGTCACAGCCTGAGGTCCATCAATCTTCTCCCTTCTCTCTCCCTCACCACCTGAGGTCTCAAACAGACTTCCCCTCTGGCGGCGTGGTGGTATATCACGGTTGAAATTGTTACGTAATTTCACTGGCCTTTTCCCAGGGCCAGAGGTGGGTCTAGTGACACTGGGGCTTTAGGGAAAAACTAATTTTCTCTTGCTGTCAAGTATGCAAAACAGTGAGCAACTTGATTCACTGCTTTGCCCCCAGAAGGTCCCTAAAGACCCAACATTCACTCAGCTTCCCAGGATGCTGTAGGGAGGAGATTCACCGACTTTAGTGCATGGAAGGCTCTTCTCAGGAAGATTTTAAAAATAGAGGTTTCTGGACCTCACTTCTAGAATCTGACTCGGTGGGTTTGGCGTGGGCCCAGGAATGTGCATTTCAATGGAACCATCAGGTGATTTGATTCAGGGGGCCCACTGACTACCCGTGGAGAAACGCTATTTTTAGTGGTTTATATAAGTTTTGGAGTCAGAAATCAGTCCAGTTCTGCTATTCATCAACTAAGACCTTGGGCAAATCAATCTCTATAAAACCAGGAAAACATAGTTCCTACCTCATAGATTTACCGCTTGTGAACTGCTCCAAAGTATCTGGCACACGGTTAACACTCCAGCACTACTAGTTATGGCTATTCTCATGATATTTTTCCCCCAAAGCAGTGAGTCCCCTGTGCCTATGATCTCATAGTTTCTTTCAGGGGTGAGGGATGGAGGGACTTCTATTTGGCACGGGTCCATCTCTGTCTGGAGATTTTTCTCCTTATTCATGTTCTTGTCTACCTCTTCATCACAGCAAGAGAGAGGTTTTAGCTTTGGAGGTCGTGAAGGAATGACATTCCTCTTTTTCTGGGTTTGGGAGTGGATGGGGCAGGCTGGGTTCTGAATCTGTGGTGGAGATTAGATGGCTTAGTAAGTTGTCAGCTGCACACTTTGCTGTTAATATGACTAAAGGGTCGCAGATTCTTCATCAGTGTGGGGTTTGGGGGGCTGTTTTCAATGAGGAAATTTCACTCTTGCTTTTTGCTCCCTACCCTCTGTCTGCCAATACAGGTTCACCACCCCAGACCGAGTGCCAATCACATGCCACTTTCGAGGGGGTCGCTGTCAGCTTGGGCAAGTTGAATTTTTGACAATCTAATTACGGCCCTTGCTTCCACAGTGGGAGTCTGAACAGGATGGTGGGGCTTTTATTGATTGTTCAGAAGGGAAATTTATCAATGTCTCTCACTTCATTTCCAGTTCCTCCCTGAGAAATTTGGCTGACAGTTTCTTAGGAGAAAAAGCCGTCTTCTGGCCTTGAATGGACTTCTGTCTTTGTCCTTTTCAAGAAATTACAAGATCAGGCATTAAATATAAATGGGAGTTTCTGGGAAAAGCGAGAATGTGGGAACGTGGTTGAGGAAAACACTAGTATAATGTTATGAACAGGAGACTTTTGTAGGAATAAATAGGAAAAAAGGAGTTAAAATAAGCAGGTTTAAATACAGTTTGCTTCCCTTCTCAAAGTACCAAATATCTGTATGTAAACTCCATGCTTTTTATGAGTACTGTCTATGGACACTCATATTCTATTGCTAAAGGGTATCAGGCTGTCTGGAAGCACAATATTGTGTGCATGGAGTTGATACGTGTGTCCTGGGCAGTGGTTTTCCTACCGGGCTCCACAAAATCTGAATGTTTCCTGGGGGAACTTCAGGGGTTCTGCCAACAATGAAGTATTTGAGGATCAAGCTATAAAGGTTTAAATTGCTCAAGTAATTGCTTCATTGCTTTTATCTCTAGCTTAAATTTGTGTTAAAGTAATATTTCATTGGAAGAAAGAGTTCTTTTGCTAAAATAGTGACTAAAAATTACTCAAGTAGCTCATCTTTTTTCTTTTTTTAATTGAAATATAGTTGATTTACAATGCTGTGTTAATTTCTGCTGTACAGTGATTCACCATATATATGTGTGTGTGTGTATATATGTATATATATATATGCACACACATTCTTTTTGTATATTCTTTTCTTATGGTTTATGGTTTATCATAGGATATTGAATATAGTTCCCTGTGCTATACAGTAGGACCTTGTTGTTTATCCATCCTATATATAATAGCTTACATCCCTCCTACACTGTTGGTGGGAATGTAAGTTGGTGCAGCCACTATGGAAAACAGTATGGAGGTTCCTCAGAAAACTAAAAATAGAATTACCATATGATCCATCCTTCTTATTTTGTGGTCTCTTGGTGCTGGTGCTGGGGCAGGTAGAAGAGGTGAGGCGTGTGCTCGGCAAGTGGAAGATGTGAGATGGGTGATGGGCAGGTAGAAAGATGAGGCAAGAAGGTTGGCCAGCCTTTTACTGAACCATGCAGTTGTATCCTCTGCTGGGCATTGCTGCCTCTCTGGATAATACTGGCTGACTGCTGATTCTCTCTCCTCGACCACTGGAGTCCTGTAGGAAATCTTCCCACTGTTTTCCAGTGTGGAAGCCCCACCTGGGTTTGCAGTCCCCTTAGCTTCCACCAGAAATTTGGCTCAAGTCAAGCTACCTTCCCCAGAATCCACTTGATCCAGAGGAAACTTACAAATCTTTAGACACCAGAGATGTTCCTCTCAGCACCCTTTCCTCTGTTCTCTCTCTGAGTCTCCTCTCCCCTGCTCAGATAAGCATGGGTAGCCCACACATATGCTGCATATGCAGACATCCAACCTGGGAAAAAGAAGCCAATCTCCTTTTCTTGCAGGCAACTGTATGACTGGTACATTTGAAGCCGTTTTTCTTTGCTTAAATGGAGAGAAGTAGCCTCAGATCTCCCTGTATGGGAAGGAGAGGAAAAGGCCATGGCTGTTCACTGAGGCTAATGACTCACCCCCATCTCTGAGAACTTCTTTTAATTTCCTCTCTTGGTTGATCATGTAGCTGGGGGCTGGGGTCTGTCCAGGCATGGCTCAGATGGCGGAGTTAGTTAGCCTCCTTTAAATAAGCCCCAAGGGGGCTTCCCTGGTGGCACAGTGGTTGAGGGTCCGCCTGCCGATGCAGGGGACATGGGTTCGTGTCCCGGTCCGGGAATATCCCACATGCTGCAGAGCGGCTAGGCCCGTGAGCCACCGTGAGCCATGGCCGCTGAGCCTGAGTGTCCGGAGCCTGTGCTCCGCAACGGGAGAGGCCACAGCAGTGAGAGGCCCGTGTACCGCAAAAAAAAAAAAAAAAAAAAGCCCCAAGGAAATGTCTACTCCCTGTCTGTTTATGGCTCACATACAATGTGGGTGCTTATCATCTTTTGTCCCTGGCCTGGGTCCTCTTGGTGGGTTTGGGGGACTAGAAGTCTATGCTCAACAGTTTGCTACATATGTGAAAGGGTGCTGCAGAAGGATATTAGGTGAAAGGGAAAGCAGCTATTGTGTGTGTGTGTGTGTGTGTGTGTGTGTGTGGTTTTATTTGATTTAGGGGTGGGAAGAAAGTAAGATCAAAGTGAAAGGAGAAATAGAGGAGGAAGGATAAGAAAAATTAAAAACCTATTCGTTGCTTTCTGTAATCTTAAATTCAAACACACTTCAGTCCAGCATGGCGGTTCTGGTCAGCTGGTATGTTGGGGCAGATGGTAATTACTCAGTCAAGTTAGTGCTGGTGAGTGTGGTTCTGGTGGACTTGGAACCCTCAGCATGTAGGATGGCCAGTGACTAATGACTGGTTCTCTATTCAGAGCACCTGAGGGTTGGTCCTTAACTATGTGTCTCTGAAAAAATAACCAACACCACTAACAAAATTGAGGCAGAAATTTTCTCTGTTGCCTAACAAGGCTTCAAAAAAAAAAATCCAAAATACAACTATTGTATATGTGCAATAGAAGAAACATATCTGGTAAGATCTCATTGATTCTTAACTGAGATAACTTAGAATTTGTAATTGCTTGATCTGGACAAGAGTGACCTTGGAACAATGGATTAGAAAGGGTTCCTTCCGTTCAGAGTATAAAGCACACCTTAAGGAGCTCATTTAAACGCTTTAAAGTGAACATGCTGTTTTTAAGGTCCTTAGCATTTTAGGTGTTTACATGTAAATGTATAATGCTAATTAGAAATGAGTTCTAGCTATCCGATAATCCAAGTACAGCAGGAATCCCACTTAGAAACACATTATAAGATACTTTAAGTTTCTGTATATACCTGAACATCTTGGCATTCGTCAGGTCTTTTTTGGTGGCAAGTGACAGAAAACCCAATTCGAACAAAAAATAAGGGCACTTATTGCCTCATAAAACTAAAACAACTGGAGGCACAGCTGAGTCCAGGTGCTTCGATGAAGTCATAAGGCCTTTGTTTCTCTGCAGCTCTAGGTTCTGCTTTCTCCTGAACTGGCTTCCTTTACCAATCTGACTCCTAGAGGTAGAAATAGGCCCCTGTGGCTACAGATGAAATAAGGGCTCTTTTCCAATGACTATTTCTGAGCAAATTCCAACATTTCCCCTCATCAAAATTTCACACCCCCTTTGTTTTTCCCGTTTGGCTTTTAACACTGTCTAACGTATTATATACAGTTTATTTGTGATATTTATTGTACTTATTCTAGTGTTTTCCTTAGTAGAATGTATGTATCATGAGGGCAGGGATTTTCATGTTTTGTTTTGTTTTGTTTTTTATTGACAATATCCTAATCCCTACAACAGTGGCTGGACTCACAGTAGGCTTTCAAGAAGTATATGTTGTGTGAATAACTGAATGAAAAGCTTAAGCAGAAGACTCAGGATTAACTTTGACCCTGTTTGGGTCATAAGCCCATCACTGAAGCTGCTACCGTGGCTGGGGAAGTGGTGCTCTTACTGGCTGGGATGGAGCAAGTGTATGATAGACCTCCCCAGAACTACATGGTCTGAGACTGAGAGAGGATGATTCCTTAAAATTAGAGGTGTGTTATCTAACCAGAATAAGAGAATGAGCAAGTAAAAACAATAGCTTGTCTACTTTTAAAATATTTGACAATCTGACATTTTTACTACTTTTACTAATTTGGAGAAAATTAATAAAATTTTACTGGATATTTCAAACCTGTTTAGTTTGGCTAGGAAAATAAGAAAAATTCCAATCAGTTACTTCACTAAGCAAAACCAAATTCACTATTGATAGAAACACAATTAATAGAAAATTTAGAATTAAAAAATGTCTAACAACGTTGTGATATTTTCTAGATTCATTTATATTTAGAAAGTGTTATTGAAAGTATTAGGTTGCTTTGTAAGATAGTTTTTAGTTAGGGGATTCAGGACCACATGGATCTTGATCTGGACTGGCCACTCTTGTGTAAATATGTATCAATACATCCCAGGGAATGGCCAGCTAAGGCATCACCATTGCATATTCGGGTTTGGCCCAAGCCAAAGAGAACCTCTCGTGAACAATGCTGTATCATGTGACTAATTCTTGACTAAGCTATGAAGGGGATGGACAACAGCTTGCATTCCTTCCTTAAGGCCACACAAGACACTGGGGACTTTGCCCTTGATGGAAGACAAGTCCAGCATAGCCAGTCAGTCCAAGAAGAGAGGAGAACACACTTGCCCCAGTGCTCAGGGGAGAGCTGGTCTTGCCCACCTAGTCCAGGCCTTTCTTGAATAGGAGGCAGAAACCAGGGAGCTGCCTCCTGGACCCTTTTCCCTATCCTTGTAATGGGAGGAGAGTAAAAATAGAGACCTCCCCTTTGTTTGGCCTAGTGAATTTTCCATCCCCTGGGACTTAAAAGCAGAGTCATTGGCATGTTATAAATATTGGTAGTATAGTAGAGTCTTTAGACCATATGAAAGATAAATTAGGAAGGTATTTCTCAAATAAGAAAAATGGATTTGTCTTAAAACCGTGAACTACTTCCTTCTAAAATTCTAACCATTGATAGAATGAAGTAATGAAAATAGTACATAAGGGCTTAAATTTCCTATCTAAGCCCTTATGGTTCCAAAGGTTTTTCTGTACTTTCTTTTGGCAGTGTTAGTCATGAGTGAACAAGTCTCTGTATTAGTCAGGGTTCTCCAAATAAATAGAACCAATGTGATATCATATATATACATATAGATAGATAGGTATATAGATAGATGTAGATACAGATATATAGATATCACATTGGTTCTATTTATCCAGAGCACCCTGCCTACAGTGACTAGTGGCTTATTCATTCACTAATTCACCTATTTATATATACATTCATATAGATATATATACATATGAAGAAACTTATTATAAGGAAATGGCTCATGTGATTATAGAGGCTGAGACCTAGGAGAGCTGATGTGTATGTAGCTGTAGTCTGAGTCCAAAGACCTGAGAACCAGTGGAGTCCATGGTGTTAGTTGCAGTTCAAAAGCCAGCAGGCTTGAAACCAAAGAGCCAGAGTTTCAGTCCAAATCTGAAGCCTGGAAGAGACCAGTGTCTCAACTCAGCAGTTAGGCAGGAGTTCCAGCTCACTCAGGCTTTTTGTACTATTCAGGTCTTGAATGGATTACTGGATGAAGCCCACCCACCTCAGAGAGGACAGTCTGCTTTATGGGAGTCTATGGATTCACATGTTAGTCTCATCCAGACACACCTTCCAGACATGCTAGAATAATGTTTGGCTAATTCTCTGGGTACCCCAAAGCCCAGTCAAGTTGACGCATCACCTTTACTAAAGTGGATCCCATTTTCTATAACTGACCCTGTATCACATCTTAGACACATAATCCAGGAAGGTAGCAAGCCTCTTGTCTTGACACAAAGCTTTCCAAGGGAGATGCATGTCTTCTTTTGAAGATTTCTGTAGTTTACTTTCTCCTTCTAAGTCATGAGGATCTTGGCTGACATTCTGCATCTTCTCCAGATGAACTTGGCCTTGCTCAGTCACAGAGCACTCACTCATCTTCCTCTGGATGAGCGTTAGGTGCGAGGACTCTGGAAGTAGGCTGCTTGGCTCCAAACGCCATCTCTACCACTAACTGTTGGGTGGTCTTTGAAAAGGTCAACTCTTCAGTGTTTCAGTTTCCATATACAAGTTGGAGAGATGATTCTAAAACATTTCTCATGGTGCTGTTAGGTGGTTTAAATGAAACAAAACATGTAAAGCACTTAGCACAAGGACAGGCATTGAGTAGTTACTCAGTGAGTATTATTATTATTAATTATATGCCTACAGTTTTGATTTGATGAAGCTGCCTCGCTATTCTAAGAAGGCTGGGATGGTGTTTATTGCTTTTCAGTAATCTGTCATCTGGAAACATGGTTGTCATTCTTGATACCCCCATCTCTGTCGTTCCCCGTATTGTGTCCATCACTAGGTCTTGATTTTAATTCTTGGGTAACTCATTTACTTCTCTCCACTTCCGTGACTATTACCTTAGTTCATGATGCCATGAGCTTGTGCCTGGACTATTGTTTAAGCTTTGTAGTTTATCTTTTAGTTGCTATTGTCTTCCCTCTCCAATTCATTGTTTACCCTGGAGCCAGGGTGATCTTTTCACAGATCTGTTCACATCATGCTTCTGCTCAAAACCTTTAGTGGCTTCCTGTTGTCCCTGGGAAAGTCCAAAATTTCTAACATGGTTATAGCACCCTCTCTAATGTAGGTTTCTGCCTGCATCGCCTGCTGTGTTCTCCAACCCTCACTCCTCCCTCACTGCGGTGCTTTTCAGTCTTAGTAACCTTCTTTTTTTTTTTTTTTGTGGTATGCGGGCCTCTCACGGTAGTGGCCTCTCTCGTTGCTGAGCACAGGCTCCGGACGCGCAGGCTCAGCGGCCATGGCTCACGGGCCCAGCCGCTCCGCGGCACGTGGGATCTTCCCAGACCGGGGCACGAACCCGTGTCCCCTGCATTGGCAGGCGGACTCTTAACCACTGCGCCACCAGGGAAGCCCTTAGTAACCTTCTTTTAGCTTATTAAATGGTTAATGTAGTCTAGATTTTACAATTTTTACATTTTTGAGTACCAAAAGAAATTCAGCTTTGTTAAGTAAATGGAATGCTCCATAGGCAGGAGCATGTGATTTTTCCTTCAAAGAGAATTCTTCCACACGTATCATCAAAGCAATATTATTAATGGTATTGCTTTCAGCCTGGTCCTGAAGAAGGAGTATCACTGGATTGGGCATTACGTTCAGTATTTGTTAGAATTGGAGTTTTACCAAGATCCTGGCACTTTATAATTTTCAAAGCTGCTTCCCACTCTTGCCTCTCATTTAACTTTCACAACTCTGTGAAGTAGGACGACTGGGATTGTTACTTTGATCTCAGAGATGATGAAACTGGAGCCCAGAAGGGGAGTTAACTAGTATTCACTCCATCCTCTTCATAGGCTTATGATGCACATGGGCTTTCTGTTATTTTGTATACACATAGCTGGTGTTTACCTGTGGCAGAAAGATAAACAGAAGATACTCCTTCCAGGTTTCTGGAGCATTCTTCCTAATTTTAATTCTTTCAAGTTATTTTGGGATTCTAAGTAGGGCTTTGTTCCTTTTGGCTCCCTTTGTAGTATTCTTGATAGGGGTACAAAGAACCTGCTTCTTCCCCAGTTTGTTTATTATGTTCAGTATTTTTTATGGCATTTTCTGATTTCTATAATGGCAAATCTACAAATATCTTCTTTTATGGTTTCTTCCTTTGATTTCATGTTTAGAAAATTCTCACCTGTACAAAGACTATATAAAAATTTATCTATTTGTTTCCTGGTTCTGTTACTGTTTTGTTTTGTTTTTTCACATTAGTGTCTTTAATCTAGGGTCAGCAAATGATGGCCCATGGGACAAATCTGGTTCATTGCCTATTTTTGCAAACAAAATTTTACTGAAGCACAGCCATGCCCATGTGTTTAGGTATCATCTATGGCTGCTTCATGCTGCCATGGCAGAGCTGAGTTGCAACAGAGACAACCTGGCCTGCAGATCAAAATCTATTCATCGTTTGGCCCTTTATAGAAAATGTTTGCCAACCCCTTCTTTAGTCCATCTAGAATTTATTTTGATATAGTGTATAAGTTATTTATTTAATCTTTTTTCCAAATGGTTGGTCAATTTTCTCAACACTATTGATGCAACAGTGCAATTATGGTATGCTGAAAAATGGCCTCCAAATATGTTCACACCCCAATTCCTGGAACCCATGAAGGTTTGGCAAAAGAGACTTTGCAGGTGTGATTAAATTAAAGATTTTAAAATGGGGAGATTATCCTGGATAATTCAGATGGGCCCGATGTAATCACATTGGTCCTTATCAGAGGGACACAGGAGGAGTCAGAGGAGAAGGAGATGCAATGGTGGAAGCAGAGAGAGGAGTGATGTGTTTGAAGATGAAGGAGGGGCCACAAACCACAAGCCTCAAGCCAGGGGATACAGGTGGCCACTAGAAGCTGAACAAGACGAGCGAGGAAACAGATTTTCTTCTCAGAGCCTCCAGAAGGAAGCAGCCCTGTCGACACCTTTATTTTAGCTCAGTGAATCCAATGTTAGAATTCTAACATCTGGAACCATGAGACAGTACACTTGCATTGTTTTTTTGAGACACTAATTTTGTGGTAATTTGTTATAGCGGCAATAGGAAACTAATACATTTCCCTGGGAATTTTAAATGTTACCTTTATCAGACACTAAATTCTTATTTGATACAGGTACAGATTAATGTCTTTTATAAATAAAGAGCTTTTTAGAACAAATTTAAAATCTGGCGATGGGTGTGAATAGACATATCAGTATAATTAATGCAAATGACCAACATGACTGCATGTAGAGAGGGCTTGGGTTATCCTGTGCTCACAAGGAGGGAGAGATTCTTTTTTATTCTAATGAGTTTTCTCCTATCTTTGCGTCATTAGTAATTACAGAAATGCAAATTAAAACAAAAGTGATTTTTTTTCCCCTTAACCATCAACTTCACCAATATTAAAAAGAGTAGTAGAAAGTCTGAGGAATGGGCGTTCACATATACTGCTAATGTGTATAGAGTATGGGCAGTCTTTCTGTAAGGCAATTTGGTAGTAATATCAACAGGTTAAACCTAGGCATATGCCTTGATATGGCAGTGTCACTTTTAGGAATTTATACTAGTGAGATGATCATGAGTATGCATAAAAATTACGCTCAAGAATGTTTACATCTTCACTGTTTATGAAAGAAAAATATTGAGAAAAAGCTGAATATGAAGAAATAATGGATTAGTATATAAAATACAGATTTTTAAAGTGGGATACTATGATGCTATAATGATATTAAATAGTATATAATCCAATTGAAAAATGTTCCTTGTCCATTAAGTAAAGAAAATTTCACAAAATGGTACGTACAGAATTATAGCATTTTTGTTTATATGTATATGAAATCTTGTCAACATATGAATACAGGAAAAGGAGGACAGAAAAGACATATATTAACCTGTTGTAATAAGATCATGGATGCCTTTATTGTCTTCTTTTGCTTGTCTATATTTTTATTTTAAACATTATACATTTATTGCCTTTCTAAAAGAAATTATGTTATTAAAAAATAGCTCTTTCTTCACTGTCACCTCCACTCCACAGCATAATCCATAGCAATGATTATCAAAACAATTGTCTGTCTGGTCAGAAATATGTCTGAGGTTTTATATATTTTTTTAACAATGAATAGAAGTGGATGTTAAAGATACTCTACAGAAGTCTTTATCTCTGACCAAGTCAGAAGTCTTTATCTTGCCCCTCTAACTAACGAAATTTCCGCACAGTTCTATAGGGCCTAAGAATGGCATTTGTTGAACTGGCCTGAAATTCACACAGGAGCTAGGAACAGCATTCCAGATGTTTCCACTTATCTCACAATATACGATTTCCTTGGTATTTTGAACTTTATCCTTTGATTCTTCTCAGTCACTTTTAAATCATAGTAGCAACAGTAAAGCTCAGATCGGTCAAAATAAAAAGTTAGCCTTTCTTTCATACCTCTAGAAAAGGCCTTCAGTTATAGTAGGGCTCACTGCACCATCCAAATAACCTTGGTTAGCCTTGGCCTAACCCTTTGTGCCAAAAGAATGGCAGACTTCTTAGCACTGGGGACAGATGCGGTACCCAGGTCTTTCATTGCAGGGCATAAATGTTTGCTGAGCAGCTGTGTATGGAGCCAGCTGATCTGCACATTTAGAGAACGGCTCCATCAGTACCGCTGGAGATTGACCAGTAAGGATGCAGGAGGCTCGCAGTGCACACACAGAGCCAATCTCATACAGGATTCCCCCGCCAGGGTTTGTCTTCATCCAAGAGAGAAATCACAGCGAGTGATTCTCAAGGGCAGAGGGAAATGGTGCATGCAAAATGCCTCCATTCCATCTCTTTGGTTTGCCAGATAGTCCTGTATTAACGCTAATGTCACAGTCTTCTCCTGAAGTAAAGTAAATTGGATCACCTCCGATTCACAAATGGTTTGGGTGCAAAGAATTCCCTTCTAAGTTGGTTGTTTGTAACTTGGAATACATTTGTTTAAAGATGGTTGGGATTAACATATACACACTACTATATATAAAATAGATAAACAACAGGGACCTACTGTATAGCATAGGGAACTATACTCAATATTTTGTAATAACCTATAAGGGTAAAGAATCTGAAAAAGAATAGATATATATGTATAACTGAATCACTGTGCTGCACACCTGAAACTAAAACAATATTGTAAATCAACTATACTTCAATTAAGAAAAAGAAATGCTGATAAACCTATGGTTAAGGGCCTATGTGAGCCCTCAAAAGTGTGTTTTACTTTTCTGTCTAATGCTAAGGGGAGTATAGCAGCTGACCTTTGTGTATACGAATAATTGTGTGGGGAAGCAGGTCCATTTTCAACATGAGATGTCAGGGGCACATCTCTCTGGGCTCTCATCCCATTTGGACTCTATTATATCAGTCTTTTCCTGTTGAGTACTAGTGACAGAGGGTGCTAAGTCCCTCTGCCCTGAGAGTGGCTTCTGTGGCCCAGAGGTGACACGATGGCCTGGCACAGTGTGGGTTCTGGGAGCAGAGAGAGCCAGCTTAGATGCGAGGTGGAGTAATCAGCAGTAGTCAGCCCTTTCCTGATTCCTCTGGTTACTTGTAACCTTCTGCTGCTGTTAGGGGTAGTGTATGATCAGAGAATCTGGGCCAGCTGCTGGCAGGGGGAGGGGAACTGAGAAACAGCAGAAAGCCAGGGTTTTCTCTCCACCCCTTTCCTCTCAAAGCTCATATCCTGCTACTCTACCTTCTATTGGCAGATGGATGAAATGAACAGTGGGAAACAGGGCTCAAGTACAAGAAATGCTGGGCAGATGCCCAGAGCTTAAACATTACAAAAAAGAGCAAGGAGATGGGGGAGGAATGAGTCCTCAAGCAGGTGTATGGAGAGCTAAAACTTTCCTTCCACTGCATTATTTTCTGTAATTATGGGTAAATGCATACCTTCAATTTTTTGGTTTTCTTCCTTCTTCTGATCCCCTTACATTCCTCGTCATCTGCCCAATCTTTGAATGACGATGTTCCCGTGGGCTTGGTCTTGAATATTCTTCATTTATAATATGTACTTTCTCTCAAGAAACCCCACTTTTTCCCAGCGTTAACCTTTATGCACATATTTCTTTATATATCGAGCCTCAGACCTCTCTTCTGAGCTTCAGACTCAACTTTTTACTTGGATATTCTCTTTAGTATCTAACATGTAACCTGTCTAAAATGGTCATCTAAAACCAAGTATGTCTAAAACTGAATACTACTAGAATATAAAGTACATGAGGGCAGGGATTTTTGACTGTTTTTCTCACTACTGTATTCCCAGTACCTAGAACAGCACATGGCACATAGCACACAGTAGGTGCTCAATAAATATTTATCGAATGGATTTGTTATCTTTTTCCCAAGATGTCCCTGTTGTCTACTGACTTGCATCAGCTCTGGATCTGTGAGGCATTATTAACCTCTTTCCTCTTACCTTTAGAGCCAATCACCCAGTCCTCTTGATTCCCCAAAAGGTACCCCAAATTTTTATACTCCTCTCCAGATCTGCTGCCTTACTCTTATTCAGACCTCCAAAACTTCTTGTCTGATCTACTACATTAGCCTTCTACAAACTGCAGAAGCCTTCTACATACACCTCTTTCTTTTTTGCACTTTCTTGTAATCTACTCTTCATGCCACATCCAGTGTGACGCTTAAAACCATAAATTTGATCAAGTAACTATTCTGAATAAGGTTCAGTTCCTTTAAAGCAGGCCAAAGGGTCCGGCATTATTTGTCCCAGCCGCACCATGGCTTCTTACTCATCTGCTCCAGAAACCCCCATCTCCATTCAGTCCCTGGAGCACATCAAGCTCCCGCCTTCCCCCCTGGCTGGCTCCTACCCAGCTCAGGACATGACTCAGACTTTTCTCGTTCTCCCCGGTGTGCAGTATATACAATTTCTCTCTGAGGATTCTCTCCCCTCAGTTTGATATGTAAAAGCTTATGAACTTAAAATATGGCTGGTTTCACAGCAGTATGATTCCTTAGTTGTCATGTGAAATATTTCTTTGGTGGTTTCCAAACCACTTTTGGAGTAAACTCTAAGCTCTTTGGGAGGGCCTGCGGGGTCCTTCCAGGGCAGGGCCTGCTCACCCTTCCAGGTGCATTCCCACTGACCCTCGTCAGGTCCCCATCCCTGCCATACACCTGCATTCTGGCCGTGCCACCTCTATGGCAGTTATTTGAGTGTGTCATGTTGGCCAACACCATTGTACACAGTGTTGCCTTTGCCTGGAGGGCTCTGCCCATTTTGTCCTCTGCTCCACCGTGGCTTATCCTTCAAGACCCAGCTCAGTTGTCACGTCTTCTGGGAAGCATTCCCAGAAACAACCCCTGCCTCTGTGTGAGGTGTTCCATGTCTCTTCACTGGCGGACCCTGGGTGTCCCTCTGCCTTAACACTTAACAGAGTGCATTTGTGATTTTTCTGTTTATTTCCTGTACTATTCATGGACCCTGGAGGACAGTGACTCTGTTCCCTTTATGTCTGTCTTGCCAGTGCTTGACAGATGTTCATCTACACGAAAGGAAAGATAGCATTCATTGTTTTGCTATGGATAACGGTGAAGCTGCATGCAGAAATAAGGGGAAATAATTTACATATATTTGAGAAAAATATTTCTAATTCTTTTGTGAATTTCTTTATATTTCTGTTCTGATGTGAACATGATTTTGATGAAATAATTCTTTCCTCCCTCTTTCCCTCCCTCCTTTCTCTGCCTTCCTTCCTCTCTCTCCCTCTCCCCCACCCCCCTTTTCCCCTCCCCCTGCCCTTTACTGATTTGGAAAGGTCTTGGCAGTTATTCACTTGGAATAAATTGAACGATTGAAGTCCTACAAAACAAACAGAGGATAATTAGTGATTTTAAAGTGTGTTAACCCACAAAGATGATTTTCTTTCTCTCCATGACCATTTGGCAAGATGATTCTCTGGGCCTGTGTAATTATGGATGAATGGCACTGAAATGCTTGAACAATAATTTGTAGGAAGTACAATTATGAGTAGAAATCATTAGTGGGAGAAAATGAGTAGTTTGTTGGTTAACAGGTCAAAGTTGAAAGCCCAAAGAGGTTAAACATTGTATTAAATTACGAGTCAAGAGCACAATCTTTTTTTCTTGTAAGCATATGCATAAATTACTGAGCTTTTTAAAGTGTATTTTTACATGGTTTTTCTTTTTTTTTCTTTTTTTCTTTTTTTTTCTTTTTATTTATTTGTGGTACAGAAAGGAAGGGAGACACCTAAGCTGGGTTTCTGAAGAGTTCTGTGAAGTGAAATGACTCACATTTGAAATGTGTACGATGCTGTTTTCATCAGAGAAGTCAGTCGATCCACCTTGTATGGCTTTTAAATAGTATTTATAAAGTAAAGGCTATAATGTTTTGAGTATCAAAGCTAATTGGGCACAGTTAATATACAGTTGCTTCCAGAGGCTACCAGAGGCTAGAATTCCATTAGGTGTCCAGTTCTTTGGTTCTGGATTCAGAAGAGCCAGTTTCAGAACTTGGCACTGACATCTCCTACTGTGTGATTTTGTCCTGGAAGCGTTACTTTAGCCTATTTTAGCCTCCTAATCTGTACAATCTGTCAAAAGGAAAACAAAACAAAGCAAACCCCAGAAAACCAACAATTCTTACTTCAGAGTAACACTACTTAGCATAGGTTGGATTTATTCTAAATTCTCAATAATGTTTGTGTTGTTTTTCAGCTTTTTACATGCTGGATATCATATGCTCACTTAGGTATATATCTGATGAAGGTTTGTAGGTGATGGTCCGTATGGCAATAGTCAGAATAATTTAAATCCCTACGAGTTGAATGCTAATCATGAACCCAGTTGAACGCTGTGTTAGAAATTGTGACATTTGTAAAGGAGGCATGAGGCAGTGGCCCTGCATTCAAGGTGGGGCAAGAGACATAGGTACTGTAATAATTACAGAATAACTTAGTATGAAATATATGGTGCTGACTATAGGTTACATCACTCAAGTCTCCCCAGGCCCCCCTGAACACTCTTAGTCTGTGGATATTTCAATAGTGATAACAAAAGTATTCCTGCTCACCTCCCCCAACTCTCACAGATCCTCCAGCCCTTACCAACATCCCTGCCTGCTTGTTATAGGTGTTCTCATGACAATTTCATCAGTTAGTCTATTTTCCTCTTGTTTTGGTTTTCTTGGTCACTGTGCTCCCTTCAGAAGGAAGGCAGCTGGGGGCTGCCCTGCTGCCCTTGCTTCGGGTACCTGCCATGAAAATACTGAACACAGGGTGCCAAGGGTGCAGACTTTCCTTGCTGCCCAGGTGGTCCAACCCTCAGGTGTGGGAGGGTTGTGTTCCATGATGGAACCAAAGGCAACCACTGTTGCCACTTGGGGTCCCATCTGACCATCTGGGTGCCAAAACTTTGGGGTGCTTGCTTCTCCATGTTTCCATCATGATTTTCCTCCTTCAGTACATATTTATTGAACACTTATTATATACAAGACACTGTGATATGCATTGGTACTATGATGGTGGGCAAGTATAGGTATAACTTCTGCTGCCATGTTTAATAGGGGAGATGGAGAATGACAGTAATAGAGGTCAAACCACATGTGTTAAGTGCTAGAAAGGAGAGGGACACAGTGATATGACAGATTATAAGTCAGGGTTTGACCTAGTTTGGAGGTCTCAGAGGTTTCTCTGAAGGACCAAGTTGAACATCATTCTGAAGAATGAGGCAGAGTGAGTTGATGAAGGAATCCCAGGCAGAGGAGCAGCAGGTACAAAATCCATCTGGAGAGTTCCTGCAGGTTCTTTCCTCAGGTTCAGTCACGGGTCCATGAGAGAGAGCCCATGTCTGAGACAGACCCCGTACCATCTCTGTCATCCTTTCCTATCTGTTCCTTTGTGGAACTTCTTCTCCCATGCAAAGCAACTCAGTTAAATGGCCCACAATCCAGCCAGACATGTGGCGTGCCTAGTCCCAGATGTACACTGACCTTTTACTCACTAAGAACCGCCCCCCTCCCTTATCACTGTGGTGTCTGCAGGAGGCAGTGGACATCAGCATGGGCTGAAGTGCTCCCTGACATCCAACAGAAGAGGTGAGGCTTGAGCTGTTTTTAGGAGAGCAGATGAGGGGAAGAAAACTGGGCACCCAGTGGAAGGCATAGAACAGGCAAAGGAGTAGAGGTAGGAATGATCCTGTTAAATGAGAAGAAGTACAGTAAAGAGGCTTCCTGGAATGGAGAGTTTATTCAGGAGTCAGAGACCATACAGTGGAGTCTGATTAAGGAGACTCTTGAAAGTCAAGAAGGGAATTTGTGCCTTTGTTACTGAGTACTGTAGGCAGATACTGCAGGTTAATGAACAATGAAGGGATGTAATTAAAAAAGAACAATGCATAATGGTCAGAAGAATAAAAGCTGTTTGCAGAGGGTCTAGCTCAGGTGATTATTAAATTTATTTTGACATTCTCCAGTTTGAGACGATGGTAACTCATCCAAATATCCATATCTGCTATGTAGCTGCAAATATGAGGCTGGCACGCATCAGACACTCAGATTGATGTTTTAGTCAGACATGTAGAGGTGTGTTGTTTTCGCAATGAGAGCGAATAAATTATGAGATGATTTTACTGCTTTCTAGAGGCTCTGTCAACATTTGAAAGGTCTTAAGTTTATGTTAATAGTTAAAAATTCACTTCAGAGATCCTCTGTGATTTTTTTCCCATTCATTCTGACTTGACTATTATTTATAAGAATGATTAGCTAAAAAATATCTTTGTTGTGCCTATTCTTGGTTCTGCCACATGTAGCTGCTTGTTGATAGGTGCACAGCAGGTGTTTGTTGAGTATTGACTGAGCATTATGAACCATTGATCACAGCGTTTAATAGAATTTTGTCCTTGACAAACATTTTCTATGCATATTAGAGATTTTTCTGTGCAGACATTCAAGAACAGATCATAGAAATTCACATATATACGCATATACATCAAAATAGACTTTATTTCATTTATTGTTCCCAAAGGTTAAAACACACAAACCAGGAAAAAAATTAAAATTATTTTCTTTTGGGGATGATTTATGTCTTAATTTTCACCTGCTCTATAATTAGACATTTTGAACTCTGGGAATTTTTTTTAAGATAAAATTATTGCCCAAGTAAACTTCGGAAATTACATCATTAACCCAGAGACCTTCCTAAGCCTAGAACAACATTACTGGTACAATGCCCCCGCCACCCAACATAGACAAATAAATAAAGAGGGAAGTTTAAAATAATTTGAAAATGATTTATTGTTGCCCACCTCTGTAGTTAGAGATTCAAGGATTATTACTTTAGTGCAACAAGGGAGGACAGGAAGTTGCTGTGGGCTAGAGGTAAATTATGATCTATTGCAAAGGAGGAAGGAAATGTGCTGAGGAAAGGAGGAGTTGGGAGTAAGCCTTGTGTTTCCTGAGGTATTGCTTCAGGTAATGGCTGGAAAAAAATCTTTGCCTTGACCCTTGCTGGAAAAGGCCAGAGTAAACTACGAGACTGGTTAAGGAGCAGCATACTGGTTTGGGGAGGATCAGACGGCTGCACTGGAGCCTAAAACAAACCAAGGTATCTAGAGTCACACGTTCCCCCTTGTTCAGCTTTGCTGAGCCATCCTGTCCTGGATACACCTTGTCTTACAGTATAAGGGGATCACTTAATACCCTAAGACTTAGGACAACCATTCTGAGGGTAATTTTGACTTTTAACTCTACTATTACTATTTGTATAGTGAGTTGAAGTCTTCAGTTTAGAAATACATGGTGAACTTCTATCTTGGAGAGTCTACTTGGAAGAAGAAAGAGGTGACAAATTCCATCCTCAAAACAGTGTGATGCAAGGAGGGAAGAGAGCAGACTAAAATATATTGAGGGTCTGTTATGTGGCAAGGTCCACGCTAGTTGTTTCACAGATATTTTCTCATTGAACCGTCCTAAACCCCCAGGAGGGAAGGCTTTGCTGCTTCTGCTTTGTAACTGAGGAAACTGAGACTCACCTTTAAGTATATCACCCAAAGAAACATAGTTAGACTATGGCAAGACTGTGATTCAACTGTAAAGTTAGTCTGACTCCAATTCCTGTGTTTTTCACCCCATATCATTGTCTATCCTGGATTACTTTTATTGTCCCTGTGTGACAGACAAAAAAACCCAATATCCAAAAAAGTGAAGGCATTGGTGCCTATTGAGCCTGAAGCTTGCTTTCCCAGATTCTTCTTTCACAGGATTTTTTTGGCTGAATAACATCACGTTCATAATAAGTTTTAAAAATGTCTAAAGGCAGGTTTCCCTCGGATTTGCTTTAGGTTCACTCCCGGAAGTAGTGGTCACCCATCTTCGAGCAGCTGCCTATGCCCGTGACACGGTGTTGGCTCTGGAAGATGCTGTGGACTGGCACGCGGGGGATGAAGTTATTGTCATCAGTGGGATGGGTGCAGAAGGCGCCAAGCCCTTGGAAGAGACTGTCATTGTGGAGACTGCGCAGAATACAGACCTCCATCTGAGGTCACCCTTGAGGTACTGCATGTCACCTTGGCTCCTTTTAGATGGAAGAAGATGAGGTCTTCACTGTGTTGGTGTCTGACATTTGTTTGTCTTTCGATAATGCATTTTTACATTAAATAATAGTAGACATTTTTACAAGATTACAAAGCATGAAACATTTGGAAGATTAAGACTTCTTAAATAAGTTTCTCTGGTAAGACTCTAGAACTTTCGTCTTGCAGTAGATGGTCAGTGCAATAGTCAGCATAGTTCCTAATTTTCACATACTTGTGATGATAGTTCACTCTTCTTTATCTGAGTTTTCTAAAGAAATAGAGCCCCAGATGGAGAATTAGGCTAATTTAGTGGCTTACTATTCCTAATAAGATTTGGAGTGATACCGGTCAGAATGGCCATCATCAAAAACTCTACAAACAATAAATGCTGGAGAGGGTGTGGAGAAAAGGGAATCCTCTTGCACTGTTGGTGGGAATGTAAGTTGATACAGCCACTATGGAGAACAGTATGGTGGTTCCTTAAAAAACTAAAAATAGAACTACCACATGACCCAGCAATCCCACTACTGGGCATATACCCAGAGAAAACCATAATTCAAAAAGAGTCATGTACTACAATGTTCATTGCAGCTCTATTTACAATAGCCAGGACATGGAAGCAACCTAAGTGTCCATCAACAGATGAATGGATAAAGAAGATGGGGCACATATATACAATGGAATATTACTCAGCCATAAAAAGAAACGAAATTGAGTTATTTGTAGTGAGGTGGATGGACCTAGAGTCTGTCATGCAGAGCGAAGTAAGTCAGAAAGAGAAAAACAAATACTGTATGCTAACACATATATATGGAATCTAAAAAAAAAGGTTCTGATGAACCTAGGGGCAGGACAGGAACAAAGATGCAGACGTAGAGAATGGACTTGAGGATACAGGGAAGGGGAAGGGGAAGCTGGGACGAAGTGAGGGAGTAGCATTGACATATATACACTACCAAATGTAAAATAGATAGCTAGTGGGAAGCAGCCGCATAGCACAGGGAGGTCAGCTCGGTGCTTTGTGACCACCTAGAGGGGTGGGATAGGGAGGGTGGGAGGGAGACGCAAAAGGGAGGGGACATGGGGATATATGTATACATATAGCTGATTCACTTTGTTATACAGCAGGAACTAACACACCATTGTAAAGCAATTACACTCCTATAAAGATGTTAAAAAAAATAATGCAACAACAACAACAACAAAGATTTTGGGTGATATCTTCAGATGTGTCATTTTCTTTTTCTTTGTTTCAGATATTCTCACAACTCCACAGAGAACTGGGTGGCTGGAGAGCTCCGTGTTTTAAAGGTCATGGTGGTTCTCCTCAGCAGGAGTGTTACCATACAGGGAAATCTCACTGATGAGAGGGTGCAGCTCCTTGCTTCATGCCAGAGGGCCAGTGCTTCACAAGGTAGAGAAGCATTTTGTTGGGAAGTCCAGTGGGTGAAAAAGAATGTTCTTACTGTCCAATGATAACTGGTGTGGATGACTTCTTTCAAGTGCATGTTCCTAATATTCTGTAGTTTTCACCATGCTCTTGATAAGTCATCATTTCCCCTCCTGCCTTCAACCCCCTTGTGAAAGAGATAGACAAAAGTATCTGCTTGAGAAAGTAATTCTTTTTCTGGGGAAAAATATTCCTGTTAAATAATGAAATCTGGAGAGTTGAATTAAATTTCCAGGTTAGAGGTTATAATGAAGTCTTGACACTGATTCCAGGCCTCTTCTAAAATTCTCAGGAAAACTGATTAATGACAGGGTCAGGGATACAGGCAGCACGTTCTTATGGGTTAGACCTGTAAGGCTCTTCCATCCCTCCACCACCCCCACTTTTAGAGTTTGTTTTCTGAGTGAAATTACCACATACTTTAAGTAAGTGGTTGAAAAAGTCAGTTTATCTTCTAGAAGAATAACAGGCACTGAATCACACTGATATACCTATTAAACATCTATTTCAGGGATGGTTAGTTTAGTAGGTTATGTTTTGGTTTCCCAGGCTGTGGATTATGAGGCTTTCACATGTCGTGAAGACATCATTTGTCAACTTTGGTCCAGGATGGCGTGGGTGTCAAGGATGACTCCCAGGCATGAGCTGTGGATGGATGAGGGGGTTATTTATTGAGATGGGAAGAGGAACAGGTTTTGGGGGTGGGAGGGTGGAGATCATGAGTTTAATTTTGTACATGTCGGGGCTGAGATGCCAGGCCAGCCTGTGAGTAGAGATGTCTGGTAGTGTCTGGAGCCTGGAAGAAATGTCAAGGCTGTAGTTAAAGATTCGAGTCATGCCTATGTATAGACACCTGTGGGTGTAATGTTGGGATGTGGTTGGGTAAGAGGGACCTGGATCCCACTCTCCACCCCTCTAGTCATCTAGCTCATACATGTGTCATTCTGAAAAAAATGTTTGCATCCAGTGGGTTAGAATCCAGTGACTGCCAACTTTAACAATTCTGCTGAATTGGGACCTGCAGTCCATTCAAACTCTCTCGGTAATTCTCGTACAGGTATTCTCAGATCATATTGTACAAATCATGGCATTTGATCATGCTGCAAGAGAGACCATGCTTCTAGGTTTACACCAGTATAAATCTGTTGTCTCCTAATGGAAAAAAAAACCCTAGTTACACCACAACTTTTAAACATTACTAAAGAATTCTAAAAATAAAACAAAATTCATAGACCTTTATTAAAAAAATAATATGTCACTCACCTCTTCTTTGTGTGGGGCTCAAGTATGGGAACAAGGTAGCCAGATACAATAACAAGAGGCCTGGACACTGGAAAACATTATGGATCAATGTCATGTATAATCAAAATTGTGACAAAGTGTACAAATATAAAACACCTCTTTATTCACCTCATATATTCATCCTTTGGGTGCTGGCAAATGACTGTTGAATGGTCCATCATTTTGTATTAGTGACATTTCTTTTTTGGTTTATTAACCTGGATAATAAAGAGTTAATTCAGGAGATGATTTCTTCTCCATCCTGAGGTCAGTCCACACCACCAAATGCCATGTGTCAACACAAAGCGTCTGGACCCTGAGGTCACAACACTTTGGTAGTTGCGTGTGGTACTATGTTCATGCTGTTTGCTGCTCTCACTAGGGGCTCTGCTGGGAAGGAGGCCCTGGTGTGGGGAGCTGCTCAGTCACTCCTCTGGAGCCCTCTGCCATTTCTTCAGTGGTGTGATTGCTGTGCCTTCAAACCATAAAGCGGCAAAATATTGGGAAAGCCCCACTGGACATCTCAAGACTAAAAAGAGCCGTGGTTACCTTCAGCGCTCACATCTCTTCCCTACAATTATCCACCACAAGAGGGTCATTTGATTGCACACTCCCTCCGGGGGATCCTTTGGATTGAAATAAGCATCTGTTTAGGTTGGGTGTGTGGGTTCTAGTCATCCTCTTTGTGACAGTAATTAAGGAGAATGATTTGGGGCCTTCTGGAAATAATAGAGTGAAGGCAACATCATGTCCTAGTTATTGGATGTTTTAATTAATAATCCAAAGGGGAGAATCAAAGTAAAAGGGAAGTAAGATTATTAAATGAAACAAAGAATCATGGTTTGCCCTTTGTGCCAACAGTGCCTTTCTTTTCGTACTGGGAGATTTGTCCCGAAGCATATTGTACATACTTCTGCTCCCCTTGACTTCGTTCTGTGTTTCAGGTGATTTGCAGAACTGTTTGTATTTCAAGAGTGAGAAGATGCTGGGATCCAGGGATCTGGGGGCCAGAGTCATCATTCAGTCTTTTCCAAAGGAGCCCAGCTGGGTCCAGTTGAAGGGAGTGCAGTTCCGGGACTTGGGGCAAGCCTTCTGTAAGCATGTGAGCTCGCTGACTCTGGTGGGAGCTCTGAGAGGTAAGGAGGCCCAGGCATAATGTCTCATTTTTCCTTCCTCTTCCTTATTCTAGGCTCTCCATGCAGGGGGTCCTGGTAGGTGGTATGTGGGGACATGGTGGGGATCAGAGATGGATAACTATACCCTAGATCTGTGATTCTCAAACTTTAACATGCCTAAAAAGTCACTTGGGGAGCTTATTAAAATTCTCACTTAGAGACCCTGCTGAGACAAATTCTGATATAAAGTGGGCCTAGAGATCTGAATTTTTTTTTTTTTTTTTTTGCGGTACGCGGGCGTCTCACCGCTGTGGCCTCTCCCGTTGTGGAGCACAGACTCCAGATGTGCAGGCTCAGCAGCCATGGCTCACGGGCCCAGCCACTCCGTGGCATGCGGGATCTTCCCAGACTGGGGCGGCAGGAGGACTCTCAACCACTGCGCCACCAGGGAAGCCCCCGAGATCTGAATTTTTAACAAACCTTCTGATGCTGGAACAAGTAGTCCAAGGAGTACCCTTTGAGAAATGTCACTATAGGTACAGCAGATGTGGAGGGAACCACACAACTCCGTGTTCTGAATCCTGCCACTACGATTTACTGGCTTTGTGACTGCAGGCAGATTGACATTGAAAAGTGTAAATCATCAATCAAGGCTAGCAGAAAGCACTTTGTGAAGATGTCCTAACGCAGAGGAATCTCCTGCTGGGAAAATGGGAGAGAATGGCTGAGAACCAGGCACTCTTCCAGGGGATATAGAGCAGGCAGAGTGTGCAGATCTTGGCCAGACCTAAAGAGATAGGAAGGAATTAGGAGACATCCAAGGCAGGTGGGGACAAGTAGATAAAAAAGATCAGAATCAGAAAAGAAGAATATGACCAGATGTACTGATAAAGGCTCTGAGATCAAAGTTGGAGGGATGTGGGAGCATCCAGGGCAAAATGCCAATGCCAGAATCTGAGATACAGAGATGAGAGACTTGGGCACAGATGCTGAGTGATGAGGACAGCAGCGCCGTTTCACAGTTATGCTCCCCAGACCTCAGCACCTCAACACCCACATACGCAAGCTTTGCCTTCCTTGGTAGGGTGGTGCTCTGGGGGTTGATGCCTGGCAAAGCACATCAGGGCATATTGGAGGTTCAGGTGGGCCTTGAGAGGTGCTAGGATTTCAACAGGTAGTGACAAAGTAATCCTTGAGGTCATTGAAAGCAAGATCCTGGCTAGACAGCTGTAGCATTTTATTTTTCTTATTTCAAATCATCTGCATGCCAAGAATGTCTATTTATCCTAATTTTCCAGATCTCTTCCACCTTATTTATTTCTTTTTATGCCCCTATAGGAGGATGGTTCCTCACATGGCTCTTTCCCTAGCACACTAGGACCATCAGTATCTTCGTGTCCTTCTCTCTGTTTCTTCGGTCTCATGATGCTGAGGAATGTTTGATGTGGGCCAGTTCCAGTAGAAGTGAGGGGGGTAGTCACATATGAGTTATCAGTGAGCATAATCAACCCCCTCATCAAAAATTCACTTAATCTGCCTCCTCAACCTCTGCTTCAGGGTACCTGCACTTTTATTTATTTATATACATTAAGTTTTATTTGAAAAAGGGGTCGGTGCTTAACGAAAGTTTGAAATCCACTGAATTAATACATTATCTCCTATAGGTCTCTGTTAAAATGCAAATGTGTTTCCTGGGAGGGGGAAACCCATTAACGCAGAGGTTAGAAACTTCTGGCATGCTTGCCAAAGAATCCTTTATTGGTTCATGCCCTACAGACTCCCATGACCTGTATGGCCAACTGTCGCCAGTTACTGGAGTTGGAGAGTGTTGGAATCTTGGCATGCAAGCTGCTTTTAAAGGTTTACTGGGCCCTGACCTCCACCCACAATAGATAGCTCTGTAAGCACATTAGTACTTCCTGGTTGTTCAGATGGGCAGGTGTATTCTGATGGAGTGACGTTATGGTGGAGGTCTGGAGTCAGGAAAAGTCTGCAGCAGGCAGTGTTTCCTACGTGAGTGGATATGAATGGGTTAACTCATTGGTGACTGATGTGAGGGCATCTGGTACTGGGGGAGCTGAGGTCGAGAGGAATCTACAGGCTCTGTGTCTAGGGGACATCATAGTTGAGAATTTTCTTGAGAGTTCCAATTTAAAAGTCAAATTATTACATAATCCAAAGTCATTTTTCCAATACTTCAGTCATTTGGTATTGATATAAACTCTTTCACTACCTGGAAATAATACAAAACTCCTTTTTGAGGATTTAGAATTTTACTATCCAAATAATCCATTTTTATTATTTTAATGTGAGTTTCCTCCATCAGACTCAAGATACACAAGTTCAGAATTTACTTAGTTTTATTCATCTTTATGTCTCCGGCACAAGGCACAATTCCTGAAATATATAGTTGATACTCAGTAAATATTTATTCATTGATTGATTCAGTCCACATACATGATTTATGATTTGGGGATCATAAAATATGCCATGGAGCCAGTGTAATGGTTTTCCTAAAATGTCAATGGCTCTTAATATGGTAGAGGGTATTTCCCCTTCAGTTTCACAAACCACCGTATTCAATGGTGGTTAAATTCAATAATTTTGCTATATACCTGAAACATTGTAAATCAACTATACTTCAATTTAAAAATTACTTCATAGCTCAGGAAATAATGACTACCTCTCCTCATGCCAGAGGCAGTTTTCAGAGATCAGTGTTGGTCCATAAGCAGTGCTCTTCACATCGTCCTTAACATCTTTTGAGCTGCTATGCACCATATTGTGATTAGAGTAGATACCAAAGATGATGGCCCGTTGGAAATCTTGACGGCCACGTATTCCTCTGTGGTTTGGCCATACTGTCTCTTCTCAGGTGGTTTTCTTTACTACATGTGGTCCTTGGATTCCACCCTGCTTATCTTTGGTATCTTTGAGGTACCTTGGTCTGTGCTGCCCATTTTCTTGATTTGATTTATGCTGCCAACTCCTTATTTCTTGAGTTTTATATATTGTGTGGGAGAATGTTCTTAGTTATATTCTAGCTTGCTTTGGAGATGATTAACAGAATGTGAGGAACCTTCAAAATTCCCATCTAATTTTTACCTTCCTCTTTGCTGTTCAGGTTCCTACATGCGGGGCTGTACCGTGTGGCGATCTTTCAGCAGAGGCCTCAGCATGTCCAGGACCTTGGGCCTGAAGGTGGACAGTAACGTGTTCTACGATATTTTAGGCCACACGCTGCTGGTGGGTAAGTGAAACAAGCTTGTTTAATTTTGGCATTCTGGTGGAGGACGCATCATTTTATAAAAGGAATCATCCCCAAATTTAAATTTCCAATTTGTAAAAACCTTAGCCTCTGGTCATTAGAAATAGGCCGTAGTTAAAAATTCTAATTTTAAATTTAGTCATTACTTATTGGCTAACTAAGCTTTACCAATAAGAAACTGATTTTTATTTTTTATTTATTTTTATTTTTAAAATTTTATTGAGGTATGGTTGATTTACAACATTGTGTTAATTTCTTCTGTACAGCAATGACTCAGTTATACATATATATATATATATATTTTTTTTTTCATATTCTTTTCCATTATGGTTTGCCACAGGATATTGACTATAGTTCCCTGTGCTATACAGTAGGACCTTGTTGTTTATCCATCCTGTATAATAGTTTGCATCTGCTAATCCCAAACTCCCAATCCTTCCTTCCTCCACCCCTTCCTTGGCAACCACAAGTCTGTTCTCTGTCTCTGAGTCTGTTTCTGAGGAAACTGATTTTTAAAGATGGCATTTCAGTTCAGGTTAATAAATATAAAATGGGAGATTTTAAAATTTATTGTCAGTAATTTTAACAATAATTCAAAGTCACATAAATAGGTTTTTGTGCAGTCTCAAACCTGGATGTTGAACAAGGAGTTAAAAATGTTGAATTCTATTCTTTGCTGCTTTTGTGGCTTGCTGAAGAAGCCCATGTTTCAAGAATCTTCTAAATGGTCACTTGTATCCACTTTTGTTTCCTAAAGTTCATTCCCCTTGCTATGCCTAGAATTATCCTTAACAATCTCAGATTGCATCATGTCACTCCTCTCCTTAAAGCCCTTTAAAAACTTATTTCTCTTAGAATACAATCCAAAATCCTTACTCTGGCTTAAAAGCCTCCCTTAGTGATTTTGCCTTTATTAACCTTGGTACACTTATCCGGCTATTGTCCTCTCCTTGTGTACTCTAACTGCACGGACCTATTTTATTTTAATTCTTTCCAAAGACCACGTTTTCTCCTGCATCAGGGCCTTTGCACGGCTCTTTCCTTCTGCTCATACCACTCACTCTCCTCCTGTAAGAGTGTCTCCCCCACACGCCCAAGGCAAGTCCATCTGTCTGAGCTCTTTCACCAACAATCATTACTTACTGATTTTAAAAATTATATATCACGTTTCTGATCATGTGTTTTACCACCAGATTTCATGTGAACATTGTCCCCTTCACGCTTAGCACCTTAACTAGTGCATTTGGAGTTATATTTGTTGAAAGAAGTGAATGTATTAATGAACAACGGCTCTTTGTTTATATCGGAATAAAAAAGCAAATCAGAGGTTTTCACAGAAAGTAAGACTCTAACTGTACTTGTTAGATAGTGTTTTCTATTTAAATAAATTCTATGATATCATCAGTGAGAAAATGTGTATGTTTCATTTAGGAATGATCTGTTAAGATAAAAGCTAGAAAGGTTCTAACCCCGAGAGGGAAACTGTTTAGTGGGAAATTATGGATCATGTAAACTAACTCAAGCTCGAAAAGGCAAAGAGCTAAGGACAGTAGAAGTCATCAGGTGAAGGAAAATCTTTTGATTGGAAAAGGACAGCTACAGGGCAGTCAGACTAACATGTGGAGGATTGACTTTGCTTATTCTTACTTTTGTTGCTGTAAGGGAAAAGTTTTTTGAAACCTGGAGCAGAAATTCAGGGAGGTACCCTAACAATATTATTTTAGGAGGAAACAATTATATGGAATAGACATTAACTAGGCAAGGAAGAAAACCTGCAGGAGGAATTTGGCCTTGAGTGCTTGGATATCATGAATTGGAGGCTCTTGACATCTACTGCATTACAGGTGATGGAATTAGAATATCTGTCAGTGCATTTTAGATAATGTACTCAATCCACGCAAGATGAGTTTGCAAACTCAGATTCATGAAGTGACATGGGAAGCCCAGACACCTAAAGACCTAGAAGAAAGGGGGTCTGTGGGGTTGCTCTGTGTGGATACCACATAAGTGGCTGATCTCTGTGTAGCATGGCCCATGCTCTTTTATTCTCTTCTATTTCAAACCTCTGGTTTGACTGTGAGGGTCTCAGGTCTTGTCCAGCCTGTTCCTCCAGGACATTCCTGCATGCAGATGGCTAGTGGCCAATTCAATAGCTAAGGATGGGGCTGGACCTGACACAGGGGTGTGTGACATTTAACTACGAAGACAGTCAGACTCTTCCTAAGAAGTAAAATGGTAGATCTATCTCTTTGTTATTATTTTTTTAATTTAAAATGAGCTTCTGATTCATGATACTCTAGAACTAAAAAGTTCACATAATCTGAATCTGTTTGTCTGGTTCATAGATAAAAACAAAACACAAAATCAAAACAAGCCACACCAAGAAAAAGAAATAGTATTTCAGCATCTCTCATTTTCCTGGGTGGCATGAAACATGCTGAGCTAACATGATCTTTTGTTCTCAGGTACACCCCCCGAGATAAGGTATATTCCTTGGGAGGTTATTCCTGGAAGAGAAAATGGTAAATATGTAAACTGGTTTTAAAACCCTTACCATCCATTTAAGTCGTCATACATTTTATAGACAAGCCTGCTGGCAGTATGTTAGATATCTTAAATTTGTTGAACACACTAGATGTTTATATATATACATATATGTATATGCATGAAGAGAACTATAACGTGTATTAGTAGAAATAAGAACGTTGAGTTGAGTACATTTTAATTATGTTGGTGAATCCCCTTTTCTTAAATTAGACTGGTCAGAACAGGGGAATATAATAAGAAACAATGTGATCATCAGTGTTTCTGGCGCCGAGGGACTTTCCAGTACTGAAATGATGACACCCTCTGGTATCTACATCCGCGATCCCACCAATGTTGTAGAGGTAAGATCTTCAGCTCCCAGGACGGTCAGAAATGAGAGGCATAAAATTCACTCTGGAAGTTATCCAGAGTGGCAGCATCAGTGGTGTGGAATGCAGCATCTACTAGCTGCACAATGGTAACAGGAAACTACTTTATGATTTTGGGTTAAACAGTGCTTTAGGATAAATGCTATCACTTCCCTCAGAATTCACGTGAACATACTTTGAAGCAATATTTATAAAAAGCAAAACAAAGTAGATATTGATTATTTTCTGGTCATTTAGATTAATGCAAACTAAAATATCTTCCTGAGCCATCTGCTGTGGTTGCTGAATTTGGTCTCGATTCCAATAATAATTACTTACTAAATCTTCACTACGTTGCTATACTAATGTGGTCATATTGTTGCCCTTTAAGAATGTTCAAAACTGAGGGTCAGCAGAGTCACGAGGTGTGTGAGATCACATCACATTCCAGGATGAATGAATTACATTTGACCCTTGAATAACACGGGTTTGAACTGCATGGGTCCACTTACACTCGGATTTCTTTCAATAGTAAATATTACACTACCACACTATCCACAGTTAGCTGAATCCTTGGATGTGGAACCATGGACACCGAGGGATCATATATATGGAAGGTGGACTATAAATTACAGGTGGATGTTTGACTGCGTAGAGGGTTGGCACTCCCAACCCCTGCATTGTTCAAGGGTCAGCTATACACTCTGATGGCCTTGGTTTTTTATCCCATTATTTAATACAACTTAACGTTACTTCTTCTTGGTAAATTTCTCTCTAAACACTTTAAGAAATTAATTTTTCTGGTAGTTTAACCATAGATCCGTGAATGAGGAATTGCATCAGAGTAGTGGGAAGGCCATTTAGTTTCCCCTTTTCCAATAATTTTGTCCCATGGACCATCTATGAAAGGGTTAAGGGTCTCACTCTTCAGGACTCGGCTCTGAGTACCTACTGTGTCATGACAGTTATGCCAAGTTTCTGAGGACCGGAGAGAAGGAACTTCTCCCTCTCTGATCATCTGTTTTTAATTACCCCCAGCTGAATAACCCCTAATAAAAGTCATGGCTATCTCCTCAACCCTCCGCCAGACTCTTAATTACCTTTATTCCAAGCACAGAGCTTACACACTATTTTCGGTGCCTAATGGGGGCAGCTAATGTGCCAGTGAGGACAGGAGGCAGCAGTGCATGGATTGAAGGAAACCAGCCTGTAGACGCAGAACAATGAGAGTGACGTTTAACTTGTTGGTGACCACAGGGCTTGCTGCACAATTATGCCAGCAAGCTTTGGGGACTAAAGAGTAATGTTTTTGCCTAGTTTCTTGGGTAACATAATCTTGACTACTCTGAAGTAGGAGACCCTCAGGGTTGCCCAGGTCATTTTCCTTCAGGAGGCTGGAATGTATCTAAATCCCACGTTGAGTGTCAGAGGTGCTGCCTGGCTTTACTTCACTGGGTAGCTCATTGCCTCCTGGGTGGGTGTTCTGGCTACTACTTGACTAGTAAGAAATGAGCTGACGAGCAGTTACCACAGATAACAGTATGTAGGCTCCTTAAAAAACTAAAAATAGAGTTACCATATGACCCAGCAATCCCACTCCTGGGCGTATATCTAGTTCGAAAAGATACGTACACCCCAGTGTTCATAGCAGCACTATTTGCAATGCTTCCAAGACATGGAAGTGACCTAACTGTCTATCAACAGATGAATGGATAAACAAGATGTGGTATATATATATAATGGAATATTACTCAGCCATAAAAAGAATGAAACAATACCATTTGCAGCAACAAGGATGGACCTAGAGATGATCATACTAAGGTGAAGTAAGTCAAAGAAAGAGACAAATACCATATGATACCACTTATATGTGGAATCTAAGAAAATGATACAGAAGAGCTTACTTACAAAACAGAAACAGACTCCCAAACAGAAAACAAGCTTATGGCTACCAAGGGGGAAATGGGGGAGCGGGGTAAATTAGGAGTTTGGGATTAACAGATACCAGCTACTATATATAAAGTGAATAAACAGCAAGGACCTACTGTATAGCACAGAGAACTATATTCGGTATCTTGCAATAACCTATAATGGAAAAGAATCTGAAAAAGAATATATATATATGTATTTATATATATATATGTATGTACCTGAAACTAACACAAAACAAACAAGCAAAACAAAACAAAAGAAATGAGCTGGCTATATAGGTGCAGAGAACCAGAGAGCCACCTACAAACTTATAGGTCACTTGAGTCTTTGCAGACTGACCTGCAGAACAGTGCCTAGAAAGCAATGAAAAATTTGAGCCCAAAACAAATTGTTTCTTCTCTGTTAGATGCCTTCCCTTTCCATCCATTTACTTTCTTCCTCTTATATCCACTTTACAAAATTGAAAAATAATACAATGCATGTGTTTGGAGAATGAAATTTTAGTTTAAGCTGGTAATGTAAATTCATTAAGTATATTCATTAGGTAAATTCCTGACATTTTCATCTTCATTGATCTTAAAATTCTGTAGTTCTCTTTTCATTCGCTTATTAACTTTTAGACCTTAGCACAGCATCTGAAACGTAATAGTTGCTTAGTAAGAATTAATGAAATATAATGAATGAATGGCTGTAGGTATAATTCCATAATCAAAGAATAGGGGGAAGAAAAAGGAAAATAAATAGATTCCAAGATCCCGCAATCATTTTGATGACTGACAAGTAAGATGTTTCATCTGTGTCAGCATTTAGATCCTGTGGAATTCACCTCTCAGTGTTAAATTTTGCACAGTCCTCTCCAATTTTGCAGCTGCGCCACTGGGGTTCCACTGTGCTGTCTCTTTCATAGTCTATTGTCTGGAGTGTGCCACAACCAAGGACATAGGTGTGACTGGTAGTATGTGTCAGAACCTAAAAATTAGGAACTTCTCTTAGTGCCAACGAAGGTCATTTCAGTCAGTGGGCAAAAAGTAAGCTAGTGTTTATCATCCACATAGGTGTGTCCTATGTGGATGATACACAGAGTGCTTTGAAAAATATATTTTAGAAATATATTTTTATCCCAAAGTGATAATAAGGAGGCTACAACAACGATAAGGGTGGCAGTGGTAGTGGTGAGGTGTGTGTGTGTGTGTGTATGTGTGTGTGTGTCAGAAACCTATCCTCTTCCAGTGTTGTTCTGATGCTCAAGAGAGAGATATCCCTTATATTGTGAGGAACTGTGTAACGGGGCATGGCGTTTATGTTCTGCTCTGTGAGTGGTTCAGAACTGACCGCCCCTTAAGAGGATCGAGCCAAGCCTTGCATGTGCTCAGTTTTTGTGACCCCTTTATCCACCTTGCTTTTCAGTTTCCTTGCAGTTTGGCAAAACATTTTTTTAAAGCCACTGTATTACTGTGATTCATTAGGCTATTTCTTTTTTAAACTTTTAATTTTGAAATAATTTTAGGCTCAGAAGTTGCAAAAATAGAACAGAGAGTTCCTGTGTGTCCTCCCGCCAGCTTCCCCCAATGGTAACATAACCATAACCATCGCCGTAGAGCAATGGCAAAACCTGGAAATGGACATTGGGACAAGACTGTTATGTAAATGAAAGCCCTTATTTAGACTTGAAGGTGACCTAATCCTAGTGGCTGGGCAACCAATCCAGATAGCCTAAACCCTCTCTTCTGCATACAGAAGTTGACCTTAAAATCTCTGGCCTGGCAGGTAGGCAGGAAGAAACGAAGCTGATCCTTAATTAAGTCTCTGCAGTTATTTGTGGTTGTACATTGTTCCTGGAATGCTCAGACACAGAGCCTAGGACCAAATGCTCTGCCCAGTGCATGGAATTCACCTGGACTCCCAGGAAGCCATCTTTACAGTTCACTCACCCTCAGCCCTGCTTGGTATGAGGGGATTTCAAGTGCGATATTCCTTTTTAGTTTTCATAGCCACAAGTGGTCTGCCTGCCTCCCTGCCCAGGCTGCTGCTGAACCAGGTCCAGGGCAGTTTTTCTGAGAAGCAAAACCTGAGCTTTGTGCCTTCTTGCTAGTGAGGACTCAACATGATATTCCCATCTGAATGTACAAGGAACTTGGAAAATCCTTTGTATACTCCTTAGATAGGCTTTGCATGCATCACCTTGCAGTGTCTGGAGCACTTCATTTCCAGGCTGTCTCCCCACTGCACTCCAGCATCTGAGTCTCTGACTCCTTTATGGGTGTTTCTTATCTGTCCAGAGGCTTCATCTTTCCGGGAGACATAACCTATGTTGACCTCAGGCTGGAAGGTCTTTGCTCTCCATCAGCAAGAGACTGTTCACTCCCAGAGCTCCAGAATATCCCGTGTGTCTGTGGGCACTGGACATTTCCCACGACCAGACCCCTGTTTAGAACAGCCAACAGAAACCCCCTGAAGACCAGCCCTTTGAAAACATCCATTTAATTTGAGGGGAATTTGTTCTGGTTTGTGAATCAATTTTGTAAGGAATTCTGTGTTTAAAGGCCGATTTCAGCTCTCTAGCTCTCTCCACTCAATAGCTAATATATATTTAAGAGCTGCCTGAAGGGTTAACTCACTTTTTTTTTAGTGACTACAGATGCGCACCACAAGGAATTGGCTTACTTGGGCAGTTAATTTCTCTCTGGAATTTCTCTTGCTTGAATGTCCATAATACATTGACTTCCGCAAAGAATTGATTTCCACACAAAATTCCCTGCTTGCCTTAAACCCTTCCCCACAAGCCGCCGGCTGCCTGCATACATATGTGGTTTCTGCTCACAAATCGTTTGTAGCATACCCAACTGGAATGCAGAGTAAAAAGGACTGGAAAGTAATGTCATCTCACTGTTCAAGTGCTTCTTTTAAAAGAAAAGTGAGCCTTATTGGCTAACAGAAGACCGAAGTTGCAATATCCTGCCCAACTATAAATGCACTTGGAAAGCATTTATACATGACCACCCAGATGCTCCAAAAATACTATTGACACCACGGAAGATGATTCAACAAATCTGTTCATTCAGTCAAAATACATGCTCTCTGAGCACCTGTATGGCCAAGGTGATGAATAAGGATGAAGTCCTTGAAATATATTCTGCATATGTTTGAATCTTTCCCTTCCTCGTGGAGTCATGGTAATGAATTAGCATCTTGCTGGTAGTGAAATAGAGGTGTACGTCCAAGTGAGATGATCATTTCTAGCCTCTAGTGCACCTTTCTTTTTTTTTTGGCTGTGCTGTGAGGCATGTGGGATCTTAGTGCCCTGACCAGGGATTGAACCCAAACCCCCTGCAGTAAAAGTGCAGAGACCTAACCACAGGA
This sequence comes from Monodon monoceros, assembly GCF_005190385.1. Lineage (NCBI taxonomy): Eukaryota > Metazoa > Chordata > Mammalia > Artiodactyla > Monodontidae > Monodon > Monodon monoceros. The sequence continues at coordinate 25,870,928 of NW_021703780.1, forward strand.
CCACCGGGTAAGTCCCAGTGCACCTTTCTTATTGTTTGTATAGTTGCAGAAAAGGTGGGTGTTTCAGAAGCCCCCATTCCCTAACCCTCAATTCTTATATACTCATGGCCTTTCTCGTGGCTCATGGGGGTGGTAGAGACACAGCCGCTCAACGCCGGCTCTGTGGAAGGTGGAACTCCATAAACACAGCCATATTACTTGCTTGTGCTTCTGTGAGGGCACTTGTATTTGGTGCTTCTGTTGGATGCTTGTATTTGCCAGCCCAATGGCAGTGATTATTCCAAAACTGAGGATCATAAGTGCATGTCTTGTTTTCTAGCACGAGGGAAGAATGAGATAACTGATGCAATGCCAGTAAGTGTTCTTTGGGGGAGTGTCTAGTGGCAGATTTGGTTGTTTAAAAAGATATAAATGCCCTCCCAGTAAAAACTGTCAAAGTATTCTTATTGTAATTAACCATGTTTTTATATTTAGGTTGGCCTTTCCATCAAAATGTGGAGATGGGATACTGGAAAGTGGGTATGGGTTATTTCAAGAACAGGTGAAGACTTTAGACTTTTTTTTTTTTTTTTTAACTGTGCTTGTATTAACATTTGGGGCCTCTCACATTTGTGAGAGGCTGTCCTCTATATAACAGCATCCCTGGTCTCTATCCACTTAATACTAGTAAAACCCCTCTCCCTCTGAGTGTGACAATGAAAACGGTCTCCAGAGATTTCCAGATGCTCTCTGGGGAACAATATCATCCCTGGCTGACAACCACAGCTCCAGACTCTGCCACCCCAAGATAACTGGCGTCCCAGAGATGTGTCCCAGGTGTCCTGAAGTCATGTTAACATCTTGAATAGTGATTCAGCTTCATATTCAATGATGTCCAAAAGCACTTTTAGTATGTGGTAAGACATGTGATTGGAATTTTAAGTGGCCTCAGAAAACTGGAGAAATGCTTAGAATCCAAAAGAATGAAGTGCAGTAACGAATGGCCACTAGTGCACAAAGAAAGAAGGCGTTCTGTAATGGAGTGAAAGAGGAGGCATGGCTGGTGGATTACAGATACCCAGGGTGAGAGGGCCTTCAGTGCCCACAGTGAACTACCGGCTGATGTTCAGGAAACAGTACCTGTGGTTGTGTCAGCACGAGCTGGCTCCCCTGGCCAGGTCCCAGCTGCTGCCTGCTGGCCAGGCCTCCCGTCTCAGTGTCAACTCTGGCCCTCATTCATACTTCTCCAGAGGCTGATGGCCTCCAGGTGCTGGGGTGCCTTCTCTCACATAAGCCAGGAGTTGAGTACTGTTTGTTTTAAAACATCCTACTTCAGTTTTTCTTCCATACCGACTTTGCTTGCTTCTGTGTGCTTGTGCGTATGTGTGTGTGTTTGTGTGTGTGCGTGTGTACACATGCGTGTGGAACATGTGGCACTCCCAGAGAGGAACAGACTTTTTAAAATCCCCTTCTGTAGGGAGTACTGCTATATAATGACTGCCAGTGGGTCACCCAGGTTCAGAGGGCTGCCTTTAATAATACCTAAAGTCCTTTCATTTAAAAATTAAAGCCAATAAAATATTAGTCTAGAATGGCTGAAGCTATGGGATGAAATGAGTTTGCTAACCTAAGGATAAACAGAGAACAGCTATGATTCAAAGGGTGTGATTGCGGTCTTTGGTCTTAATCCTTACTCACAGTGTAGTATACTAAACTCCTTGAGCTCTCTAAAAGGCTGGGAGGAAGAGCTCTGTCCTGGAGTGGGTCAGAATTTCCTCTTTCAGTTCTAACCCTTTTCTGTGTCTCATCCCAACGTGCATATCCCTTACCATCTACACTGATATTAAATAACCATTGCAGATAATTTCAGTTTTTTCTTCTGTTCAAAGGATCAGAGAGAACACTCTGTGGAGACTTGGCTTTAGGGACGACTTTGCTCCCGAGTATTTTTTACACACTAAAGAGGAGAGCTTGTATGAAGTGACACAAGTAAGCTTCTCACTGTGGAAATTTACAAGGACGTTTTAACATGAGATGCCAGCTATTGAGGTGGACAAAGTACAGTCAAATTGAGCTGCCTGGAGGAAGAGGAATGAGCATATATATATATTTTTAGATTTACAATGTTGTGTTTAATTTCTGCTGTACATCACAGTGACTCAGTTACACATACGTATATTCTTTTTCATATTCTTTTCCATTATGGTTTATCACAGGATATTGAATATAGTTTTCTGTGCTATACAGTAGGACCTTTTTGTTTATCCATTTTATGTATAATAGTTTGCATCAGCTAATCCTAGACTCCTAATCCTTCCCGCTCCCCCACCCCTTGGCAACCACAAGTGTGTTCTCTATGTCCGTGAGTCTGTTTCTGTTTCATAGATATGTTCATTTGTGTTGTATTTTAGATTCCACATATAAGTGATATCATATGGTGTTTGTCTTTCTCTGTCTGACTTACTTCACTTAGTATGATAATCTCTAGGTCCATCCATCCATGCTGCTGCAAATGGCATTATTCCATTCTTTTCAATGGCTGAGTAATATTCCATTGTATGTGTGTGTGTGTGTGTATATATATCTCTATATATCTATATATACACACACCACATCTTCTTTATTGGAATGAGCGTATTTTTGACCCAAGGTATATCAATATACCTTGGCAGCAAGTAAGTGAAAACGCAGAATGAGCACATAGAAGAGTGTTTCTTTCCAGCAGCCTTATTGTAATGGACTATGATTTAACTATCCTTAATTTCCATAGGGAAACAGGGTGTGTGCTGCTGGCTATGGCTACTTCTTTCACCTTGTGACCAACCAAACATCCCAAGCTCCACTTCTTTCCTTTACCCGGAACAGTGCACATGCTTGTACAAGGTAACTTGGGGGAAGTTCATCTACATTTTGGGTGTAAGCATTATGGTTTAACATTTTTTTTGCACAACACTCACAGAGAGGGTTGTATAATGCTTGGCATCCGTGTGAGATTTGATGATGTGTCTGAGTGAGCATCTTGGATCATAAATTTGGTGGTGAAGGGAAGGGAAAGAGAGAGAGGTCACTTGAAGGGGCATAGGACTGAGGGCACCTTTTGTGGCCAGAGGAGAATTCAATAGAGAGATGAATTAAACTCCCAACAGACTGGGGGCACCTGGGAAGCCAGAGTGCCTGAGCTCAGGAGCTGAGTGGGGAAATGAAGTTTGGAGAAGAGGCTCTTTGCCTGTGACTTGCACACTGTGAGATGAGAGGGGCTCGTTCAAAGTCTTTGCTATTTAGAGGATAAGGTCGTCTGCTAAGAGCAACGACTGGGAAACATGGGAACGTGGGAAAAATGTGAACTTCAGAATCAGTCAGGCCCCGATTCAAATCTGAACTTTGTCTGAGTAAACTGCCTTTTTTTTTTTTTTCTAAAGAGTTAGATCCCTTATTTATGAAATAGGGACAGATCTCTAGTGAAAGTTTGATGTGAAAATTAGAGATGACTTCTATAACGCACCTAAGAGAACATCTCAAATATGGTAGGAACTCAATAATTGATATAAATAATTCTATTAAACAGTTTATTTATTATTATTATTTTTGGCCATGCAGTGTGGCGTGTGAGATCTTAGTTCCCCAACCAGGGATTGAACCCACACCCTCAACAGTGAAAGTATGGAGTCCTAACCACTGGACTGCCGGGGAATTCCTCGATATAAATAATTCTGATAGTAGTTACGTTAATAATAGTGAAATAATACTGCAATGATGGGAAATGATAAGGAGAGTGGAATGAGGATTAAGCACCATTGCTCTGCCATGTTGAAGTGCCGGCTGAGGCTAGAATTAGTACATGTGTCATGAGATTATTATTAAGATTATGAAGTTTTTTATCTAGCAGCTCTCAGCAGCCCTGGGATGTGAGGGGAGAAGGTATCCAAAATACCACAATGCTAAGGCATTTCAGGGAGAAGCACAAAAGTTGCAGGGATTACAGGGGCTGGTATCTGCTGTTTCAGCAAAGGGATGGATCTAGAAGGGACTGATGGAAGAGTGAGGCTCATGTTCTGAAGGGCTAGGCAGGGGTATCCATGCTCCTAGGAAGGGGATGAATCTAGAAGGGCTGAGAGAATGGAATGGGACCGTGGCAGTCTGTGTCTTGTTGAGATCCAGGAGTAGGCCACAGAGGGTGACAGAAAGGAAAGGCTGAGGGATAGGCAATGACAGTCAGAGAGAAGGCTCGCAGGTCTTCTCTTCACTCTCCCTTATTCAGTACCTTTAGTTTTATATTTTCCAATGAGAAAAAGTGAGACATTTGGAATGCAGAAATTGGCTGAATTTCACTCTTTATCTTTCTTCCTAGGTGTGGCCTCTTTGTATACCCTAAGTTTCAGCCAACTTGGGATAATGGCACTGGTCCCACCCTGTTCCAAAATTTCACGGTTTGGGGAAGTGCAGGTGGTGCCCAGGTACGTTTCTTTAGTTTTTTGTTCTTGTGGTGATTTATTGTGCATCTCTACTTAAAGGGGGATGATTTGCTGTTGGGGGAGCACTACGATATTCTCACAGCTTTAAGGAGCCAACAGCATCATAGGTGTGTGTGAAATAGTTGTTGCATGAACAGATTCCTAGTCAGTAAGCCAAGGTTAGTTCATTGCCTGTATGGCGATTTTCCAGCAGCTCTAATAGGGAACAACAGAACTGTAGAGATTTGCAACCAAGAAAGATCATAGGGGTCATCTGTTCTTCTCCTCACATGCTTATTTAGAGAGAAAAAATTAAGGTTCAGAAAGTAAAGGGATTTGCCAAAGGTCACACAGTTTGTTAGCAGCAAAACCAGGTGCAGAATCCAGACTCCAAAAGTTGTGCATTTGATACCCTAATATCCTGAATAGTACATGTTTCAGTTGTAAGGAAAAGTTCTGTTCATCACTGAAACGCAAAAATTCCAGCTCAAGGTGGCATTCTTACCTTCATCAATGAGCCAGATTTTCTCCTATTTTCCTTGAAAGGAAACAATGTTCATGTTATCCATTTAATTTTCATTATTTCAGTGATGTTTTATAAGAAAGCTTTGTATGCTCACTATTACCAGCACCATATAAAAATTATCCAGGGTCACTGTTTGGTGCTGCACAGAGAAAATTACATACATTTGGTCTCTGCCACATAGAAATAGGGAGCCTAAGATACACAGATGAAGGAATATATCTATAGGGCATTCAGTAAATAGGATAAAAACATATAATTAAGTCACAGTAAGAAAGTTAGGCATATATTTCACCTATCCAACATAAGGAGAACTATTTGGGAAAGTCCCAAAATACAAAATTGGGTTAGCTAACAGGAAGAATCCCTATTGTATTAAGTATTTTCTTCTCATTAAATTCGATAAAGTACTTTGTTTCCCATAAGCATTATAAATATAGAGGTGACAAATCCCTCTTTTGCAGGGAAGCAATTCGTGCCTTGCAGAAGGGCTGATGCCTGTAATTAGGTAACAACTGTTGTCAAGTTATCAGTTCAGATCGTACCCATTTTGTTTACATAAACGTGTCTTCAAAGATCTATCATTTTATAAAAGCTGTCAGCGCATACATAGTGGGAAATGCAAGCTATTCAGTTCTTGAAAATTCAAGCACAAAGACTGATCAACAAGTAGAAGCACCATACTGTGATAAATCAAGGCTTCCTTGGCCTTAAGTAATAGGAAACTCCCACTTTAAGGTACAAACGTAAGCATGACCCTATTTAGTAAACAAAGAGGCCACTGTGTAAGGTTAACTGGTAGTCCTAACAGCACCCTGATTTTCAGGGTGGTTGAGGTGAGGCCTAGGAAAAGTTAAATGTCTTGCCCAAGATCACATAATTAGTTAATATGAGTGCTAGGTAAAAACCAAGGGCTCTGTCCCTCAAGGTAGTGTGATTCAACTCTAACAAGCTCATTTTGTTAATACTTGATCCTTGTTTAGGGCCACTAGCCCAAGCTGTCATCATTATATATGCATATAACATATTTTGAGTCTGTAGTCATGCTGAATTACTTATTTCATATTTACAATTTTCTGACAATATTAGTAAACATATACAACACCGAGGAAAATGTTAAGTACTGGAGTTCTTGGATGCTCTGTTTTTCTCCGTTCATTTTGTGTTACTTGACAGTTGCAAGTTTACTAAAGTAAAGAATTCACATTGACCTTTTTTTTTTTTTTTTTTTTTTGCGGTATGCGGGCCTCTCACTGTTGTGGCCTCTCCCGCCGCGGAGCACAGGCTCCGGACGCGCAGGCTCAGCGGCCATGGCTCACGGGCCCAGCCACTCTGCGGCATGTGGGATCTTCCCGGACCGGGGCACGAACCCGTGTCCCCTGCATCGGCAGGCGGACTCTCAACCACTGCGCCACCAGGGAAGCCCCACATTGACCTTTTAATGCATCAATTGTTAGGAGGAGAAATGAAAAGTATAGAGGGGATGTTACCAAAGGGGACTAGTTAGTGCTGACCTCATGGCAACTTTGGGACGCCTGCACAGATATTGATGGACAAAAGCTGCTTAAATATGGTATAGCATGCTTGTTTATACTTCATCAATAATTAAAGAAGCTACAGGAAGTCTGCAAGAAAACCCAAGCCTCAGACCTTTGACATAATATATGCTGTTGTTTTATAGATTTTTAGAAGTAGCAATCTTCACCTGAAAAACTTCCAGGTTTATGCATGCAGAGATTTTGGAATTGACATCTTGGAAAGTGATGCAAATACTTCAGTTACTGACAGCTTATTACTTGCTCATTTTGCCCCCAAGGTAAGTGCCTTCGTGTGATTCTTTTATGTTGTCCATCAAAACAGAATCGCATGTGTTGGGTCCCCTGCTAATGCAGGATATGTAATTTAAATAGCATTCTTTAGTAAATCTTGTATTTAATTGGTCAAATTTGGAGGAAGCTTTTGATTTGTAACAGTGGTGATGTTTATCATAAAATTCAAATACACACAAGATTTCCATGTTATGTGTCCATGTACATCACAAAAGCCCTGAGTGGTTCGCAGAACTCTTATTTGTTTGCGATTTAGCGTTATTGTCCATACAATTCAATAATAAGCCTAATAATTTTAGGGTCATTTACTCTAACTTCACAAGGATTATGAGGTGATTCCAATTTGTCTTTGTGCATCTGTGGTTTGCCAAGTTTCGACATCAACATTTTGTTCATAGAGTTCTTACTCTATTTAGGGTCCCTGCCCCAGAGAAAAAGGTGATATAATTTACATTGTTTGCTTAATATACTACGGTTTCTTATGTGATTCCCTAATCCTTGCCTCAGTGTGGGTTTCTACATGATAAACATCAACCTATAGATGACTTCCCTGCCACTGCATGGCCAGGGGCCCAGAATGTAGGTGAGCTTAGAGGACTTCCTGGATAAGAAGTACTAGTTCTCAAGGGAAGTCCATGGCTGCCATTGGCTTCAGACCTATAATGGGTCCCCCAAGTTCTTTTTCTTGAAGGAGTTACATGAATATTAGTGTCACATTGTCAGAATAATCATAGATGGAAGGGACCTAGAGTACTTCTGGGGACCAAGGAAAGAGCATTCTCTTTAGTTTGTTCCTGAATGCTTTGATCAACTGATATTTAAGTGATAATTATTGACTTTAGTACTTCCCTTGACTATTTCATAGCTATAGATACAAACATTAAGAGTAAAAAAATCATTTTCTTACTAAGCTACATTTTCCTATATTTAATTCTCCAACTTCCTTCATTACTTCTCTTCTGAACCATTCTTTTCAGGAGGGAAAATACCTGCCAGTTTTTCCTTTTCTCTGAAAGGATTACCACCTTGAGAGATTATTCTTCTTTTCAGGTTGCATAGTTTTTGAGAGAGCATGGGACCCAGATTTAGATTCTGTGATACTGGTTGACCCAGGCCCTTAAATGTCTCCGAAATAACCATAGAGAAGATGCTAAAAATAAAATGCCCATCAAGCTGAGTAAATAACTGTCCTGGCAAATCAATGTCACAACATCCTAACTGATGCTAAATAGACATCATAATTCATGGGAGAGTGACATAAGTTAAGAGATAGATTATGACAAAAGGGTGCTTATCATGAGATAACAAAAAATAATCTCACCCCTGGGGTGTGATTCACCAGCAAGGTAATGCAACTGAGGGCTTCTGAGTCTCCTAACAAGTAAGTGCAGAACCAAAGTCCCTGGATGGAAAATGTTAAACAGCTTGTTCTAGGAAAGGTCTAGATCTTGATTAGGCATCCAAATCATAAAACCATGCAACTTTAGAGGTAAATATTACCTAAGAGTTGGTCTAGTTAGAACTCCTGAATTTACAGGTAAAGAAATGGAGGCTTTGGGGAGTCAAATGATAGCCCAAAATCATGCCCAGTATTGTGGAGCTAGGACCACCTGGATATCTTCCCATGCCTGGTCTAATACTCGTTTAATTACATATGGAAAATGGCTTTGGCAATAAGCATTTATTAGTGCCTACTCCAGTATTCTCTGAAGTGTTTTTCATTGAAGGCTGGTCCCAAGAGAGACTCTGAGAAAAGAAAGATTCTTAGGTTAATTACATACAGGATATGCTGTTTACCATCCCTCCCATCCCCTGAAACTCACATTGCATATTGACACTTTAAAATCTTCACAAAGTTCTAGAGTTAAAAACAAACAAGAAAAATATCTATGAATCTTTAGTTAACACAACATTGCTCAGATTTATTTGGGAACCACTTTATTGCTGTATAAAACTGTGTTAATTGTTTTTTTTTTTTAAAAGGAGGATGCCAAACCTCTCTGTGGTTGTGGAAATCTGATTTTAGCCTCTTTCTTTCAAACCTGCCATTTCTTTAGGAGTTAAAATTTTCAGAGAATTTGGCTTAACTATTCTTAGACCTTCCACCCACGTATAAATTGGTGACACACAATTATCAGTGAGACTTTTTAAATTTATTTTTATTAAAAAAAATTTTTTTAACATCTTTATTAGAGTATAATTGCTTTACAATATTGTGTTAGTTTCTGCTATCAGTGAGTCTTATTCTAAAACAAACACTAGTTTCTGGAAGAAAACTAAGTTTTCTCTGGAAGAAAAAAGGATTTTTTTTCCTTTAGGCATATTTGTGTATGCCTCATACCCAGCATTACCTTGTTGCTGAGATGGGTAGAATAATTTTCAATGAGGATGGCTTTATTATGCAAGAGAAGGAGGTGCGCTAACCATGACTATACATGCTAGATTGGTTGTGTGGTTTTGTTTGTTGTGCGGTCCTAGCCTTCCATCTAATTAGCACCCCTTTTCACACTCTTCAGGATGTCCTGATTTGGGTGTAAATTATGGTCATCCTCTTTTTGGAAGTAACTGTAGGATGGTTGCCTTTTTGTTGTTATTGTAATTAATTCAAGCAGATGATACTACTTTTAAAAAAGTCTTATTCGGACAGATGCTGTGCGGGATGCTTCATTCTTTCTCCTATTTGTCTCAGGGTTACTCCTCATCTTCACTTGTGGATTTCTCTTCCCCAGTTCAGACTTTTCATCTTTTTGTTTGTCTATATTCTATCGTAGGGCCCCTTCTTCTCTCCATATACTTGCTCTCCCTGGGAGAAATCTCATTTTCTCTAGTGGTTTCAGTTATTACCATCCACATGCTGATGTCTCCCACATATTTGCATTTATTTCCACCATCTTATTTCGTGCTTTCAGTTTGCAACCTGTGTTCTATGGTTCTTTTTTTCTGCTTTCGGAACTTGATTTGTCCTGCATTGAATAATATCTTTTTTATATTTACTCATTCGAACGTTATTCATTCTGTTATGATTGTTCACGTTGGACTTAAACTTGTGACACACCTGCTCGTCTTCACAAAGTCTTAATTACATCGGCACTTAATTACATGAGCCATACAAGGACCTTAAACTTCTCTAACTTATTTCTTCACCCTCCCATCTTATACGTTATTTTTCTCTAGTATTGTCCCACCTTTTAAAACAAATTGTTTCATGGAAATATAACGTTTATGGGGAAAAGTGCACAAATCACAAGTGAAGAGCTCAATGAATTTTTATAAAGCAAAAACCACGTGCATACCACCCAGATCTAGAAATAGGACATCACCAATTCCTCTGAAACCCCTTCATGCCTGCTCCCAGTTAACCCAACCCCCAGCCCCCGAGCCAAAGGAGAACCATTATTTAGACTTCTCAGACATAGGTTAATTTCAAATCTGTTTTTGAACTTTATATAAATGGAATCATAAATCGTGTAACTCTTCTGTGCCTGGCTTCTTTGGCATAACATTGTCTGTGAGATTCATCCATGTTTTTATATGTTGCAATCATTTATTCTTCCCATTGTTACGTAGTATTCCACTTTATGGACTCTATCACAATTTTTTAAAGCTATGTTGCTCTTGATGCACATTTGCTTGTTTCCAGTTTTAGGTTATTACAGAGAAAGATGTTATGAACAATCTTGTATATGTCTCTTGGTGTTCACAAGCATGCATTTCTGTTGGACATGTGCCAGATTGTAAAATTGCTGGCTCAGAGTATATCCCTTCAGCTTTAGTGGCCGATGCCAAACGACAAACAACAATTACAAGTATTTAAACTTGTACCAGCAGTGTGAGAGAAGGGTTTCATAGCTAGGTCTTGGAATTTCTCTTGACCAACATTCTGGAGATTTTCTTCATGTCTCTGTAATATTGGAACTCTTGTTCCTGATTCCCCTGTCTCCCTCCTTTCTGATTTAATTCTCATTTTATTAGCCTGCAGTAACTTTCTTAACTAACTGGGGGTCTGTGGAAGTTAAAGACTTTGACCTACAAATGGAGACCCCCTTCTTGGAAGGTTGTGGCTATAGACTACTAGGTTGTAGTTCATTTTGCCTTGACGTTTTGAAGGCAATTCTTCATTGTCTCCTAGCTTCTAGTCTTGAGGTTAAAGAGTTTTTAGATACTCTGTGCAAACCATTATGTATATATATATAGGATGGATAAACAGCAAGGTCTTACTCTATAGCACAGAGAACTATATTCAATATCCTGTGATAAACCATAATGGAAAATAATTTAAAAAACCATATATATATGCCGAATCACTTTGCAAAAAGAAATGAGTTTTTAGATACTCTAATTCTAGGTCTTTTATATGTAACCTATTAATTTTTCCTCTTTGGAGATTTTTAGGGTCTCGCTCTTGTCCCTGGTATTTTGCAATTTCAATATGGTGTACCTTGCTGTGTGGCTTTTTCTTCTAACCACTGTATTAGGCTCTGGGCCAGACTTTTCACTGTGGAAAATCATATCCTTTCCTTCTGGGAAGTTTCCTTCACATTTCTTTGATACTTATCTCCTATATATTTTCCTTTTTCTTGAAAGTATTATTATTCGGATATTGGCTCTCTAAATTACTTATCTAATCTTCTTAATTTTCTCTCTGATTTCCCACTGCCCCACTGCCTTTTTATCCTACTTTCTAAGTTATTTCATTTTTTCTATTGAATTTATTATTACTGCTCTCCTGTTTTTGTTCTCTTTTTCTTTTCCGAAAAATTCCTTTTTAGGCTTCTTCTTGTTTCATGCACACGATATTCTTATTTCTCTGATGTTATTAATGATAGTTTTTAAGTTTTCTTCTGATTTCTATACTGGCTTTGTCTCCACTGGGTTTGTTTTCTTCTGTTTGTTTCTTTTTATCACTGTCTTCCATGCTGGAGACCCTTGACAATTTCTGGTGATCCTCAGACAGACAATTATCTTTAGCAGCAGAACAGTGAAGCACTAACAGCTTGATTAGATGGAGTCTGTTGAAGAGATTTTGTGGAAAATCCTGGAAGCAGTTTTTGTTTCTTTTTAGACTTTTTACTATTTATTTTTATATTAACATACAGTAAAATGGACTTTTGATATACAATTCTATAAATTTTAACGTATGTGTAGATTTCTGTAACTACCAACACCACAATCAAGATACAGAACAGTTGCATCAGCCTGAAAAAACCTCCCTCTGACTCCGTTTCTGTAGCCACATCCTCTTCTCATGTCTAACCCCTCGGAGGTCACTAATGTATTCTCTGTCACTATAGTTTTTTCTTTTCAACAATCATATAAATGGAATAAGATAGTATGTAACCTTTTGAGACTGGCTTCTTTTGTTCCCGAATCCTTTAGTATTTATCTAACTTGTATTTTATTCCTTGTTATTGTGGGGCAGTATTCCACTATAGGGATCTACCACAGGTTTACCTACTCATTTGTTGAAGGACATTTGAGTTGTTTCCAGATTTGGTGATTGACTACAAAGAAAACTGTTTTAACCATTTGTGTAAGGGTTTTGTATGAACATAAGTTTTCATTTCTCTAAGGTAAACACTTAGGAGTTGAGTTGTTAGGTCAATGTTAAGAGTATGTTTAATTTTGTAAGAAAGTGCCATACTATTTTCCAAAGTGGTTGTACCATTTTGCATTTCCACCAGCAATGTATGAGAGGTTCATTTATTTCTTTTCCTCATCAGCACTTGGTACGGTCACGAGTTTTTCATTTAGCCATCTAACAGGTGTGTAGCATATTTCATTGTGATCCTTTGTCATATATTTGATTTGCAAATATTTTTCCCAGTCTGTAGTTTGTCTTTTTATTCACTTAATTGTTTTTATTCATGTATTAAAATTGTATTTCATGTGGCCAGTCCCCTTATTTTTCTTCCCTTTTGTTCCCCTTCTAAATCACAGGGAAGCCTGTGTATGTCAGCTGGGATCAAAACTCCCAAAAGGTGGGAACTGACAGTGTCTAACACAACCTTTGTGAATTTTGATCTCACTGACTGTGTGGCCATCAGGACCTGTTCAGGCTGTTCCCGAGGACAGGGTAAGTTAAGTAGATAAGATAGATAGTGAATAAGGCGAGTACTCATATAAATGTGATAAATAGTGGCAAAAGCCGTTGTGACTCATTGTTTCTTTTAGTTATAAGATTGCATTAGTTGAAACTGCTGCTCAAATCTCCTAAGAGAAATTCTAGAGGAGGCCAGGTGCTCCCAATGTGGCGCCTGCAGCTCCCCAGTCTTTCCCTATATGGTGCCTATCACACTCTGTGACTATGGTGCCATGTCTCTGCTGGACTCTCAACTTCATAAAGGCAGGGATCACATCTTTCTTTCTCTCTTTTATTGAAGTAGAGTTGATTTACAGTTAGTTTCAGGTGTACAACATAGTGATTCAATATTTTTATGGATTATACTCCATTTAAAGTTATTATGAAATATTGGCTATATTTCCTGGGCTCTACGATATATCCTTGTAGCTTATTTATTTTATACATACTAGTTTGTCCCTCTTGAGCCCCTCCCCCATCTTGCCCCAACCTAGCCACCAGTTTGTTCTCTATATCTGATCACATCTCTTTTGCTCAGAGTTTTATCATTAGTAACTAGTAGCCTGATGCCCAGTAGGTTCATTGATTAAATCAATGAATGGAACTGGACGGATAGACATATGGATATAAACTAACACACATGCAAGCTTTCCTGAAAGAGCCAGAGTTCAGGTACTTTATGTTTGCAACAGCCCAAGACTTGTTGTATGCACCATAGGAATTCTTGTCCACTTGTTAACCACACCTCAGAGGCAGTGAGAAATACCTTGGAGAACTCATGGGCCAAGGTGAAAAGAAGCAGAGAGCAATCTAGTTGATTTGATCATTGTATACAGACAAAACAAGTGATTCAAGTAAATATGCTCTTGTGGTTTGAATCACCAATTTAGATAATTGTTTGTTTTTTTAATTAAATGAATAATCAGCAAGTTTCCACTGTGCTTTTTTCTGCCTCCCCCCGCCCCCCCCGCCATAGGCAGAGCCAAATATTGTTTTTACTTGGGTGGCATCTGAGTTTAAGATTGTAGAAATAATAATGGGAATAAAAAATGCCTTATGGCAATCACTTCAAATCATAATTCCTCAGTCATTTAATAGCTTCACTGTTTCATATCATTCATAAGACACTGAAAAAAAAGCACCCTGCTCCTTATGAGCTCTAATCTCTTCCCACTGGATGGTCTTGGCGGAGCCATCTCCTTCATTTGTTTAAAAATTGTCTAGTCCAGGTTCGGTTTAAGGAACTGGGCAGTGCAGAGATGAAAAACACATAGTTCTTGTCTTCCAGCGTACTCTCCATCTAGGCACTAAAATAAATGTCTAAGCCAGCGATTGTAATAGTGTGATAAGTCCAGTACTAGAGGATTGAACAAGGTCAGTGAGGGGAGCAAGGTAAGGGGTCAGGTAAGATTTCATCATAGAGTGCCTGGAGCAGGATTTAGAAAGGTGAAGAGAAGTTTGCAAGGAGGAATAGGCAGAGAAAAGTTTCTACGTATTAGAAACAGCATATGCAAAAAAAATTCCAAAGAGCAAGTTATGATTGGGGAATTGCAAAGAAATCCAGTATAACTGAATTGTAGAGCTGCTTGTGGTATTAGATGAACTACAGAAGTTGCCAGAGGTGGAATCGTGGCATCTTGAATGTGTGACAATTCAGTCCATGGACTCTACTGGGATGAGAATGAAAGCATTAGGGCCTCTCTTTGTATCAATATTTTATTTTAAAATTTTCCTTTTTTGGTGTATTTTATAAGGTATATAAGATGGTAATATGGTAGCATATATACTAAGAGATGTGTACTGAATTTTTAAATTTTAATGACAGGAAGGTGAGTATTAGACCACTGCCATCGTTTTTTCCTGGGCAACTGGACTGGCAACAGAATCACAGTGAATCACATGGAGGTGGCATGAGGGAAACCCTGCTAAGAAGTGTAGCCCTAGAGCTAGTATTTGAAAAATGTTACTATTACTATCTACCCACGTGATTGATTGAATATTGCTTTTGAGAGTAAATGATTAAAGTATAAATCTCATAAAAAGTGGGGTTCGGTTTGCCATAGAAGAACTAGAGCAGAAAGATGGAGAGACTAACCCACAGCAATTTTAGTATTTAATAATTAGTCAATTAATGTTATGTGTCATCATTTCCCACTAGACCACAATTTCTCACCCTTGGCACTATGGCATTTGGGGTTGGATAACTTTTTTTTTGGCTGCACAGAGCAGCATGGGGGATCTTAGTTCCCGGACCAGGGATGGAACCCGCACCCCCTGCAGTGGAAGCACGGAGTCTTAACCACTGGACCACCAGGGAAGTCCCTGGATAACTTTTTCTTGTGGGAACTGTCCTGTGCATTATAGAATGTTTAGCCTCATCCTTGCCGCTACCCACCAGATGCTCGTAGCCCTGCCATCCACCCAGTTGTGACAGCCAAAAATGATTGCAAGTGGTGCCAAATGTCCCCTGGAGGGCAAACCACCCCTGGTTGAGAATCCTTGCCCTAGAATACAGGCTGCATGAGGGCAGTGCCACTACTGTTCTTGTTTCCCTCTCTCTCCAGTACATAGCACAGAGCCTGGCATATAGTCAACACCTAGGATTTTTTTTTCTTGAATAAATTGAGTGGATTGTAAAACTATAAATATGCAATTTAGAATACTGAAAATATCCCCGTGAGTTCAGTTGCCATTTGTGATCATATTCTTTGGTGTCACTGCATCACAGTCTTTCTTCCAATTTATAGGTGGATTTACTGTCAAGACCAACCAGTTGAAGTTTACAAACTCTCCAAACTTGGTAGCGTTTCCATTTCCTCATGCAGCAATTTTGGAAGACTTGGATGGGTCTCTGTCCGGGAAAAATAGAAGTCACGTTCTTGCTTCTATGGAAACCCTTCCAGCTTCTTGTTTGGTCAAGGCCAGCTTCAGTCAGCTTGTCCATGGAAGTGTCTGTGAGGAAAATGTTCTCTTTCATCGTATGTCTATTGGTTTGTAAGTTGAATTAACTCTACATTTTGGCTTGTCAATGCACATGCATATATCATCCATGCTGTTGATATTTATAGAAGCGAAATTGTTTTCTGGAATCTTTCGGAAGTATTTAGTTCTACAAAAGTGACGTGGGGATAATTTTGACAACTGTCAAATCATAAGTTTACGGTAGTTTTAGACTGATTCAAATGGCAGCTAACTTTCAATAACAATGGACCAGGTCTCATAGCCCTTGACCTCTTATTGGCATTTTGAGCTAATAGCTTCCTCTTGAAAAGACTTGCAACCAACAGAGAATTTGAAATATATTTAAATTAAGAGGATTATTAAAAATTCCAGTAATGTCCATTCTCATTTATGTACACCTAGTCCCCCTGAGCTCTTTTTAGGTGTTCAGTATGCTCCAGAGAAGCAATTGCTGATGCCTCCCTATGACTTGCAAAGTTGCTTCACCCCAGTTCATTTTCCTTGTTAATTTCACGAACTATTGCATTTGTACAATACATTTCCTATTGATATTGGAGCAAGGACTCCTTGGTTATGCTACCCAGACTACCATTAGGTCAGCACCTGGGCTGTTTATAATGCATAATAGGATTGCTTCTGCCCTCTTTAATTTCCAGGTAAAGATTGCTGAGTGTCCAGGGTTCTATCTTTTACCTATTTCAAATGCATTATATACATTTAGCCACACTTCTTTCCTTTTGTTTTGTGTCCTAACTGCATGAATATTAAGTCAAGTGCTTCAGCCAGATCATGCTGGCATCTTATTTAAACAGGTAAACTCCAGAGAGTGAGCCTATATGGTCAGGATTGCACTAAGTCTGCATTCTGAACGCATATGGCATCAATATCTTGACATGCTGTTTTAGACACCTTAGTAATAAAATACCCTGCTAGCATTGAATCATCTGAAAATGCTCCACTTTTGCTTTTCAAACTGTTTATTATTCTATCTAATGTTAATGGACCCAATTCCAGCGAGTAAAATAACAATGTGGAGGGATATATTTTCATTTCTAATCATTTGGATTTTGCAGAGCATGCCTTTTCTTTTCATCCTTAGGAATGCATCCTGATTTTTATCATTTTAGTGATTTTAACAAAGATGTTTTTAATGAGCATTTTGAGCTTTATTAAAGTTAGCGATTTATTTCTTATATGCGTTTTTTCCAAATGAGGAAAATTAAAATAGATTTATGTAGTTAAAAAGAACATTCTGTGCTTGCATGATATTGACTTCTCTGTGTTGTTGATATTCCTTTTTTATGCCTTACTTGGAGACCTACTGGGAGACTGTGTCTTACAGAGGCGTTTAGCGGCATTAGAAGGCTCTGCAGGTGTAATCCTCTGAACATCTGCTCTTGGAGAATCTTCGGACAGGATAATTAGGTGCTTACCTAGGCAGCAGGTCATGATCCCAGCACTCAGGGACTGACAAGGTCAAAAAGATAATAATCCTGATACTGTATTCTAAGTAGATTCAAAAGACTCCTACTGGGGTGAAAAACTTGCCTTGGTTTGTTTGTAATTTTCTTGGTTTTAAAATAGAAAACCTCGTGTCCCAGAAACCCCTTCAGTCTTGAGAAAACCAGGTTGGTTGGTCACCCTACTCCCTAGGCTTCTATTTAAACATTTTCAGGTTGATTCACAGGTCTGCGGACAAGTGCTCAATGACCCCAAATTCGCCCCAGGGGAGTCTTAGCACACTCCCAGTTATGAGCCTCTTAGCCTTCATGTCCTCATCTCTAGGGTAAGGTGGTTGGGTTAGATGATCTCGAAGGCCTTGCTAGTCAGAGTGCATCATTGTGGTCTGGGATTAGACTTGGGAATCTCAGACTCACCCGCAGACGTTCTGAGTCAGGACCCACAGGGGATTTATACTCAAGGTTTAGAAGCACTGCCCTAAGGTCTTTCTAACTTGAGCTTTCCAGGATTCTATCCTCAACTATTTGTGTTCAGTGACTTGATCTCTGTCCCAGAGCATTATAACCTCATTAGGAACATGTCAGAGCTAATGAGCAATTTGAATTCTGCGTAGATACAAACTTTGCTGCATTTCATGGAGAAAGGATTAATTTGTTGTGCTATTTGCCCTGGAGCACGCACCCTAAGAGTTGATTTACAAAGCTCTCACGGTCCCCATCTTTTGGGGTTGCATGTTGATGAAGATCTGATGTGGCACAAGGACCCTGCCCTCTTCCCTTTCAACTCTTAGCCTCCTCCTGCCTCCCTCAGCCCAGGTCCCCAGAGGGCAAGGCGTGAGGGCTGCACAGCTGTTTAATGGGGCACCTCTGCCCCCTAACCAGCAACCGAGTGTTTGGAGTGTGATCTCCTCCTTGGAGGCTCCTTCTGGTTCATGTTCACTATAAGTTCCTTGTTTGACATTGGCGACCTCCCCTCACTACCTTTTCCAAGAGTGATGGGTGCTTACACTGTGGCATTTCTGGTTTTGTACCTTCCTCTGACTTGACCTTGCAGTTGGGTTGACTGAGGCTTAAAAATGTTTGAAGTTGGTAATAATGTTTAATATTTAGGTGAAGGAAAGATTCCCACCCTCTACAAGGCAGAGTCTAGTTTCTGTTTTGTTAAAATGATGACACGCTTGGTTTGGGTGAGTTCCCTCTCACTTGCCAGTTCTAAAAACGTGCTTTCTTTAGGGGCCACAGGTACTCAGCATAGCGTTCCTTTCCTGGCTTCCAATCTCATTCTCCCAACCCCATCCTTCCTGATAAGACTGGAAAGCATTAGCCCTATCAGTGTAAGTCAGGACCTCATTTCAGAAAAATGTCAGGCACGTTTCCTGTAGAGGCCTCATAATGGCAACGTGCCTCACATTCCAGAAATCAGTTCCTGGATTTACTGATCCCACATTTCTTATGTCTAGAGATAAATTACCTGGAATGAGGATCATCTCACCAGTGGATTTCTGTGAGCTCCTTCTAGACCTCCTTTGTAAGTTCGTCTCCCTGCCCCTTAAATGCTAGTGTTCCTTAGGGTTCTGTGAGAAGCTTTCCTCGCACGTCATGCTCTTCCCAAGTGATCTGGATTATTCCACAGCCTCAGTTAACAGTCACTGTTGATTCTAGATTTTTTTCCTCCAGTCTACATCGCTTTATTGAATTCCAGATCCATTTATCCAATCTGCCCTGCGCAGTATTGAAGTCACTCACCACAGGTGGCTACTGAACACGTAAAATGTGGCTCGCCCAAATGGAGATGTGCCATAAGTTTAACCTATACACCTTATTTCTAAGACTTTTTATGAAAAAAAAGAATGTAAGAGAGCTCAACAATTTGTTTATATTGCTTACGTTGAAATGATAAGTTTTGAATATATTGGGTTAAATATATTATTAAAATTAATTTCACCTGTTTCTTTTAAATTTTTCAATGTGGCTACAATAAAATTTAAGATTCTATCTGCGGCCTGCATTTATGGCTTGTATTATATTTCCGTTGAGCAACTATGCTTTCAGTATTTCCACTAGAGTATTCAACAGCCATCTCAAACTCAACTTGTCAAAACTGAACGTATGGTCTTTATTCCTCGGACCTATTCCTCCCTCGGTGTTCAGAATCTCTGGGTGTTCAGACAACTGATTCAGTTATATCTAAACCAGAGATGGGAGTCATCCTTGACTCATCTTCTTACTTATTCCTCACAGAAATCACCTACCAAGTCCAGCCCATTTTATCTCCTAAAAAATCTCTCCTGAGTTTTTCTACTTCTCTCCTTCCCAGCTACTCTAGTCCAGGTTGACACTGCTTCCCACCTGTATAACCACAACAGCCTCTTAGCTTGCCACCTTGCTGTGATGCCATTCTTAAACTTTTTGAGGCTTTGTAGATCGGATCTGGTCTTGCCATCCATGCATTTCTTTGTAGAAACTTTGTCAAGGTTTCCCAGTGCCTCCCGATGAAAGCCTGCCATTTGTAATGTCTTGTGGGCACTTCATGACCTGCTCCTGTTTGTACTTCTAGCATCATTTCTCAATGCTCTGCCCTCCCTTCCCTGCATTTTATGCCTCAGCCATACTCAACTTCTTTGTGCTTTTCAGCCCGTAAGGCTCAGCTTCCATGAACTCAACATGAAGGTTGTTTTCTCTGGTAAGCTTCCCCGAGCCTTCTGTACAGCTTTTGTATCCCTGCTGTGTGCTGGCTCTCTATACTTGCTCTAACCAATACTCATAGCTCCTACATAGCTTTATAAATTGCCCCTCCCTCCTCATACATGGTAAGTAGGGCAAGGATAGGGTTTTCTGTTTGTTTGTATTATGGTGCCCAGTACCATGTTGAACATATAGTGACTCAATAAAATTAGTATTGAATAAATGAATATCATTTAAGAAATTGTGGACTCCCCCAAATCTTCCTGTAGTGTCCTTATTGTCCATTTCTCTCTTAGGACATATTTATGAGGAGTCCACAGCCCTTAACTTTTCTTTAGAAGATCCAGGATTAAAATACTATCCTCAGTCTTTGTTTCTAAAATTCCTAGCAACATCAAATACTTAAGAATATCCTTTCATAATGTCTTCTGGGCTTTTGCTTGCCCGGGGCTGTCAGTTGATCAGATGATTTATTTTAACAGCTGATTTCTTCTCCACTCTGCCCCTACCCCACCCACCGAATCAGCAGTTTGCGTACATTTGCAATCCTTTTCTTTTCCTGGTGGTATAGATGCATAGAATTGTGATGGGGGGAATGAGAATGAACTTTCACAATTACCATCTGGGAATTATTTGTTTTTTGGTTTAGAGCACTCTACAGCTCCTTCAGTTGACATAGATTTATTCAAATGTCAGTAAATCAAGCCTTGATCTGTCTTCCAATTATGTACTGAATTGAATGTGGGGGAAATTAAAAGAGTTTACAAGATGTTGTAGGTTGGCCAACCAGTCCTTCTGAGTTTTAATAGGAAGTACATAAAAGAAAGTCAAGATATGTGCATATGTTTGAAATTATTTTTCAAAGGCTGAAGAATAGAGAGGTAATTAAGAATCATTTGTGGGCATAAATCATAGCCCACCCTCCCTCTGCCACTTCCTAGGTATGTTCCTGGACAAGTTACTTCACCTCTTTCTGCTTCAGTTCTCCTATCAGTAAAATGAGCCAAATGGTACTTAACTCACAGGGTCGTTGCCTGGCATGTAGTAAGTGCTCAGTAAATGTTGTCTTTCAAAAGTCTCTGCATTTGTGAATGGTCTGATGAACCTAGGGGCAGGACAGGAATAAAGACGCAGACGTAGATAATGGACTTGAGGACACGGGAAGGGGGAAGGGTAAGCTGAGACGAAGTGAGAGAGTAGCATTGACATATATACACTACCAAACGTAAAATAGATAGCTAGTGGGAAGCAGCTGCACAGCACAGGGAGATCAGCTCGGTGCTTTGTAACCACCCAGAGGGGTGGGATAGGGAGGGTGAGAGGGAGACGCAAGAGGGAGGGGATATGGGGATATATGTATACATATAGCTGATTCACTTTGCTGTACAGCAGGAACTAACACAACACTGTAAAGCAACTATACTCCAATAAAGAAGTTTAAAAAAAAAGTCTCTACATTTATGATTGACAAAACAACATATAAACTTACTACTAATAGAATAAAATATTATAGATGATTACGTTTCTGAGAAGCAAATGCCTGGCAAGGGAATTAAGTTTGCTCAAATGAAACTTAATCCAATTCTTGAAAAATAGGGAACACTTTCCAATAGCCACATGACATTGCACTTATCCAACGAAATATCCCAGAAAGTCGTGGAATCTGGAGTCTTTCAGGACACAGTTTATGATTCATTGTGCCCCAAAGCTTCTGTTTCTCTCTTCCTATTTCTCCTAGAAAAGAAAAGGCTAATGTTGCTGTTGATCACCTTGATTCTTAGATCCTGCTTAATATCCTTCCCTGTAGTGCTTGCGCTCAGGGTTTACCTATGGAACTGCTCTTAATGTGTCAGTGTTCAGAGTACAAGGCGCCCCCTGCTTCTATGAATGCAAAAGTAAAGAAGAGTTGAAATGGAAATTGTGGCCTAGCTTTTCCTTTAATAATCACCTAACTCTCCTTCCTAGGGATAAATAGGCATAGCATCACTAATGGTATCTTTTCAGTTCTCAAAAAAACCACATGTGAGACAGGAAAATTCGAAGAAGTTTTATCCGCTCTCGGCAGCAGAGGTTACAGCAGTAAAATAGAAAAGGATCTAAACATCAAAATGGAGCCCACACTGAGGAATATCATCAACAATACTCCATGGTTATTAAATTTTATGAATAATAAAGGGGTCCAGGGGTGTGCTGGTACCTGTTTTACAACTAGCTTTCTAGAATAAAGACCCTGATTTGTAGCATTTGCTTAATTCCGTGGTGAAAATACTCTCACATGATCTGTCCTGATATCACTGAACACGGAGTTGGGAAGAGGGGCTTATGGTGAGCTCATGAGGGGGAGTCTGTCAGCCCCACCAGCACCAGGTGTGCATATATATAAAAGAGGAGGTAGGCTTTATAGTCTAACTCCCTTCTAGATGCATACAGTTGTTTTTCAGTATTCCTGACAAGTAGTTGTCTACCTTGGAGTTGTGTAGCTCCAAGGGTGGTGTTTTCATGTTCTGAGATAGCCATTGCAGCTGTATTCCACAGATCAAGAAAGAGATGCAATAGTATGTGAAGGATAGACAGATGGACAATAGACATCTATTGCTTCTCTTCAAGGATTAGGGTATAGTAAGCAAGAATTATTATCCCAAGTGTGTCGCAAAAACTTTAGACACTACCTTTGGGGAGGTGCTAGGTTGATTTTGGGACTTTTCTACAATCAATTATTATTGCTTTAGCTAACTCTGAAAAAAGATAAACAGAAATATATATCTGCAAAGTCATGGAGGAGTGATGTGGGGTGTACCTGCCAGAAATGCAAGGATTCATACGGCTTGCCTCTCTGCCTATCATTTCTATTTTTTTACATGAATTTAAGAATTGTTAAAAGTTTGGAAGAAAGACTGAGGGTTAGGGTTTCTTTTCTCTTAGGTTTCTTACTCAGAAGGAGAAATATTTGTTTCTCAATCAATAAGGGTAGTATATACAGGAAACCCCTTACTGATACATGTCAGTTATCACTGGGTGATGGCAGATCAGCAGATAGAATAGTGGTTCTTGGACAGGACTTTTTTTTTCATGTAAAAAAATTCTGTTTATTATTATTGCTCACCAATGGGGAGGTGCGGTTTATTTACACCAATAGCCATAGGGGCAAGGGGAATACACAGTTAGCAACCTGTATAGGATGGGCTACTTATGCAAAAATAAGACTCTCCAAAATGAAGGACAGTGGTGAGCTTCTGACAAGCACTTCTTATGAGCCCAGTGTATTTTTAAAGGATGCTCAAGAAAAGTCGTGCCACAAAAATTTGTCGGCTGTGCTCAACATTTTGATTTTGTCCTCTTTGTGCAGTAAAAGATGAGAGTAACAGCAGCAAGCATGAATATCCAGGCAATGCTGACAGTACCATTTGGGGCTCGTTTTTATGATGTGTCTGGCTTAGGAGATGTGTAATTATAAAGGGTTTATTTCACAATTGCTCCGAATTTAGAGCATTTAGAGCTCAGTGCAGTGTTTGTCTTAATACACAGAGATGTGGACCCTCAGGAAAAGTAAGCTAATGGTAAACACAAACCAGGGAGTTAATGTTTGTTCTCACTGGTATTGTTGATTGCCTAGCAAATCCTCTGTGGGCAGTATACACTCAACAGTTCTGCACAGTATCTGGGCACTAAATTACATAACTGTTGATGCAACTAGTATTGTAAGTTGGTACTTAGGTTGGGAAGTTTTATCAAGTGATAGTGCTATATTTCTAAAGGAAAATGTCCCTTAATTAAAAACAGGCTTGGTGATTAAAAAAAATTAAGCTACCTCATAGAAAAGGAAAGGCTTGAAGTCCTCTTGTCATTTTGATTGTATACAGGAGCCATTGCTGACTCGGAGGTAAGGGTTAACATTTCAAATGGACTGGTTGCCTCCTGATTTCTTGCACATAAAGCCATGAGAAGTTCAGGGAGAGACTTCTTCCCCTAGTAATGAAGCTTTCTGCTGCTAATGGCCCATGCAGACTCCCTTGGCTTCTCCAAATTAGAAATACTTGTGTGCTCCTTTGCTTCATTAACAGTAAAGAGAGGGAGATTGGTGGCTATTTAGGGCAAGCGAAAATTGTAGTAATTATGGTTGGTAAATTCTCTTCACGGTGTTCTTCTACTCTTGATGTTCTTTGGGTGCTTTTCAGAAGAGCTCACCACTGTCACTGCTGGCATTTGTCCTAGAAGGATGGGAGCTGATTTGACCTAGAATTTTTGGCCCTTGGGGTGATGGTCAACAAAAGGCATCTTGCCTACTGGGAGATGGGTCTTTCACATTTTGATTTGCTTTTCAGAATGCACAATACGATCCTTTCCACTACCGACTGTGATAAAGGAATATTTGATAACCTCCTCCTCTACCTGTATTTCCCTAAAGAAAGCTCATGCTGCCCTCGAGTGCCTGTGAAATTGCATTCCACATAAACCTTGGTCAAGATGTATGGGGCGGCTTGGTAGGGTCGGGCAGTGAATGAGGAAAAGGTAGAGGAAAGGATGGTTTGGGATCACAGTGCACTATGGTTGGGTCTCTGGTTGACCAAGTTAGTATCAGATTACTGGATACTGTTGGAAGAAGGGCATCAAAAAGAAGGTGCAGGGCTTCCCTGGTGGCGCAGTGGTTGAGAGTTTGCCTGCCGATGCAGGGGATGCGGGTTCGTGCCCCGGTCCGGGAAGATCCCACATGCCGCGGAGCGGCTGGGCCCGTGAGCCATGGCCGTTGAGCCTGCGCGTCCGGAGCCTGTGCTCTGCAACGGGAGAGGCCACAGCAGTGAGAGGCCCACATACCGCAAAAAAAAAAAAAAAAAAAAGAAGGTGGAAAAGTCCCAAAGATTAATAGAACTGAATTAATGTTAGCATTTAGTGGTTTTACAATATTTGAAAACAGGGTCATGTTTATAGGGGGGCCTTCTGAAACTGGGGAGTATGGCCTGAAAAATGGCTCCTTCAGTAAGTGAAATTACAATCTGTAGAAACAGAATCAGGAGAAATTAGATCTTAAAACTGACTTATAAATGTGATGCTGATAGAAATCTGAGAAATAATTTAAGTCTAGTCCAAGTGACCAGGGAGAATTCCTGGGGCCACATTGCTGGAATGAAGAAGAATTTCTGGAAATATGCATTATCTCTTAAGAAAAGAGTGATAAAATATAGGATGGTCAGGCAAAGTAAGTGACAAAATACAGGTTGGAGTGATTAGTTGTGAACAGATGGATGCATTTCAACAAATAGAATTCTTTTGGCCTATAGTTAAAAAAAAAACACCCCAAAACCCTAATGTAAAAGTGGTTCAATTGAGAGCACTCAACTAGGATAGAAGAAATCTAAGTTCATAAGGAAATCTTAGCATTTTCCTAAACCAGGGCCCACTGTTAGTGCAGATTGCTTGTGTATGTCCAGGAGAGGTTTTCTGACCACTAAACTTAAGTGTGTAAGTCCTTTGGGTGAATATCTTACTGATAATGGGGTTGACTGTATCAGGATCTGATAACTTACGATCAATTGCTTATCTCCTTCGATAAGTAAGTTTACAAGAAATCTCCTGACACTCATGTGGTTTTCTGGGTAGACTTCCCTGGGACCAAACATCACTAAATAGCCAGTTAGGGTGTTCTAGTCCATTCAACACTTATTTATTCATTCAGCAAACATTTGTTGAATACCCACTATGTGAAAGGCAGTTTTATTTCTCACTGCGAATTACTAAATGGAAATTCTGATTTATCAGTGAGTCTTTCTTGGAATTCAGTCCTGTGATTCATTTTCCGGAGCCCATATGTCTCTGTGAAAGCTGAAGGGCTGCTCTTTCAGAACCTGAAATTTTCGGAATCATTTTCTGGACTGTGGGGAATCCCACCTGATGTATTGACCTTGGTACTTGCTGCGGCTAACTCATTTGCCTCTTTGGTATTTCAACTTATCTCTTCTTATCACATTTGTTTTACATATATTTCCCAGCAACCTATCTTCACTTAGTAAATATATTAGTTGGGCCAAATTGTGCTGGCTGATCTCCTGGGACCCTGGGACTCATGGTTTCAGTCAGGGTAAGAGAAAGCCATAGCGATTGAGGAGAAAGGGCTAGAAAATACAAGGGAGAAAATTAAGCTTTCTCAAGCTTGTCTAAAATTAAAATTTACAAATAACTTTCATAAATGGAGGAGGAATTTGAGGATGTGAACTCCCCAAAGCTGGAAGAAGGAACAAGATAAAATATGGAGGGAATTTCCACAGTAGATTGGATGTTAGAACAGATGACCCTTCATACCCACTCTGATTCTAAGAATGTGAGTCCAGGATTTACTTAAGTTCCAATTTAAATCTTGATATACATGCAAAAAATCCCTCCATATCCCAGGCCCAAAGAGAGGAAGAGGCCCCCCTACTCAAAGATTTCTAAAGGTTTGGTGAATGCTACGTAGGAACATCTGGGAAAGAGTAGTTCTTTTATTCCAAATGCCCTGAGCATTCTTTATCCCTTTCATTTTACTTATTAATGGATGAAACAAACACATTTAATCTTACAAGAAATATGTATCAGGTGCTACATTGCCAGGGCTACAGCTCTGCACCATGAAAGGTTTTGAGTGTGTTTTTAAATGACCAAATATCCTGGATAAACTCTAGACAGTAAAATAAGTAGACAGCGTGGCAAACCAGGCACATCTGAGGTTCTTTCTTAAATGAGCTATAGGTAGACTTATTGGGCTTAGTGATGGTTACTGAATACTTCACATAGATTATGACTTTAAGTTTCACAGTTGCTATAGGAGATACATACTGTTGTTGTCTCCACTAAAAAAAAAAAAGGAAATTAAAGCTTAAAGAGGGTCAGTGAGTCCCCCAAATTCATACATCTAGTGCACGCAGATATAGACTTGCAGTTTACACCCATTTGACAATGGTGCCCAAGCATTTAACACTAAAACCAGTCTCCTCTCTATAATATGCCACTAGATTGTAAATTGGCTTTCGATGTGCTCACATCACCCCTTCACTTTGAAAATCCAACATCCTCCTTTGTCTCATTTCCCTTTACTTTGAGAATTTAATTATCTTCCTGTAGCAACATGCCACAGTTAAAGATTCTCATCAAAACTAAACCAGAAGGGGAAGGAAGGTCGTAATGGGTGTTGATTTTTTTTTAGCTTTTGCTTTATTTTTTTTCTGTCCACTTTTTCTTTTAGGGTCTAAGCAGGTGGCAAAATCTATTTATCTTCTAGTGAAGTCTTAAAAATCACTTTCTGGAATGGGCTGCATAGAATACTTTGTAGAAATTTAAAACTTTCTAGCTCTGCCTGTGATGTTCACATACTACTTTTACCATACTCTGTCTCAGTTTCCTCACTTGGTAAAATGCTGTTCTTCTAGAAACCCTTTCTATACATTGGGAAGTTGGCATCACTTTTGGGAAGAGCTCCTCCATGCAGGCTTCGTTTGTGTAACAAACATGGTTTGAGTGCCCATAATGTGCAGGGCCCAGTGCCAAGGGGCAGGACACCAGAAAAGACAAAATGTCTCTAGCTTCAGGATGTCGCATTCCTTGTTAACAAGCAAGAACGCAAACCCACTGGCACTGAGTGAGCCCTGGGCATCGTGTAAGCCCACAGGAGAGGACCCAGGGCCCTCTGCGTTCTGGGGAAGCTTACTGAGGCTGTTCCTGCTGGGCCATTGGAGGTAGGCTCTGAGGTTCTGGGCTTCAGCCACTGCTCCCCAGAGGGATAACTAGTGACTGTGTAATACGCATGCTGCTGCTGATAAACCCGGGCTATGGCAATATTCTGACCTTGGACATTTCTTTAAAATAATAGTATATAGTCCTGGCCCATATGAACTCGTTAAGATGGCATTGATTAGTGGCCTAAGATCTGAGTGTTACAGGTCAGTGTGATGCACAAATGGTCCAGTGACACCTTCCCACTGGGCTTTTTGACACACACCATGACCGCTAAAACCTCTATAGACACTGGGACGAGAGACGTACATGGAGAAAATAGATGAATTATAGCTGATGGGAGAGGAGTGCCTTAGATCCAGGATGGACAAAAAACTTACCACCTGCTTTTTTTCTTTTTAAATCACTCTAGAGCCAATGCCCCAAAAGTTTCTTATGATTTAACCATAACGGACAGCAGAAATAAGACAACCACTGTCAGTTATGTGCATGACACACTGTCCAACCCTTACGGCTGGATGGCGCTGCTCTTGGATCAAGAGACCTACTCGCTGCGATTTGAGAGCCCTTGGACCAACAGCTCTCTGCAGGTAACCCCCGGCATCCACTTGATGGTAGATTCCATTCCCCAGGGGTTCCCATCTTTCCTTCTGTGACGCAGTAGTTTGCAGGTATTAGCATCTTCTGGTGCTGATCAAGAAAACTGCAGCAGCATTTTGACCAGATGAATGTAACCTGAATTTGAGGTATGATTGTCTTTTATCTTAAACTTGAAAATTTTAGAATCCCTTTAAACCTCACCTTGAACACAGAATGGTTCTGCCTGAAATTTTAACTTTATTAATACAATGAAAAACAGCTTCTAAGCATCCTATAGAATTGTAGTCTTATATATTATGGGTTAAGAACCAACTTACCCCAGGGAAGTGTTTGTAGCCAAGAGATAATAGCTTCACAAGGCATTTTTTTACATTGCACACTGCCACCTTGTGGTCAAAGATTAACTTGCACTTGAAAACGAAAGGCACTAGCCTTTCGTTAGGATTGAGTTGAAGGAGTCAGATGGTTAGGGGGAGGGAAGGTAGGAAAAACCATAAGAAAAATAGGTGCATTTTCTGCAGAAAAATCAATCCAGTGGATTTCCTCAAGCTTCTTTTATTCCTTTTAACACATTTCTTTCTTCCCGTCTCATCACACGCATTCTCCCTAAAGGTCATAAGAGCAGGTCTTAGGGAGCTGGAAGCAGGTGTGCCATAGATCTGAAGAATTCAAAGCAGAATCCATTTGATGCCCTCACCACAGCTCTCAGGAAGAATGTACACCTCTCTCCCCTTCCCCTGAGGTTCCCGTGAGAACATTCTGGGAAGGTGAAGGCAGTAGAATGGTGACTCTGGAGGTGGACACCTGGGTCTCTGTCCCAGATCAGCACTGTCCTGCTTTGTGATGTAGGGAGAGTTACCGAACCTCCACCTGCCTCAGTGTCTTCGTCTATAAAATGGAGGCAATACTAGTCACAATCCCCAGAGTCTTTCAAGGGTTGGATGCCTTGATATGAATGATACCTGAGCCAATGCTCAACCGTGTTAGCTGTTACTCTTATAAATGGATGGCACTCCTATCATTGCCTGCCTGTTTGAGTCTTGGGGAAAACTGGACAGGAATTCTACATGTGTCTCTGTCTCTTCTTGCTGTTTGACCTGGGACGAGTTACTTCGCTTGTCTGAACTTTGGTTTTCTCCTCTGTTAATTGAGATTGTTAAACAAGAAGAACCTTACAGCTTTCAGTCCTCACACTGTATGATTTTGTAGCTTTAGTTATGAATTTATGATGGAGTAGATTTAAGTAAGCCCATTTCCCACAAGAAAAGTAGCCGGCGTGAACAGTCCTGTTTCTAAACCACTCCATCTGAGTTCTTTGTAACTCTTCTTCTGGGAAGAGTCTTCCTCACTCAATGAGCACTTCTGTACTTTTCTCTCACTTCAAGTACTCAGCGATATTTGAGAACTTTGCTCCTGGGAATTACCTGCTGCTGGTGCACACAGACCTGTGGCCTTACCCTGACATCCTCATAAGGTGCGGGAGTCAAGTGGGGCGGTCCCTTCCGTCTCTTCCATCACCTGGTCGGGACCAAGGCTGTGACTGGTTCTTCCACAGCCAGTTGAGACAACTCACCTATCTGGGTAAGTATAATTGGATGAGCATGTTGAGCACATAGTCAGAAACCACTATTCCCTTTGGAATACCAAACATTGGTGCTGTGAAGTGATGAGGAGCTGAAAGAGACCGCTGCGTGTTATGGTTAAGTGGCTGGGCTCTGAATCAGACTGCCTGCATTTGAATCCCAGCTCTAGCACCTACTAGCTATGGGACATCGTGCAGGTATCCTTTCTAAGCCTCAGCCTCCTTATCTGTAAAATGGGATAATAAAAGGACCTATCTAAAGGATAGGAAATTAAATCAAGGATAACATGTAAAATTCTTTAGCAGAGGGTCTAACCCAGAGCAAGTGCTTAATAAACTTTGACTGCTATTCATATTTTTCATTCATGTTAAGGCCATGTTGCATTTGTAGAAAAGTCAACTGCACATGTAAAGACAGGATGGCTGGTTGTGATCACAGATACAAGGAACAGCAAAGGTACAGAGAGGCAGGATGAAGAGTGTAGTCAATGTGGAAGGTGAGAAGCCTTGGAAGGAAATCTGAGGTCAGAAAAATGAGATGCATGGAAGGCTATCTGAGGACTGGGGGATGGGCTGTCTTGTCTTGTGTCAGAGGCAGCATCAGGGTGAAGGGTCCAGGAGCCTCATTTTATAGAACCAGAAACCCTACAGTGATTGCAGAGTAACAGGGGCCAAAAGGATTTCCTTACCTTCTTATTGTGCATGTTTCACGGGAGCCCAATGTGTGGGTCAGGGCCATACATTTCTTTTGACTTCCTGGACTTCCTGAAATCTCATATTTGACTTCCTGAAATCTCATATTTCTTTTCCATATTATTTCAGCATTGGTCACTCTGAGTACATGGTGTCCGCTTCTACCAACCTTAGCTCAGTGTGGTCTCTAAGAAGGAGAATCTGACAAAATGAGTCTCTAAAAGGACAATTTTGTTATGAATTGGTCTTACTAGATCCTGGTTGAAATCAGGGCCATGTCAAGCATGGCAAGTCCCAGTCTCTGCCACAAGCCAGACTTGGCCTTAAGGGTTTGGGGAGCTGGTAGGCGCCCTGAGTTCTTTGTCCCTCTCACTGGTGCCTATAGCCGTTTGTCAACTGGGTCTGATTACACTTGAGCCCTGGGGCGATTACATTTTAATAGCACCAGAGAGGAGAGGATGGTGATTCCCGGGCTTTTAAAAAGTCTTGGCCAAATGGATTACTCTCTATTTTATTTGCACTGAATTGTACCATTCATATTTTATTCCAGATTTGATTCATCCATAAATATAACCTAAAACTATAAAAAATCAGGATGGACAGAGAACCCTGAGACTGTTTTACCACTAGAATCACATACAGCCATTAGGTAAGAGCAGGTAGTTGCCATTAACTTTAACTACGGCTATTCATTTGCTGTATATTCTGAAACAAAATTTTAGTTTCAAATTGCTCTTGTTTTATTAGTTAGCATGCTTCTGAGGAGCCTGTCTTGTCCATTGATCAGATTTGTTCATGAACTGTAAACTAATTTGAACAGTCGCATAAACCAAGCATGATAAAGGAACATTTGTGGCATAAAGAAAACAAAATCAAGTCGTGCAGCTAAAGATTTTCTTCCCCCCCATTATTTATTGAATTAACAGCAAGTTATAGTATTATACTATATTTACACATATGGTATAAATGCATATCTGTATAAGTATATATATATTTTATGTAGATGTGCATCTGTATTATATATATACATATATAGGACTTAGATGAATATTTCAGTATAAGCCATTTTTATTAGGCAGATGGCTTTTACTAATTAAAGAGTCTTTGTATCAGAATACCTTGGTATCTCCACTTTTGAATAATATGAGTTGGACAAGGAACAGGAAGTCACAGAGGGTTGCAAGTCGGATACCCGGACTCCTTGGAGAGGATTCCTGGTCCTCCAAGTAGCGGCTTTCATGGCCATCTGTGCTTCCGCCATCCTCTGTCTGAATGGAGTAGGTAGGTGGCGAGAGCCAGGCCTGTTCCCATTCCTGGGCTGGCACAGTGAGGACTTGAGGTTTCAGGAGGAACCGAGGCTCACACTGGTCTTCCGTGGTGGTGTCCCACGCAGCTAAATTGGGTTGTGTGGATCAGGTATGACTTTGGATGTCTTCTGTGTAAAGTCTGCACCACCACTAGGAAGTTGACGAGGAGGCTACCATGGTGTCTGTAGACCCAACAGCCCAACAGCAGTGAGGTAGCTGTGGCTGACCCCTCAAAAAGCCTCCAAGCAGTAGAGTTCAGTTACATATTGATTAGTTTGTTACTTTCACTTAATTGTTTTCTTTGGACCATGGGGCTTTATAGGTCTCTGTGATTGGGATAATTTACATAAAATACATTTAATCCAAGAAGAGAAGCCCTCACAGTCTATGTGGACATATTCCTGGAATGAAAAAAACAAAACAAAACAAAAAACCCAGGGGGAGGTTGTGTATACAGAAGGTTCGTTTTATTATAGGGAAACTGCTTGACCCTCCTCCAGGTCCACCGAGTTTCCTGTCAGGCTTTGGGGGGTGGGCATGGCTGGGGGGACACTGCCCCTTTCCCTGCTGGCCTTCCATCTGGAGTCTTGCTGCACTGACAGTTGGCTGGCTTTCACTCATTCCTTGACCACTTCTAAGCAGACCGTCTTTTGTATTGTTTGTGTGCAGCCCTACCACATCCCCCCAGAGAGGAAGTTTTAAAAAAAATCACAATTATCTTCATTTCCTCCATTTAGCTCCTTGCTGTGTGATTTAAGATGCCTGACTTGTCTTTGACCCAGCCGAGAATGGCAGAGAGCAGAACCCAGGCATTCTGGCTCCTGGCTGTGACTCTCTCCACTAGAGTGTGCTGCCCACTCAAGAATCATGGGCCACTGACCCACAAGGGTGGGGGGTGCCAGGCAGTGGTGCAGGAGAAAACTTCTCACTGGTCCCCATGACAAAGAAAAAAGTCCCGCACATATAATATTTTTTGACTCTTGCCTTTCTCTTCTTTACCAAGGCAAGTTTTGTCTTTGTTCAGCAATGTCTTTACAGAATGCAGCTTATTTGGAAAGCTCACGGCCAGAGTTTAGGGCTTCGGGTTTTAATCAGTGGCTGGCTGGCTGTTTTACCTGGGGCATGGAATTATAAATTCTCCACGCCTCCATGGCTGCATCTATACAACGAGGTTAAGAATACTTACTTATTTCTTGGAATTGTGGTACAAAACACCCAAACATCTTCAAGTGTGATTAGCATGCCATGTTATTTTATTACACATTTTCTCAGTAGATTATTTCTCTAGAATGTTTCTTTTTTCCTGGAAGGTGGTCAATCTCAGGTGCCTTGAATTCCATATACCTGTCATAACTTGTCTGAAAGAGTCTCATTCTACTTTCCTTGACTAGCTTTTGTAAGATAACAGATTCATGATAACATGGCGTATATGATATATGGGCCCCCTGATTGAAACTTAATATCACTTAAGCAGTTGTTACCCACAGAATAAGATAACCTTGCTCATTTAAGAATCTTTCTTAAGGAGATTGGTTCTATGTGGTAGGATCCCGGAGGGGAAATATTTGGTGTGATAAAGTATCATGAACGGCAGTGGTGAACTGCAACTTCTACACCATGCTTGCGAACAGGTCTGACTGTAAAACAAGCGTTCCTTCATATTGTCAAACTTGGAGTCAAATCCAGAGAGCCCATTTTTCAGTCTCTGTGATCGGATTCACTACCACTCCTGTCTCTGACTTACACAGCCAGTTTCCCACTGCCTCTGTCCCTGTTGTTTTTTTCCCAGGGATGTTTTAGTTCGTGGTGAACTATTTTTATTTTTTAGTTACATTCACGCTATGAAATAATTAGTCAGCTAATTAATCTGGTTTACAAGCTTTGTAGGATTCTTCAGCTGTCAGTCAGGCCCAGGCCCGAGGCCTACATCTAGTCTCAGCTCTCTTGCCCATGTGATTCCCGTTGCCATGGCTACCGGCTACATCTGCTGACACCCCACTCTCTATTTATTGCTTAATTAAGAATTTCACGCTCTGCCCTTATCTGCCTCTAAGAACAAGTGCATACTGTTAAGAAATTCCGAATTTACGCCCGGGCACAAGGAAAGCCTTTCTTGCGGGCTTGGCTGGATGGAGCCTCTCTAACGATCTTCTCGGCGTCCCAGCCGCCACCCTTCAATCAAAAATCATTAAATGGGGCAGAGATAATGAGCATGCAGCGTATCAAAAGCAGGATGTTTGCTTGGTCCAAAGGAGGAAAAGCTGCTAGGCCCCATGCTCTGCTCCACTTCAAAGGGAGATGAGACCCCCTCATCACTGGGGCCTGATAAAGCCTCATTTGTTCTGGGCTTGACTTATGCAAAAGGTCTGGTATGTCAGAATCCCATCTCACAGCCGTGGGCTCCCCCCACCTCTTGCCTCCACCTCCACCGGTCCCCTCCCTGGCCTTCCGCACACTCGTGTGTCAGCACTTAGGCAGCTGGGTCCCCCAAAGCATCAGGCGGAGCGTGTAATCACTGACTCCACGCTGACAATGGCCACTTGTAGGGGGGTGGCCAGGAGGAGGTCTTCATCACAATAGGGACACAATTATTGCAGCTGCTAGGGAGGGCTATGCTTCTTCCTGTAGAAACGCAATAGGACTTGCCCAAAACAGGAGGACAAGGCTGGGGGAGGTGGTGGGGGTGAGGAGGGGTGGAGAAAACACCCTTGAGTTGATTATTCATATTCTGACTCTTGGAAGCCTGATGCGGAACCGGTGGGGTCCCAGCAGCTGTTCCTGCACAGTTCTCTTCTAATAATTGTACATTCTGTCCGGGGTCAACTTACTTTTGACCCTGTCCTTTTATATTGGGAAGAGGCTCTTTAGGGAAAACTGTTGGGTTGTGGCAGTGTGCATTAAACACTCACAGCCCCCTTCCCCTTGCTTTATCCCCTGCCCAACCAGCAGCCGGTGGGTGATAAATTCCTATCAGATGCTGAGCCATTCACACTCGCCCCCCCGCCCGAGTTCATACAGCAGAGATGCAGCCAAGCTGGGATATTGTGTGAGGCGGCAGCTGAGAAAGTCCGCCTGCTAGGCTTGGAGGCTCTCGTGTACCACCTTCTTCTGATCAGACTGAAAAAAAAAAGACACGTCTAGCCAGGCTGGTCAGTGCTTGTTTCCAAATGTCCCCCTCACCAGGATAAAGGCAGGCTGTTTGGCAAGAAGCCGGGGCTGTTGTCTATGAGGGCAAGTGGGCTGTGGATAGAAAGACAGATGGACTTTATTGTCTCAAAAAACAACTCAAGTCACATCACCCAGAAGGCTCAGAAAAGATGCTGTTAACTTGGGAGATCCTGAAAATAAGACACGTTTTCCTAAGTTGGCAGTGAGACGAGCAGGGATTCGGCCCAGGTTTCTCTTTTCTCAAAGCGCTAAGGCACTGGGATGGAGCAGGCTGCTGCCTAGACCCTTCTGTTCTTCAGCTGGTCTAGGAGACCCCGTGCAACTCCTTGAGAAGGAATCTTGTTAGGTTCTAATGAGAGAGGACTCAGCTGGCTCCCCAGAGCTCTTTGGGAGGATTTTATGAGCAGAGCAGAATCATAATCCTTTGAAAATATGCAGCCATTCCCATGCCGAGGCCCTCTAAGGCAATCTATAGCATTCTAGTTAATAAATTAATTTACATTCTTATAGAAAACTCATTCCCCAAAGACCCCCAAGGATTGGTACCGGTAATATAGAGAGCTGACTTCAGGGAAATGCATGACAAACCTTTATGGCAAAAATATAGAGAACGGAACAGGAGCTGCGGATGTGAAAAGGGATTTTGCCTCTCAGTTACAAGCAACTTCTCCAAAAGGAGAAGGAAGGAAGAAATGGAGGAAAGGAAAGAAAGAAGGAAGGAAGGAAAACTCAGGAATCAGAATCAGATACTTTTTCAAGGAATCACTCAAGATTAAGGAGCTAATTCTCAGCGATGCTGGTGGCTGGCCTCCGTTCACACAGGTCATGGATGGTATAACCAGTATCCTGACTTGGCTTTTCTGACTTTATTTCAGTGTTTTTTCTAGTATACTAGTGTTTTGTTTTGTCTTGTTTTAATCTAAGCTTATGTACCTACCCACCCTTGTAAACCAGTTCTTCTTTCTCCTGTTTGTAGGAAAAAGCTGTACTTGTTAACTCCTCTGTGCTTCTTGAACTTTACATATTTGAGTACCGCCTTCACACTTTGTCACATCCTTATGCCTCCTGTGCTATTACTTACTTGATTTTTTTCTTAAATCAACTCCCACACTGCCTTATTTTTAAAACCTGTCTTTTTTTTAAGCAATATTATCCATAAAATCATGGGTTTAATGACCTACTTGCTTTCTCTAAAACACATTAACATTCATAACTATTAAAACTTTTATACTACTAAAATTATCACATTACATTTTGTATTTTGGGAGTATACTTTGGTTTTCAAATTTTTGGTATAATTGATGAAAAGTAAGAGTTGTGAATATAAGTATCTCTCTCTCTCTCTCTCTCTCTTTTTTTAACCTGGGTTCCTTTCCTCACTTGCTAAGAATACCTGCCACTTGCTAAGAGAAACTTTTACTCACAGGTTTTTACCTGTGAGTAAAAACCACATTTTTAAGAGTAGAGTATGGAAAAGTTTGTAAAATTCCTTCAAGAAGTGCTTTCTAAGTGTGCCTCATGGGCAAACAGCTGGAATGCTTGCTCCCAGGTCCCCCGCCCCCAGAAGTTCTGGTTCTGTAGATCTGTGCAGGGCCCAGGAATCACATATGCCCTGTGCAAGCATGGCAAACCTTGCTCTGAGTCAGAATAATAGTTGTTATTGTTCTCTGAGTTAATTAAGAAGGTTTAATTGAGCTAACTCTCAGGACTGGTTAATGCAGATGTATCTCTCAGCATCTTGATCAAGTTCTTTTAAAAAAATTACACCTTTTTATGAATGAGTGTTATTGGGAATAATAGAAGACTCACAAGTGTTGGAAGGATTTTCATATCATATTTCTGTGAAGGTCTTGAAAAGATCCTGGGTGACGAGGTCAAGGTCACTCAGTGGCTCTCTCCGAGAGGCTGGAATCAGACGAGAGTGGTCCTGCGAATCAAGCTTTAGCTGCCCAGGGACCAGTTGACAAGAAAGCCTTCCCTGTGGCTGAGTGAATGAGGCTCATTTCTGGGGAGCAAGAACCGAACAGGGAGGGAGAAACAGAGCAGGAGGGTGCAGGAGTGTGAGAAGAGGTGGAGGTCGGGGACAGGGCAGGTGAAGATGAAAATGCAAAGAGAGGACCAACCCAAGAGCTGGCCCATGAACATGGCACTGGAACTGGGTCCAGGGCCGAAAGAGAGGGAGAGCAGGCACGAGTCAGGTGAGACTGGAAGGAACTCACAGACACAGAAGCAGTTGCTGTTTCCCGTTCTTTCCACGTGTAGTTAGTAGCTGACTCATGCTAGATAAATGTGAGCTGAGCGAGAGGTCCTAATACATGTACAGTCCTCAATGGCAAAGTGAGCCTGGGGATAGAGTGAAGAAGAAAACAGGCAAGGGATCTATTGCTAAAATACCAGCTGGTTTTTCTTTTTAGGTAAGCAGGTACTCTCTCCCTCCAAAATTCCAAGAGAAGATGGGACCTGCCCTGGGAGAGAATCAATTAATTTTTCTCTTCCCTGGGGCCCTCGTGAGGACAAAATTTGCCAACACATCACTCTGGCAGGCATGAGAATCAGATCTACATGAGTAACTCTCTTTTCTCTCACCGGGAGCCATTTTCTTACACGTTTCTCTCTTTCTCCTAGATGTCTGTGTTTATAGCAAGCTTAGATCATGTAGCACTCATCAGAATAATTTGGCTATAATTGACCCAAAGGCTTCTTTTCTTTTTGAGGACCAACCAGATATTCTTACAGTCTTGGAAGGATCAACGGCAGTGAGGCTCCATTGATAAACAAAGGAGATTAACCATTCTCATATTACAAATACAAAATCAGAAATCATAAGCACTGAGAAAGCATATGTACAATGTCACAGCTTGTGTTAGGCTCTTAAACTCTTCCTGAGTCAATACCTTTATTCTCAAATGATTTTTATCCCTCTTGGTATTTCTCCAAATTGGAAATGACACTGCATTTACGCTTTTATAGAGTCAAAGCACTTAGCAAACTTCAGCGGATCTGGTTAAGTTGCTTTACAACCCTGAATACTAGGGCTTATTGTGGTTAGGTGCAGCTGTCAAAAGAGTGGAAGCATATTTTTGGGGTTTTGTTAACTGGCTCCTAGAATAATGAGCCTGTCGTAATAACGGTATTGATGATGACTCACACGTATTGTTCATTTGAGCCAAATGCTATGCTAAGCACGTTACCTGGATTTTCCATCTTTTCTTCCCAATCGCCCTATGATGTAAGACAGTACGATGATTCCCATTTTCAGAGGAAGTGAGTGAGGTTCAGAACTTGTCCGGTACCCTCATCTAGGACCTGGAAGACCCAAGATTCAAATCCAGGCTGTTGGATTTCACCCACGCACTTCCCGCTCCATCTCTGAGGTCTCTCTCCGCCTAGAAGCGGTGTTTGGGAAGAAAGAGCCCTCTGCTCCACTCTCAGAGCCAGCCTGCAGGGGGCCTGTGGTATAGGAAATCAGGCTTTTCTAATCTTTCCTGCTTTTGGTGATCTTGCTCCATTTCCTGTGATACTGCAACTGCTTCTCTCCTCAGATTGAATGATATTCACACGCCTGCTTTAATAAAGTGAACAATAGCTTTTCAAAGCATGTTTTAGTTTCAGTGTCTGCTTTGGGGAAGAGGTTGTTCTGGAGCTGGGAGCCATTTGTGTACGTGTAGAGGCTGAACAAAGTCAGAGTCCACCCAGATCAGAAGCAACCGGTGCCGAGGTGCTCGCTGCTCCAGGGAGCCTTGGTTTACCAGGAACAGGGCCTGGGTAAGGGCTTTAATGGATGAAGAAAAGTGGGACAGCCTGTACTGGGGGTCAGGTATGTCCAGGGCTCGCCTTTTCAGTTTTCCGGGTAATCATCACTGCCGCCTATGAAGACTATGTAATCATCACAACTACAGTTCCTGATACCGTACTGGCTGGCGGTATCCTTTTCACCCAGGGGATTCTGGATACATTGATTATTTTCCCTCTACTTCAAATTCCCTCCTCTATATAGTGGGAAAAACGATGTTTCAGTCTAGTTGATTTACAACGTTTTGTTATTCTTTTTCATATTCTTTTCTATTATGGTTTATTACAAGACATTGAATATAGTTCCCTGTGCTGTACAGTAGGTCCTTGTTGTTTATCTATTTTATATATAGTAGTGTGTATCTGCTAATCCCAAACTCCTAGTTTATCCCTCCTCCCCACCTTCGGTAACCATAAGTTTGTTTTCTATATCAGTGAGTACAAGGATGATTTTTATAACATCTTTAAATGAACTGACTTCCCTTTCCAAATGATTCTTGGAATTTTAAAAAATTTTACCTTTCCTAGAGTTTGATTCCATTACAATATTTTATTACTTTCTCTTGTACAAGGGTATTCTATTGTTACAGACTTTTACGTTTTTAGATGTCATTTTGCCATATTCCCTTTCTCTTTTCTTTCTGATGGAACCTATCTTTTTTACCATTTTGTCTTTTGCCTCCTTTAAAAGGGTTAATTCCTGCCTCCATTTGTTTAATTTGTCAAAATTGCCAGTTAAGTTCTGGCATACAGAGTAGAGCAGTATAAATTTAGGATTTCTGATTGGTCCATGATAATTAAGTATGTACATGTCCAACAATGTCTAGTGTCTTAAGGTACAGGAGAAAAGTCCCTCCCTCAAAGATTTAAAGACAGAGCTAAGGACTGAGACAATCCTAAATTCACCACAGTTGATGCACAGTGGTATTTGCTCAATTGAAAGAGAGCTTGGGATAAGTATCACTGTGTGGTTTTAGAAATGCTTTTAAACTTTAGAAAATGCATAGTTCAGTGTGAGCAGAAGTGGATGAGTTAGACATTATAGAAAAAAAGAGATGTTAAGCTGGTGGCTTTATTATTAATTACTTTTATTATTTAAGTTAGAAAAGTGGGTGAAATTTGCAATAGTATAAAGAAACAATATAGGTAAAGCTTTGGAAGCGATGATAAAGTAGAGCACATAAAGAACATGTTGGCCATTCTACCTGGTCAAAAAAGTGTGTACAGTGGAAGGAGAAAGCCACAGACTCATGCATTTTATAATGGGAATAAATTTTAGATTGAAATATAGTTGATTTACAATATTATGTTAGTTTTGGGTATACAGCATAGTGATTCTGTATTTCTGCAGATGATACTCCATTATAGGTTATTACAGGAAATTTTTAAGTGAGAATAATGAACAAGATAAGAATAGAATCAGAGAGGTCTCATCATGGGTGTTTTGGGGGATTATTTTCTTTGTAATGTTCTGACGCTTATGCTTTGTGATTAGAAAGAATGATCCTAGGTCTACTCCATTCTGTGATAGAGGAGAGAGTTTAGGGCTCCAGGGAGAGGCAAAAGGAGAGCATGGGTGGGACCAGGGCCCCAAGGCGGCAACCTTCAGCATCATTGGGTCCTTCGGTGGTGGGAGGTGCTGCTCCATGGCATCGAATAAGGCAGAAAGGTAATTAACCACTAAGAGACAAGGTGTTACTGAAGAGTGGAGTTCGCGCACCTGATTACTAATTAATCAGGCGTGAGAGCACCTTGTAGATGCATTCACTATTTAATTACAGCAGCCTCTCTTGGCAAAGGAGCATATGTTCCCAGCTTAATCTACTGGTTTATACTGACATCAAATTGTCATTATCAGAAAGAATCAGGCCTTTTGATTATTTCCACTAATTTATTGAACGCTTAAAATTAATGAACCCCAGGCCTTTTAAATGTGCTCAGTTGGTTTGGAAGATGGGAGGAGAAAGCGGGGTGGGGAAAAGGCTTCATTAAAAGGACAATTTGTTTGGATAAAGGTAAAGCAAATACATTTCATGGGTGATCTGAACTCTACTGGTGAAAAATACATGAATTCTAAAAGTGGAGCCTTCAAACTGATGGAGGGGAAATAGGATATGAGGGGTGTCCTGCTCACCAACACTGGCCTCCAAAGAACATATGGTGAAACAATTTTTTCCCTAATTATTTATGTGCCAATTCTTTTGGAAAGCTCACTGCAATTAAGTTTAATCAAATAAAAACAATCAAAATCAAATATTGGAAATCAATTGTTAGACTAATTAACAAGGACTTCATTTTTTTATTTTGAAAATTTAGTTAGGTTGGGGAGAATTTAGCACAAAGCCATCGTTCTTAAACGTGAATGTCTTTCGTATTAAGATAATCTTTGTATCACATCCAAGTTATGGTTTTTTGTGTTCAGTTTCAGGTGAAGGCCAAGTTCAAGTAATTCTCCAGGTGAGGGAAGGTGTGGCGCCAACTATTTCAGGTGAGTATTAACTCATCAAATAGAATTGCCTGGTACAGCAGAATGTCCTCCAGTCGTTTTATAAATTCCTCCCATCATACTGTTTGTAGGGCAAGTATGAGCCCTAAT
This sequence comes from Monodon monoceros, assembly GCF_005190385.1. Classification (NCBI taxonomy): domain Eukaryota; kingdom Metazoa; phylum Chordata; class Mammalia; order Artiodactyla; family Monodontidae; genus Monodon; species Monodon monoceros. The sequence continues at coordinate 25,912,334 of NW_021703780.1, forward strand.
GCTTTTATGTCTGACAACTCCTTATTGTGTCACCCCTACAGCTAAAATATATGTCTGCATGTCAAAGAAAGATATAAGAATTGGTGCATTTCAAAACATAGGAAAGTAAGAATTGCAACATGTAAATAAGCACATTTCATGAATTATGGACCATATGTGCACACAGGAGTCCAGATCTGCAGATGAGCCATTAGGCCCCCACCAAATGGAAAGAAAAATTCAGGGTATCTTAAAACTGTAATTGTTCTCAGTAATTTCAGGAAATCAGGGTAAACAAATCCTCCCCATAAGTCAGATGGTTCTGTGAAATCTTTCTAACTCATAAAAGCTAAACTCTCAAAGACTAAATGACTCATAAGCGCCTTCTAATGTATTTCATTGTTTGTTTTTGTTTACCCTGAGTCTGTTTTAACTATACATTTGCAGCCGGGATAAATCTTTTCAAAGGCTGAGTTTTCCTTTGATTTCCAGTGGCATTTTTGTGTTATGTCAGAGAAGAGCCCAGGCTAATCAGAAAATGATCTAATTTCTCCATTTAAATTAATAAATAAATGAGGTTACGGTATGGGACTAAAACTGTATGTAAACTAGAAGTACCGACGATGACCTTTTCATGCTTATTGGACCGAGAAGAAAGGGATTCTTTTTTTTTATATCTGTTTCTGAGCTGCCATAGCCTTTGCTCTTTCTGTCCCTAGTTCTTTATCACTTTTTTCCTTTAGGTGACTCAAAATGCTTTGTTGAATGCCTCTCATGTGAGGTGTGGGAGGTGACAACAGTGAACAAGATAGAATGGTCTTTGACTTCATGGGGTCTTATGGTCACCGGGGAATGTCAATCAAATGACTAAATAATCAAGGAATATGTTTCCTTTAAAATAACTGTTACCAAAGAATAGTATCTTACAACTCTCTCCTCTCTGGATGTCCTGTGTTCAAATTCCCCCGAGAAGAGATACGTTTGGTTGGGTCAGCCCCTATTTTGTAGAGAACCTACCTGTTGGGGGAGCTCTCATGTCAGGCCCCCTCAGAGGATACTGGACCATCTGTGGGTGGCCATTCTTGGGTTGGGCAGCTTTCGTCAGCATGACGTGCCTCTCAGCACTTAGTGCGAAGATTTCTGTATTAAGGACTCTTTGGAAGGACACTGTGGGTGGCTGGAATCTAGGGCTTTTCAGCAGGGGTCAGTTTAACTGGGAGATGCTTCACTTGGCCTGTCAGTTACAACATGCTGAATAAATAGAAAGCTGATGCTTCATAGAGTTGTAGAATTTTAATAAGGGAAGGAACCTCACAAGCTGTCCTATCCAATTGCCTCATTTTACAAATGAGGGCATGGAAGCCTAATCATTAAATAGTTTACTTAGTCACATCAGTAATCAGTGGTTGAGCCTGGATGAGAACTCAGGTTTCTAACTCAGTTCAGTGTTCTTTCTGTTATACCATTTAAACCCTAAGGTATTCAAATTACCTTTTTGGCATATACTAACTTGGTTAGATTAAAATTAATTATATATATATAGCCATTTTCCCATCTTACACAGGTTGGGACAGAAAACTCCTAAGACCCAGGGAGTTACAGAACTAGTACATTACCATTCGTTATATTCAAATATTTATTATTAATATGGTTCTAAGACATTGCTTGATTTCTGTCGTGTGGGGTATAAGTGATAATGTCAAAATTTAAATATGGCATGTCTTTTGTTTAATGGAGAGCTCTATGAAAAATAATACAATTTTTGCCATATCAAAAATTCTTTGACAAAACAAGAATTGAATAAATAATGGAGTTCCATCTATATGTTGACCGATTCAGAGATACAATGAATATGTAATGCAGAAAAAACATTTTGGGTTGAGGTGTTCTGCTATAGGGCCTTTTAGCTCACTCAGTTAGTTGAGGGTTTATTCTGTGTACAGGATTGTGCTGGTCATTATGGGGACCTGGTAGACAGGATACTCCAGAGGCAGCAGAAATTAGGGTATACGTGGGCCAATGCTGGGAAGAAGCAGAGGAGGTGGTGCTGATGAAAGTTGTTGTATGGGTGCTTAGTGGGTTTGGGATAAGGATGTATGCTAATTTGGGTGAAGATGGTAGCCAGGTTTCTGAAGACGCCAATGCAGGTTTTTCATGCTCCTCCAACACTGTGGCTCCATTGATTTCCTCTTGGTGTCCATGATGCATTATAAAAGATGGGAGAGAGGAGGAGGGTGAAGCAACCCACACTGGGGGAACACAAAAAATATTTCTGAAGAACCTTTACCTCAACCATGTTGTCTTTTCAGTGGGGGCTAGTTGCAAATATCGTTGACAGTCATATAAAAATATTCAGATGATCAGATACTGTCTTTGTAAATTTGCCATCACTTTCCCCACAGATCAAGTTTATTTCCTTTTCTCTGGTCTCTGGATCTGTCAGCCTTTCTCCTGTTTAAACTCATCCCACCCCTCCTAACATCTTCTGAACTTTGTTTTATCAGCAAATGACTCTTTGTCACCTCTCAATTAAAAAAATCAAATCAAAACAAAATTCGTGGACCCTAAATCCTCCTGTAGTTTGTATCACTCCTGCAAACTTCTCAAAATACTAGCCTCCTCTTGATGTGGAGCCATAGAATGCTGGGGTAGATGAAGGATTAAGGTGGAGAAGGAATACTTGGCTCACGTACCAAGTTGGAGACCATCTCAAATGGCGGCTGTTGTTGACTGACAAATTTGAGAGGAAAGCAGGGTGAGGGCTCATCACAAAGGTTGGTCCTGACCAAAATTCATGGACTCCAGTTTCAAGATAAGTCTAGTGTATTTAACGATTGGGAAGACAGATCAAAGGCTGAGGGTCTCAAATCTTAAGGCTATTCATTCCTTAATGAGCTTTTTGCAGGATCAGACCCAGCGTCTTCCCTTCCTTACTTCCAGTGCATTCCTCAATCCACTGTAATCCAAGTGGTTGCCACCTCCATCACTCCACTGGGACCCTCTTCATCTTGATCACTATGCTCTAGTTGTCACATTCAATAGCCACTTCTTATTCCCTCTCTTATTGGAAATTTGCTATTAACAAGATCACTTCTACTCTCTGCACATTCTCTATTTCTTAGTCTTCCAAGACATTCCTCTCTTCTGGTTCTCCATGTATGCCTCTGATAGCTTTAACTCTATAGGCTTCTTTTCCTCCCCTCTTCTTTCTATATTAAAAATAGTCATCTAGAAGCTTGATTTTAACTGTATAGACATCTCATAATTCTGCAGGAGACTAAACATGTCCTTTTCCATTTAGCGTTGTTATTTTAAGGCAGGATGGTATAGAATGATCAAATTCATTCATCATAACATTGCTTAGAATAGCTACCTTAAGATTTAGTTTGTTCAATTAAAGACAGTTTCAACCTTCCCATAAACGAGAGTGAAGATGACAAACTTGAAGAATGTTTGTTTCCAACATCTGTGATACAAGATTGAAGCAATTAAGGGTTTTTGGAGCTTGGAGTAGGGTTTTAAAGAAATGGTCATTGCCTGTTTGAAATATCACTGGAAGTAAGAACATCTTTTTCTGGACTTTATGGTGTTAGTGGGCACCTCAACAAATAGTCCCACCCTATCCCCACCTGGGTATTTAGGGTATAGTATTGAAAAGGAGACAAAGCTGGGAGGAAACTTAGAAAGGCATTATTGGTGTTTATAAAATATTTATTTATTTATTTATTTATTTTTGCGGTACGCGGGCCTCTCACTGTTGTGGCCTCTCGCGTTGTGGAGCACAGGCTCCGGACGTGCAGGCTCAGCGGCCATGGCTCATGGGCCCAGCTGCTCCGCGGCATGTGGGATCTTCCTGGACCGGGGCTCGAACCCGTGTCCCCTGCATCAGCAGGTGGACTCTCAACCACTGCGCCACCAGGGAAGCCCAAAATATTTATATTTTTTATTTTATTTTAATTGAATTACAGTTTATTTACCGTGTTGTGTTTGTTTCTGGTGTACAGCAAAGTGATTCAGTTATACATATATATATATATATATTCTTTTTATATTCATATATATATATATCCTTTTTCACATTCTTTCCCACTATGGTTTATTACAGGATATTGAATAAGTATAAAATATTTCTAAAGCCTCTTTCTGAGTAGGATTTGTTGCAAAACATTGCCTGGCTTCCATGGTGTGGGGTATATTTTGTGTTAATTAAATTGTCTAGGATTTCTTTTTTTTTTTAACATCTTTATTGGAGTATAACTGCTTTACAATGGTACGTTAGTTTCTGCTTTGTAATAAAGTGAATCAGTTATACATATACATATGTCCCCATATCTCTTCCCTCTTGTGTCTCCCTCCCTCTCACCCTCCCTATCCCTAGGATTTCTACTTGACCACAATCCATGTACTTTTAAGTTATCCCAGGGCCCTAATTAGGCCACGACCACTGGAGAGTTGGGTTCAGGTAGACAAAATAGTCAGGTGTTCCCCGTGGTTCTGACCTTAGGCATTTTGTCTTTCCACACTGTAGTCCCCTGGAGCTCTCACAACCATCCTCAGATTTTCAAATACAGCCTCTGGGGAGATAATAACAAAATCCATCTCTCGGACTTAGAGCTCTTTCCCATCCTTCAGATTCACAGCCATCCCCTGCTTGCTGTGTATCTCCACCTGGAGGCTTCAAGGACACCCCAAACTCTAAATGGCCCAAACTGAATTCGTTGATGTCTGTCTTAATGGGCATCTCCACCTGATACCACACCTGCTGGAAACCCAGGGCTTACCCTTGGCTCCTCCATCTCTGTCACCCTTCCCACTCTGACCTCTGGTTATTCCCCTAGCCCTACCACTTGCCTCTTTCCAGCTCTGTGACTCAGCAACACCAAACTGCTTATAGTTTTTCCACGTGATCTCTCATTTCTTGCCACAGCACGTGCTCACCCGTCTGGAGTGCAGACTCTCACCACACACCCTCACCCCCTTCACCTGGGTAGGTCCCAAGCCTTTACAGTGCAGCTCAGATCTCAGATGCTTCTCTCCAGGAAGCCTCCCCTGGCAAGGTCTCACTCCCTCCCTTGGTCAGGTACTCCCTTTAGCGTTCTATCCCTCCAGCATTTACTTACATACTTACACAATGCCAGTTGCTCCTTGGGAGCAAGCATGACATTTTATTTATTTTTGCATCACTGTTTTTTAGGACTGTTCTGATGGAGAGGGCACTCATTATTTATGCTTGTGAAATTAGCAAGTAATAGATGAGATTCCCTCCCTTATCATGTGAGTTCTTGAATCTCCTAGGAAATCTCCCTAGGTGGAAAAGAAAATATTTTTCATAGAACAAATATATTTCCCCTAAAAGAACCTAATGTCACTTATGGTTTAACTTGAACTTCTTAAGTGAATGCTGGATAAAAGAAGATCTGTACTGGAAGAAGAGAGTTTGGTCATCTGTGAATCTTTTCATCCTCCTCTTTTGAGACAATCTCTCTGCCCTTCTGACTCTGTACCAGGGATCATGTTCCAGAAAAGAATGTGTGGGTACATTTCACATTGGCGTGGTATGGTCCCCACTGGAAATTATTAGATTTCTGCTACAGTTTCTTGAAGAGGCCAGTGGGATGGTTGAAAAGAAAATGCCACTTGATCATCAGTGGCAGAATCAATAAAAACCAGTTGTAACTTATGAACTATATGTAAATTATTGCAGTGAGAGGTGTTCAGATGATTGCCCTGCCTTTAATACGCATTAAGAGCTGTGAGAAAATCATACCCTTTGACTTAGTGATTCCATTGCTAAGATTCTATTTTAAGAAGAAATCATGATTACTGGCAGATTTTCACAGAGATATTTAACACTGCATTCTCTATAATTTGAAAAGAGGGTGGACAAAGCCTAAATGCCAAACATTAGGGGTTAAATAAATTGTGGGCTTTTCATGTGATAGAATATTATGTAACCATTAAAATCATGTTTACAAGGAGTTTTAATGACATTACAAAATGCATGTGAAAAACTGCCAAGTAAAATAAGAACTGAATGTAAAATTGCATGTTATAGGATCTAAATTATGTAAAAATGCTGAGAAATTCTGGAAGGAAATACAAATAAAAGGTTAATGGCGGTTATTTCTAGGTGGTGAGATAGTAGACAATTATTATTTTTCTTTTTCTTTCTATATTTGCATTTTCCAAATGTTTCGTGATAAACATATGTTGTAGTATTTATAGTAAAGGCAAAACACAAAAGTTTAATAACAAAAGTAGAATATATTTTCCCTAGAAGTGGAGGTAGTCTTCTAAGGATTGAATAATTACCTGCCTTATGCCTGATAAATGTTTTTATGGAACATTATAAAATATCTAAAGGCAGCTTCTTTGGGAAGTGAAAATGTCACCAGGATCCTAATATAAAGGATAGAATTTGTAAGTTATCATAGTGAATCAGATTTTCATAGTTACCCTTGCTATCTTCCTTTTGTTTTCTAGCTTCTTCCTCTGCACCTGAGTCAGTTTTAAAATGGTCCCTCCCCGAAGCATGGGAAGGCATGGAGAAGGGCTGGGGAGGACACAGCGGTACCATTCCAGGCCCTGGGGATGACGTCCTGATTTTACCCAGTGAGTGAAACAATCTATGGGGTAAATAATCACAGACAGACTGAACTGGGCCAATCTAATTGGGGATTATCTGTCATTTAAATATATTGAACAACACAGTAAAGAATGTGGAAATAAATAGGCAATTATGTCTACCACTTTCTTTTTTGGGTTATTACAGGAGAGGAATTTCATAATCCAGTAAAAATCAGAAAAAATAGTTCAGCCTACCTTCATTAAAGGTGGGATAAATAGTCTCCATGCCAAAAGGAGTTAGACTAATCCACTAGCTGGATAATTTTTCTAATGTGTCAGAGAACAGAATTACAGAAAATTTTAGTATCCTTATGTTTGAATGACACAGGGTATATGGAAAGAAGCAACTTTCAAACGCCTCCTATCGTTTGCCTTTGTGAATCTTTTAAATATAGGACTGAGAAGAATGACAAGGTCTTCTGTTGCCTTGATTTTTCAAGGATGACGGAAAAGGAACAGATAAATCAAATAGAAAAATAAAATTCCATCAATCTATCAGCTGCCTAATCTATCACCCATCTCTCCATCGTCCGTCTACCTAGAGCTCTCTTTTTGTTGACATAAGAAGGGAAAGGCGATTCCTCAGAGGTGCAGAAATACACACCATACTTACAAAATTCTTCTTTCTTAGGAGAGAATTCTTGAAACTACTAGAAAATTTCCCTAGCCCAAGAAGAAAATGTTTTTCATACAACAGATATATTTCTTAAGACCTATTTCCATTTATGGTTTAATCGGAACTTCTCAAAGTAATACTGAATAAAAGAAGATCAGTACTGGAAAAAGAATATTTGGTCATCTGTGAAATAATAATAATGCTAATATCAAACATTTGTTGACAGCTAACAATATTTGGGAATTGTTCTCCATATATTAACTAGTTTAATCCTCACAATAGCTCTGCAATACAGGTAATATTATCATTCCCATTTTTACTGACAGAGAAACAGAGGTCCAAGGCTGTTAAGTTACTTGCCCAGGGCCACACAGTTTGCAATTCAGCACAACCAGGATTTTGAACCAGACGATCTGACTCCAAGTCCTTATTCTTAACCAATCAAGTACATTTCCTTTCTAAAAAGACTAAGGGTAAATGAAAAGAGTGGTGGTGTTGTTTGCTTTATTTACGATGGGAAATGAAGGCAGAAAGGTTAAAACGTACTGACCACCTTCTGGGCATTGGTGGGGTGCACATGGAACTGCACAGAGAGGTGAGGACAGAGGGAGCGGGCTGACCAGTACAAACTTAAACTGTTATTATCATCCCACCCCCCTATCATCCACCTCTCTCCATGGAGGATGGAACTTTTTGAATAAACAAGCTCATGAGTCATTCCTATACGGAAAGGAAAAATCTGTTCTGCCTCAGCCTTCTTTTTGATGAATGTAGCCAGTGGATTGGCCCTGGGCTATGGTTTTTCCCACTGAGCAAACTGTTTCCCCCACTGCATGCGGGAAGCAAGAGAAGCTTTTGAAGGTTGCCAAGCTTTTCGTATCCTTGGGACCTTTATGCTGAGCGAGGAGCAATCTTAGCTATCTTGCTTGGCACTGCATTGACTGTATCCACTGTGTGTCCTGGTTGCTGGGGCCCCTGGCATTCGCCATCATCCTTCATTCCTTTGTTCATGGTCAGCTTGTAAGATGGACCCGAGTTCTCCGTGAAGCTGCTCTTAAAGAGCACAGATCAGTGCTCTGGAAAAAGGCGGCAGGGGGATGGGCGGGCACAGATACTGGGTGTCTGAAGTATCTCCCACTTGGTCCTTCAGTATTATTGTAAAGATCAGAGAAGTTAAGATTTTTAAAATCTGCAGTTATTGTTCATTATTTAGTTTTCAGTTGGAAAGATAAGGGAATGAAAATAGATTTGTAATATATAATAAATGAAGTCCTTACTTCTTGCTGCCTCTCTCCTCAAAGAAGCCCTAATTCCAGAAAATTTTCTTATAGTTGCCAGTGTTTTAATCTGTTCTGTTTAGTTTGGGGTCTTTCTTTCTTTTTTTTTTTTGTGCGATACGCGGGCCTCTCACTGTTGTGGCCTCTGCCGTTGCGGAGCACAGGCTCCGGACGCGCAGGCTCAGCGGCCGTGGCTCACGGGCCCAGCCGCTCCGCGGCATGTGGGATCTTCCCGGACCGGGGCACGAACCCGTGTCCCCTGCATCGGCAGGCGGATTCTCAACCACCGCGCCACCAGGGAAGCCCTAGTTTGGGGGTCTTTTGTAGGCACTGTACTGGCTTTACTCTTCTGTTTTGATTTTTTTGGCAAACCCTGATATTTTGACCTCTGATGGACCTTGGGATTGAATTCATCTCGTCTTTCTACTTGTGGTTTTACCTTCTTGACCTTTCTGGCTGTTCTGGTTTCTTTCACTCCCTGCCTCCTCTGAAACAAGTCAGTTTGTTCACCCAAGTCTGGCACAAAAAAGACACCGAGTACTGCTTGAATGAAGCACATGTTCTCCATGCTGCATCCATAATTTCATACCAGAACTGAATCTTTGGATTTCACAGGATCGACCCAGTACAGCTATCAGAATTTACAGGTCTGTGGAAAGTAATGCCTTTTCCTTTGAACAGAGCCCTAAGAATTAAGATGTTCCTGATGATGACGATGATGGTAACAGCAACTATAATTTGAGTGCTGGGTGTCTGCCATGCACTGTGCTAAGTGTTCCACATGGATCTTCTCGATCATTCCTCACAACTACTTTGATTTGGATCCTGTTGTTATCTTCCTTTCTATAGCTGAGGAATTTGGGACATAGAGAGGTTAAGTAACTTGCCCAAGTTTCTCCCAGCTAATAAGTAAAAAGGCTGGCCCAGGAAAGCAGACAGTTTGATTCCAGAGCCCTAACTCTTTACCACATATATATTTTAAAAAACTCACCATTCCTACTTGCTCTGAGTCACTCAAATCAGACTCCATATTATACTGAATTTATACTTCTCTACTTCCTGTTCCCATTGTTCCCTTCACTTGGAATTTAAAAAAAAATTATTGAATACCTAGCATATGTCAGATACTCTACGTGAGGAATTCAATCTTGCTACATTCTCATTAGGTACATACATGTGGAGAAACTGGAGAAACTTCCCAAAGAGGTATCTGATGCCATGAGCCGTTGGTAGAAGTATCTGCTTTGCATCTGGTAGCAAATATAGTTTTAATTCAAGTTAACATTCCTTTCCAATTCAATTTAACCAACAATAACTGAACAGTCACCACACCAGGTGCTCTGATCTGGTGCTCCAGAGGCAAATGGGATACAGCCGTGATCTCAAACAGCTAGTAACTTAGCTGGGTTGATAAAACACATACTAATACTTAATAATACAACAAATAGCTGTAATAAGCACCAGAAGTGTTTAGAATCAAACACTTGTCCCAGGCAAGATGAAGAGAGATGACTTCAGGGAGGAAGAGGCATTTGAAGAGGACCTTGATAGATGGGATAAGAAACTGAAGGTCAGTTACGAGACACAAGGGTGTACTGGGGAGGGAGCAATGTTTTAGGAGGTACAGGATGGGCTGTTGACGAGGGCAAAGCTGTGTTCGCATTTGGATTCTGACATTTACCAACTGTGTGGCGTTAGACACGTTTTAAACGTTTCCGACCTTCATCTGTAATATGAGGGTTAAAATTAACATATCATCATGTTGAGGGGATTAAATGAGATAACATCAGCACACATGACTGCTGCGTGGAGTGTTGGCAATAATGGAATTATAGATGAACGCTGTGATTTTTAATGTGTCAGGTGCTCTTTTCCTTCGTTTTCCCATCTGCCTGCCCCTCTTGGCCTCTGGTATTAGCAACACTTTGTATTTGCTTTCCAATGGCTTATTATTTAATTTTCACACCAACCTTGGGAGCTAAATAGGTAATAACTATTATTACAGTAAAAACCCATTTTTACATAATACGATTTTAATGGAACTGCTGATGTTACAAAATGAAAGTGACTGGTAAAGAAGATTTAAGTGATACTTTTGAACCTCTAATATAATTTTATGATGTTTTGTGTATTTTAATTCATTAATAAAGGAAATGTGTAGAACATTCCCATCATTATTCAAATAGACTAGCATAATTTTTCAATAAAATTCTTAGGGTAAATTGCCTATTTCCATTTTCTGGGAAATCAATTTTATGGAATGACCTCAGACCCATCCTATTCCATAAAAATAGGACTTTACTGTACTAATAAAAGATATCACTGTTTTAAGTATGGTACCATTTTCCTTTGAGGCATTCTGTCTTTATAGACATTGGATTTTGAAAGCTGTAAATTCTTCTTGGTGGTATTATATGGAGTGAGCTGAAGTCATCATGGAGAATTTGCTTTTGTAGTTTAGTTTATGATAACTTTGCTTCACACAAACAAGTATATCTGATTGTCTTTGCCTCCTAAATACTGGGAGAATTGGTCTAAATGCATTCAAGACATCTTACAGAGTGGGAACAAGTTCTATCTAATAAATCATGCAAATCGCAAACCCTCACAAATGATCCTGCTAACTTGTACTACAGGTTTTGTCCTGAACTGACCTGCGAGGATTTGATGCTTCCAGTTCTTTCTCTGAAGGAGTTTCAGCCATGACAGGATGACACCCTTTTCACACAGAGCAGCTTTAATGAAAGGGAAATGTGTTACAATTCCAGGTGGCAGGATTCTGTTTTTAAGGGTACAGATATGATATCATATAGCCTCCAGCATGGTTTTATTTTTGCATGTATGTGTGGTAGAATTCACTGTGTTCCATTTTCCCATATTACTTTGAACTGTCGTTATTTGAAGAGATGAATGGAGAAGTACTGGTTTTCTTTCATAATAGTTCTTCTGTTTGTTCTGATTTTCAGTACTCGGGTACTTTAAATGGCAGTGAGGCTCATCAATGTCCTGGGATTTTCAAAGTCAACAATGTTTAATGTATTTCCTTGTTAAATCGCAAGACGTTGAGGTTGGAGATATGAGTTAAGATGACCATAAATCAGGAAATAATTTTTCTGTGGGAGGAATTTCTACAAAATGTTGAGAGTAGAGCATTACAAGCTTAATATACTTTTTTCTTACCCAAGATTATAACTGCTATAGGATAAGATACAGGTAACACAGAGATTTGGGTCTGCAAAGTCAATTAGAAACCAAATACCATAAATATCAGTGTTGTCTCTTGAATAGTTTCAAAATTCTGGTCTTGTCCCATTTGGATGGGACAGAAAGTCACACAAGCCATCACCCCCATTTATTCTGGATTACTAGCAAGTGGGAAGGGGAAGTTAATTTAAACTTGAGTTACTGGAGTCCTCTTTGTAGGATGCATGGCATTAGTATGGTGACTGCGGGAGTGTGTGTATTCTGGAAATCTATCAATATTTAACAAACCACCTAGAAACTTCATAGCTTAAAACATATGTTTTATTTTGTTCACAGTTTTGTGAGGAAGGGCTAGGCTGGGGTATTCTTGCTGGGGTCTTTCATGCATTGCCGTCGATGGTGGCTGGGCTCATCTAAAGGCCCAGTGTGGTTGGGTGGTCCAAGAGAGTTCACTCATGCAGCTGGTGGTTGACACTGGTTATTGGCTGGTAGTTCAGTCAGGGCAGTCAGCTAAGAGGCCTCGGTTCCTCTCCACATGGGTTTCTCTGTGGGGCTTCTTGGGCTTTCTAACAGTGTGGCAGCTGGAATCCAAGAAGGAACATCCTAAAGCAGAGTTCCCCAAGAGTGAGCAGTCCAAGAGACCTGGGTGAAAGTTGCATGCCTTCCGAGCCAGCCTTAGCAGACTCAGAATATCATGACCATCACATTCTCTTGGTCAAGCAGGGCACTAAAGCCAACGCAGATACAAAGGAGGAGAATTAGGTTCTACTTTTATTGGGAAGAAGAGCAAAGAACTTGCAGCTGTCTTTAACCTACCACTGTGTATGCGTTTATGTGTGTAGTGTGTGTGCATGTATGTAATTAAGAGCAGATGTACCTGACTTAATTCAAAAGGTTTGAGAGTTTTAGGGTCTGGTCAATTTGTGCTGTCTTCCCTCCCTGGGCAGACGTTATTTAGATTCTGTTGGCTTACGTGAGTCAGAAATTGAAGCACACCAGGAGACAGACTGGTCAAAGGATTTTAGTTTCTTTATTCTCTACTACCTACCATGCCAGGTGTTATGGTATTGCCTCTTCACTGCCTGAAAGTCGGCTTCTTCAACCCTTGAACAAAATTGGGGCCCTGATCTGGGATTTCTCACCCTGAGACGGGCAATGGATGACAGTGTTTGGGCCACAGCCTGTGTCCAAATCTCTATGTGGGTGACCAGAAGCCTCTTCTTGGGAGAGAGAGGAGTGCTTTGGGGTGAGGGGAGAAGTGGAGCACGAATACGTTGAGCATTTTGTTTCCTTCAGGGCAGAAATGAAAAGTCTGCAAGGATAACAGTCAACAATTCTTTTACCTTATTTAGAACATGAATGGGAAAGCTATTCTTTTTTTTTTTGCGATACACGGGCCTCTCACTGTTGTGGCCTCCCCCGCTGCGGAGCACAGGCTCCGGACGCGCAGGCTCAGCGGCCATGGCTCACGGGCCCAGCTGCTCCGCGGCATGTGGGATCTTCGCGGGCCGGGGCACGAACCCGTGTCCCCTGCATCGGCAGGCGGACTCTCAACCACCGCGCCACCAGGGAAGCCCGGGAAAGCTATTCTTTACGATTATATAAGGGAAGAACAAACAAATATGATTTCAAGAGGTACTCGACACAGAAATTTTAACCAGCATTATTAGCAAATAAATACAAAGAAAATCTGAAAAGAGAGATCAAAGGACCTTTAGATACTGTATAAATCTCCTTCTTTTAGGCAGTTTCTTAGAGGTGAGCACAGACCTCCGGAAACCTTTCTTCATGGTAAAGGGTGTTGAGGCCATGTCCTTCCCACAGGAAGGAAACATCAGGATCCCAAGCTCCCTGAAGCAAGTATTTCCACAGGCCTCCCCAAACAGTTCTGAAATGTTTAACTTAAACTGACTTTTTATATATCCAATATTTAAGAATGTACCATAGAAGCTTACTATTTAAGGCAATCTAAGTGCAAAATCCTTTGCAATATGGACTCCTTTGATGAAATGAATGATTGTCGAACAATTTATTTGTTGTATTTATGGTGTTTTTCCATGAATTTAATTGTATTAAGTAAACATATATATGTAAAATATGGATACATAGAATTGTTGAGCTGGTAGGGAACTTAGTGACACTCAACTCAAATGAGCTAAGATAATGCAAGTGTTTTCTAAATTGTAGAATCCTATGAAACACATTATTATCATTGCCCAAACATATATGACATTTTGTATCAAGGATAAGAGTGGGATTTCAGTCTCCTTGTTTTCAACCCGAGTGTTGCAAATTGCCTTCTAAAATTTATAAGAAGAAACACTATTGCTTTATTTGTTATATTTTAGATGATTTGTGCCCCTAAAATAGGTTTACATTTGAGAGACACACTGGAGGCTAGGGAGTTCCTTTTAGTTGCAATGACTGTGATTCAAACGGGTTTTTACAAATGAATAGCAGTAATGCCATAACTACCAGGCAAGACCTGTGATAGGATGTCCTTGCCAGGCGTAGACAACCAGGAGTTGAATTTTTTTTTTTAGGTATTTTTACAACTGTATATGTTTTCCCCATAAAAAGTAAATTTCAATTAAAATCACAGCAGAGATTTTCATTTCCTGCAAGTGACAAAAGGAGCACAATAAAAAATATTAAAATAAGTTGATATCCTTTCTCTAATCTCAGTTTGTCAATCTCTGCTTGACTCAGTCATGGCGCTTGTTTCTGGGCTAATTAGAACTTACTTAGAATCTTCTCTTGGGGCCCAAGACATGTAGACCCTGACACTTTATGGCTTGCTAACTTGCTGGAACTAATTGGAGTTTTAGTCTAATTGAGCGGATTTTCAAACTCTTTTCTGTCCTTACTCACCTGAGAAACACACTCATTGTCATAGTCCATTAGTATTAGGATCATAGCAATTTTCTCGGAGGGCACATACTTCCCCAGGGCTTGCGGATCATAATTTGGGTGGGGGGATATTGGAGTGTGAAGTGTGTAAGAGACCTAGGATTTATTTTTGGCACTTACTGCACCTAGAGAATCACTACTTTTATAACTTTACAAACTCCTAACTCCAGTCTCCCAGAAGTGTGACCCTTCTGGGAACTTTGGGTTCTAGCCTGAGAGGAACCTAACAGGTATACCTGTAAAACACCTCTGGTGCGTTTCTTCCATTGACTTAGGTGTGACTCCTTTGCTACTGTAACAACTTCTTTCTCCATGTGCAGTTTAAAAATAATTTTTAAAGGAGTTATGTGTTATTTTCCTTAGGACTTTTAAGAGTACTTTGACCATCACAGTACAAACTATAAGATTCCTAGTAGCAATAAATGCATTGGTGGTTGCTATGGAAAAATACAAGTATGTGTCATAAACTTGATAAGAAAGGAGAATTGGCAGGACCTGGCATTTTATTAATTGTGAAGGGTAAAGGAGAATGAAGCTGAAAAGATGACTCAGGAGTTTGGGAAGGAAGCCAGTTGGGAATCTGGATTTAGATTTGGTAATCCTCGAAGAGTTGACTAAGGAAGCCTTGGAGATTGAACTAGGGTTAGAGCCAGCATGGGAGCCAACAGAGAGATGCAAGGAGGGGGTAGGCGACAACATCTTGGAGGAAATTCTAATTTAAATGGAAGGAAGAGAACCCAGAGAAGGAGCAATCATGAAACCAGGAGGAGAAGTCAGACAACAGAAGGCAAGAAAAGAGTGATACCGAGGTGGTGGAGGTGGTTCATAGTAAACGTTCCATGGAGGACCAGGAGGGTGGTAGTTTAGAAACTGCCTGAGAGAAAACTGTATACTCTCTGCAGGCTCCTACAAATCAAATGCAGAATCTAATGCTTGTCTTGGCTTATTGTTTAACACATCTGTATTGGATCTCTGTAAAAACCCTCGTAGAGATCAGTGCCTTCAAGGATCCCCATATTATTTTAAGGTTATATTCCATTTATAGTTATTATAAAATATTTGGCTATGTTCCCTGTGTTATAAAATATATTCTTGTAGCTTTTTTTGTACATAATAGTTTGAATCTTTTACTCCCCTACCCTACATTACCCCTCCCCTCTTCCCTCTCCCCACTGGTAACCATTAGTTTGTTCTCTATACCTATGAGTCTGCTTCTTTTTTTTTAAATTGTATTCACTAGTTTGTTGTATTTTTTAGATTCCACATATAAGTGATATCATATAGTATTTATCTTCCTTTGACTTATTTCACTTAGCATAATGTTCTCCAAGTCCATCCATGTTGCCGCAAATGGCAAAATTTCATTCTTTTTTATGGCTGAATAGTATTCCATTGTGTGTGTGTGTGTGTGTGTGTGTGTGTGTGTGTGTGTGTGTATGCCACATCTTTATCCATTCATCTGTTGATGGACACTTAGGTTGCTCCGTATCTTGGTAATTGTAAATAATGCTGCTATGAACATTGGGGTGCATGTATCTTTTCAAATTAGTGGTTTTGTTTTTTGTTTTTGGATATATATCCAGGAGTGGAATCGCTGGGTCATATGGTAGTTCTATTTTTAGTTTTTTGAGAAACCTCCATATTATTTTTCACAGCGGCTGCATCAATTTACTTTCCCACCAACTGTGTATGAGGGTTCCCTTTCCTCCACAAGGGAGAAAATTAAAAGAAAGAAAATTTGTTAAAATTTAAAGCAATTACTCCCTGGTGAGACAGCAGCACTTCTAGGGTGGTGGCCCGGTTGTCCCTAGCCACTCTCTAGAGTATTGCCAAATGTTCTAAATAAATAGGTCATATAATAGGCTTAGTCCAGCAGAACTGGTCAATTTGTATAGCTCAGTCAGTTTGGGAGAATAGAGTAGACTTAGGCTATCTTCTCCAAGATATCATTGTCATTTCCTAAAGGGGTACAATATTACAAAAATATAAATCAACACAATAAATACATTTTTTATAAAAATGTAGAAGATTGTATATAATTGTTACAATGAGTTCAATTCTGGAGGTCAGAAGGCCATATTGAAGGTCTTTTTTTTTTTTCTTTGCGGTACGCGGGCCTCTCACTGTTGTGGCCTCTCCCGTTGCAGAGCACAGGCTCCGGACGTGCAGGCTCAGCGGCCATGGCTCATGGGCCTAGCTGCTCCGCGGCATGTGGGATCTTCCCGGACCGGGGCACGAACCCGTGTCCCCTGCATCGGCAGGCGGACTCTCAACCACTGTGCCACCAGGGAAGCCTTGAAGGTCATATTTTAAACAGCCAGTAGTAGTCCATCAGAGTACATCGGTGAAGTCCTTTCAAATTCAGAATACTGAAAGCAGCATCCAGAGATTTTGATATTTATTTTGGGATGTTGACCTTAGGAGCTAATCTCTTTAAAGTCATTAGTAAATAGAGTGACTAACTACTCTCATTTATACAGAACTGAGGAGTTTCCTGGGACACATGACTTTTAGTGATAAAACCTGGAAAGTTCAAGGCAAACCAGCACGAGTTGGTCACCCTACTAAGAAATCACCTTTCAAGCTCTTACCGACCTCATAGTCTGTGATCTGCACTGCAACAAATTTGCTGAGAATTAATGAAACTTTTCCTTGACGTTAATGCAGAAACCTATATTTTACCTCATTTTGTTCCCCTAAGAAATTTGTCTCATGGAATTAATATTCTTTGAGGAGACACAGGGATTTCTTATAAGAGAAGGGGACCTGAGTGACTGCATATGTATTTTACCCTCCTGGTTGGGGCCAGGGAAGTTTGAGCCAAGTAAGGAACAGCTGCCCATTGGGCCCTTAATCTAGAGCAGGGCTTTTTTCACTTGCTCTAATTGAATTACTTCTTTTTCACTTTACTTTATGGTCTGTTTTCCATGCAGATATTCTCAGAATGTTGAATTAAATAATTCATGATTTCCCAATTATTGGTTTAGGTACAGTTGGCATTTCTTGAATTGATTATACTTTCTTGAGGGAGCTTTTGGAGTCTCTTCATATGTAGAGCTTTAAAGATAAGAAGTTTGCCCATGAGAGGTACAGCCCGGCCAGCAGGGGCGGGGCTAACACAGTGGTTCACTGTTGATCCTTGGGGGTCACCACCCTTTCACACAACCCAGGGACTCTGAACTTCTCGTGTGCCCTAAGTCCCTTTGGCAGTCTAGTGAAGCCTAGATCCATTCTCAGAATAATATTTTTAATGCATAAAATAAAATAGGATCAGAAAAGAAGCCAGTTGTATTGATCCAGCTATCAAAATACTAAAAAACAAATTTGTGGTATACTAATATATATGCTTCTTTATTAGCACATTAAATAACGGTATCTAGTTCTGGTTCTAATTACTATCGTAACGTCCATGTTGTTGTTGTAGATATTCTTTGAAAAGTGCTGCCATAAATTCCTTCTCTCCCTGTAAGTGTGTGCTATTCCTCCCCTGGAGAAGTGGAGGCTCACTCCCTTTCCTTTGAATGTGAGTCTGCCTTCCTGACTTGCTTGACCAATAGAATATAGTAGAAGTGATGTTCTGGGACTTTCAGGCCTAGGTCACAAGAACACTTGCATAAGAAGACCATTTTGCCTGGATGTCTTTCTTGCTCTTGGGATGCTCCCTTTTGGGATGCAGCCCTCAGGCTATGGGAACCCCAAATTCTATGGAGGCCCTGTGTTTTTCACACTGCTTGGCAGTCCAGATGAACTCTAGCTAGTAGCCAACATCAGTTTCCAGCCATGTAAGTTATCTCTCTTGGACATCCAGACCAGTTGAGCCCAGTAATGGGGTCTTGCTGGTAACTCTGTTTTTTTCCCCTTACTTGAAAACACATTAAAAATCTCTTATTTTACCCTTATGTCAGTGTTTCTCAGAATTTCTTATGTGTATTCAGGAATGCTCCCTTAGAAGGCGGATTCCTACATTCAGTTCATTAGGATCCACATGGGCCCTGAGGAGTCCTTGGCCTTCACACTATCCAGGGAGTGAAAGTGGTTAAAACTCCTCCTCAAAGTGAGCATTATAAACTAATAAAATTAAGAATTGCTGTAGAGAGACTTCCCTGGTGGTGCAGTGGTTAAGAATCCACCTGCCAATGCAGGGGACACGGGTTTCAGCCCTGGTCTGGGAAGATCCCACATGCTGTGGAGCAACTAAGCCCATGAGCCACAACTACTGAGCCTGTGCTCTAGAGCCCGTGAGCCACAACTACTGAAGCCCTCATGCCTAGAGCCCATGCTGTCAACAAGAGAAGCTACTGCAATGAGAAGTCTGTGCACCGTAATGAAGAGTAGCCCCCGCTCACCACAACTAGAGAAAGACCGCGCGCAGCAACGAAGACCCAACGCATCCAAAAATAAATAAATAAATAAAAAGAATTGCTGTAGAAAACATACAGAGAGTTATGAAAGCATATACCTGAGGACGTGGACTGTAATGACATGAATCTAATTAGGTAAACCATACTGTAAGGCTAAAACAGTCATGTAGATGTTGCCTATTACTAACGGTAAGTTTACCCAGAATTTCTCAAATTGTTTCCTATGAAATTAGCTCTTTATAAGCATCCCATGTAAGAAAGATAACGACGTCAAATGAGTTTGGGAAATTTGGGACTAAACAAAAATAATTTCTTTGCTTCCGTTCTTTTCAAAGCCCTTTATATGATAATATGGATTGTGTAATTTCCAGGGGGATATAGTATGTGCTGTTTCTCCAGGATGTTTAACCATGTAACCCTCTTATTCACAGAGCAGCTCATGACGCCAAGATTTTAGGGAAACACTCTGAGTACAAAGTACTCTCACACTTAACATTTGCTACCACTCCATGAGGTTAGGCATCAGTTGTATTAGGTAAGATTAGGTCTTCTATGAGTAACAAAGACCTGAAAAAGAGAAATTTCTATCTCTCTTATGTCTGTTCTGTGGTGTCAGGAACTTGGACTCTATTTGCTCCATTATGTGCTGTTTCCATTCCCAAAGTTACTCTGTGGTCCAAGATGTCGGCTGGAGCTCTAGCCATTGCAACCACATTCTAGGCAGCAGGAATTAGGAAGGATTCCACCTCTAAGTCACACTTGACACCACTTCTTACATCTTATTGGCCAAAACTTGCCCGAATGGCCATAACTAATGGGAAAGGAGACTGGGAAATGTAATCTTTTGGCTAGGTGACAATGTATTCAGCTAAAACTTGGAGTTCTTGTGACTAAGGGAAAAGAAAAAAGATACTGGGAGACAACTAATGGTCTCTGCCACAATTATCTCTCATTTTATAACTGAGGAAAATGGGACCCAAAAGGGGTATCCAAGAAAGAGTTCAGAGATCATGGAGACAGCACAGATTCAAATCTAGGCCTCCAGATTCCTTGAGTGTGTTTAGTTCATTACACTATCCCTATTTAATCATGTGGGAGGGATCAGAATAGAGCCCTTCAAAGGCTGTGATCTAAAGGGTCATGGTGATATAAACAAATACACCACCATAAAGCATATTTTAAGAGAAAGTTAGGAATATCTGTTTCTTAGAGGTATATCCCTATATTTGAAAATTAATAGCATTTAATAAACAAAAACCTATAGGTGGGATGTGACTGCCTTTTGCTACAGATGTGTTGTTAAGACCAGGATCCTGTTTGTCAGGCTGCTGTGTACTCCTAGGGCCTGCTCTGTGTCGAATGGCTTGTCCTCACTTTCTTGCATTTGTCACATCAGTGATGCTTTGTGAGCCCTGGATCCTGTCTGAAGCCATCCGTTTGCCTCTCTTTATTTACATGATAACATTGCCTGATGGCAAGTTAGTGTCTGGATAAAAAAACATTGCTCTTACCTGGATTGAGCTGGGTTTTTGTCTGGTTTAAGGACAGTTGGATAGCCCCTCTGACTGCATTTCTCAGGTGGCAGTAGTGTGTGGAGGGTTTGCACAGAGGTGGTGAGCTTGCTGCACTGTGCCAGGATCGGCTGGGCTGTGCTCACAGGTGCAAAAGGCGGGCGTCACCCTGCTGTCTTCCAGCATGTGATGACTACCAACAGGAACTTCGCATCTTTGTGTTCCTATGGTCCATGATAGCTCTGGAACAGAGGAGATGCTCTCTGTGTTTTTCTTAAATGAATGAATGAACAGTGAACTGGATGGAATGCTGATGAATCCCAGCCCCTCTCTTCCATTCATATTGATGGCATCCTTGCTGGACTTGCAGTGGGTCAGCAGGAATGATTGTTGTTGGCATAGTGAGGCTGGATGCCTTGGGGTGGTTGCTCTAATACCATATTAGTGTTTACTAACTATAGTAAGAGTCCTCTTTATTTGGACTGTGCTGTGTATGGTACATATCATTCTATATGTATATCACTTTAGATGTTTTAAAAATTAAGTGACAACATATAAAATTAGAAATTTGACTTCAGAACCTATTTTGTTTTGAGAATAGGTTAACCTTTTTGGAAACCTGAAAAACCTAACTGTCAAGAGCAGCAAGTTTCAATTTTCCGAAGGCCTTGGTCTTGGGTATAGAATATTGTAGAATATTCCAGGGGCTCCCCAAAGCCTTTAGGGTAAATCTCCACGTCACTGATTTGGACCACAGAGTCCTTTGTGATCTGGCCTCGTTGCCCAGCTCTTCCCTGTGCGCCCTGCCGACCAATCGCACGCGTCTACTTACTGTTTTCGGACGGAGGCGGCTTTTTCTCCTCTCTGCTCATTTATACTTGCCATTCTTTCTGCCTGGCACTTGCCCCACCCCTCCTTCCCACTTACCCCCACCCCCTTTCCCACCCTAACCCTCTGCCAGTTGCTACTTTCTGTCTTTGAACGCTCAACTTAGTGTCATCTCTTCCAGAAAGTGTCCCTGAATCCCGTTTGATGTAGTTCTCTTTCTTCTGTGTTCCTACAACACCTTGGGCCTATTTCCATCCTATTTCCTTATTCTGTAATTATTATTTACGTTTATGTTGCCTTGAGGACAGAGGCCCTATCTTATTCAACTTATCCCAGTGGAAAACACAAGATCTGGCGTGGAGCTGAGACTCCATAAATGCTAGAGTGAGCAAAGGAGAGTGAGAGGCAGGTACTGCCTAGTCGATTCCTGTGAAAGTGTTTCTAGGGGTTTTGGAAGCCGAAGGGAGAGCTGTCACTGTCACTCTGAGAATCTTTGCACACTAGGGATGGGTGGAGGGTGGTGAGACCCTAAGAACCTTAGCAACTGACTAGCAGGTGCTGACCTTGTTGGGGAGCCCTGGTGGTCTGCCACAGAACCCGGCCTGGGAATCATTCAATTCCAGCATTTATTCAGGTTCCTTGGGCCAGAAACTTACTCTCTGTGAGTTGTGCTTCCCACAGCTAAGAGGATGCTCTGTGCAAGAGAGGGCAGGCTCATTCCTTTTTTTTTTTTTTGGTACGCGGGCCTCTCACTGTTGTGGCCCCTCCCGTTGCGGAGCACAGGCTCCGGACGCACAGGCTCAGCGGCCATGGCTCACGGGCCCAGCCGCTCTGCGGCATGTGGAATCTTCCCGGACTGGGGCACAAACAATGGAGTTCTCCGAACTCTTGTGTTCCCAGTGGCTTTCCCTTCTCCCCTGCTGAGCTGGTGGCCTTCGCTCAAGCTCCTCCCCGCACCTTGCACCGGAGCCTGATGTTCCCTCCGTGGGTCAGCACCTGAGGATCTGCTGGGCCTGGCGTGGCTTGCTGAGCAGGGACTCGGAGCTCTCTGGGGACTTAACTGCCTCCCCAGCCCGCAGGCCCGCCCTGGCTTAGCACCTGGGCGGATGACACACCTCCTGTGGTGTTAGCTAGAGCAGCTTGAGGATCTTCTGTTTGCTGGGAAATTGTTTCAGAGGTTACCTTTTCTCATTTGCGTAGCGTGGACGCACCTGGTTTTGTTTGTTTTCTTTTTTTGGTGAAACTATAAAAGGAAGAGGGTAAACGAGAAAACATCAGCGCCTGCTTAGAGCTATGACACTGGCTACTGCAAAGGGACCCAAGTGCTGCTGTTTGACTAGTTCACGTCTGAATCGCAGCACTCGTGAGGAAATCATTGTAACTGAGGGAATCTTCGGAGTGGTGCAGTATGTCTTTTTGGCTCCGGGTGTGTGTACCTGGTGTGTATTTAATGATATTTTAAGAGTCTGAATGAATTAAAAAGGCTTCTCACACTTCTTAAATTACCTCATTCATCAGAGAAGGCTTCCGGCAGAGCAGCCCAGTAGTTCAAGTGGAAAGGGAAGGAAACAGTTAAAGGGTTTTAAACTGCTAAAGAGGGCTTTTCTGTTTTTCTGGGAAGGCAACAGTTTGCATGGAAATCACAGCTTTTATACATTAAGTATGGTTATGAGTCTCCTCTTTTAAGCTGTGTGAGAAATGTGGACTTTTTTCCCCAAGGGAAAAGGAGAACTAGGACCAAAGGGGCATGTAGCTTCGTGCCAAGGTCTTTCAGGTAACAGAGAAAAGGGAGAGACTGGTTGGTACTTGGAAAACAGAGTATTTTATGATAAATAGTTTTTGCCATAGCATGCTTAATTCAAGCCCCACTCAGAGAGGAAAACTTTAGCCACAATTTTTGGCAACTCTATGATTTTAGTATCTTTTCTTCTCCCATCCAAATTCCACCATATTTCATCACAGACAAACCCAAATCACACTGCATAATAAGGACCATTCCAGCACTTCAGTGCCAAGTGCTGGCCTTGCTACAAGGTCCCACATTACTTGAATGATAGTAGTCAGAGAGGCTGGGTTAAAATCAGAAGGCAGTAAAATATTATCAGCAAGAAATGATGCAAGAAATAGCAGAAGTATTCAAATTTAATTTTTTGAGCCAAAAAAAGGAATACATTATGTAAATATAAGGCTACAGAAACATATGACAGATCAAAGAGATTTCGATCCTTCATTTAGTAATAGTAACAGTAATTACAGTATAGTGTTAATAGTAGTGCCAGTGGTAATAATATACTCATTTGTTTAATAAGATAATAAAATGAGTTCAGTTTTTTTATGTGCCGGGCATTGTGTTAATATTATTTTATCTCACTTAAGTTTTATAAAGATGCTGTGATGTTGGCACCACATTCTATGCACAAGGAAACCAAGATTGAGAGCAGAAGTTCTTAAACTTTAGCATGCATGAGATCAACTGAGATGGTTGTAAACTACTAATCATTTGCATTTTGAATCAATTCAGCATGAAAATATGTCCTAATTATTCATATGGACTTCTAAAAAATTAACAATATGTCTTGGAGACAACATATCAGTAAAAAGAAATCTACTGCGTCCTACTAAATGACTGCATACTATTCCAGAGAAAAAATGTAACATGATTTATTGAACTACTATTTTACTGATGAACTTAAATTTTTTCCCCAATTTTTACAAGCATTATTACAGCAAAAATATTTATACCTTATTGTACGAGTGGGAGAATTTCTCTGGGCCAGTTGATTTCCAAAGTGGAATCCATAGCCCACCTATGTCTGAAATCACTCAGGATGCTTCTTAAAAAATTCAAAACATACCTTCAAGGAACATGTAATCACCAAAATATCAACACTTTTTGAGCCTGGAAGAAGACACAAAACTTCTGAATTCATTCTCAAAGCTATAAAATTGATTCTAAAATTAGACAAAGAGAGCACAAAGAAAGAATATTAGGTGCTAATCTAATTGACATTGATGAGAAGTTTTAGAAAATCAAATGTACCTGTACTTTAGAAGAATCATATATAATGATTAAATAGAGTTTAATCCTAGGAATGCAAGTATGTTTCTACTTCAGGAAAAATTTATTAATGTAATTAATTAAGGCAACATTGGAACACTTTTCTCTCCCCAAGACTGTACCTTGAATCTCTTTATAATAATAAGGCACACTTTTCAATATATGAAGAGCCAGAGAACGGCCAAAAAAGTTTAACTTTCTCCCCTTATCAAATACAGTGCCAGTTTTCACCTACATTACTCTGTCTCTCTACCTAAGAATGGGCTCTTGAAGACCTAAAACGTCCAAGGCTGCAGAGCCCATGTAGTCATGGGGGTGAGTGATGGAAGTGTTATTTTGGGGAACTAACTTTGAGTATGAAGAAAAAAAACATAGTAGGACAGTGGGGCAAAGAGGATGGGTTAAGAAGTGCTGAGGAAGGATTAAATCATTGAAACAAATTATAGGTTTATAATGGTGTCCAGTCACAAGTTTCTCAGCATATTTGGGACACTGAAGGGAAAATTTCTCCAAATTATTTCATAGAAGCATCTAAATAAAATAAAAATAAAATCTAAGCAAATATTTCAAGCAAGATTTTTTGACAGTATTCCATTTTCTGCTTTTTTTTCTTGGTGTGAAAAATATGCAGTCTTCCTCTTGAATGGGGCACAGAGCTATCTTTATGCATTACTTAGGGGCAAAAGTTACAACTAATGATCACAGTGTGTCAAACTTATCTTCTCCCCACCCAAAGGAAAAATGTTTACATGGTAATAACAAGAGGATTCTGTAGGAGTAACAAGAGGATTTCCCACAAAGGCTTACCAACTTATGAAAGAGAAAGCATTTGATCGATTTCATTGCCTACTCAACCAACCCCAAAATTATTAGGCTAGAAATAGAAGAAATTTTTCTTAACCTGATATAAAGTATTTATAAGAAATCCACAGGAAAGTTCAAAGATAACCATGAAAGATTAATTACTTTCTGTTAGAGTCAGGAGCAAACCAGCTCTTATGACTGGAGATGACAGACAATGCAATAGGACAAGAAAAAATATAATAAAGGGCATAACCATGAGAAAGAAGGAGGAAAACAATTACTGGTAAACATATTATTTTTCACTAGAAAAATACAAGAAATTCAAATGAAATATTGTTAAACAAAAGAGGTCAGTAAAACAGCTGAAACCACACCAATATATAATGAGCAATAGCATTCTTATATCATAATAATCATCAATTAGAAAAGGTAATAGACAAAAGATTCTAATTTTTATGGAAAAAAACCCTAGATGTAAACTTAACAAGGCATATGAAAAAAAGAAAAACCCTTAAAACTTAGGTGAATAAATTATGACACACCAGTACAAGAAGACACAACGTTGCAAGCATTTTTCCCCCATATGAATCTATAAATTCAATTACTTTTAAAAGAACCCCATTCAGATGTTGTAGAGGGAATATAATTTTTTAGGGAGAAACTAAGCCAAATGCCCAGATATATAGATTCATTTCATACTAAAAGTTTTGTAATAGAGATCATCCCTGATTGGTTATTGTCAAGTGGATTTTAATGTTTACATTATGTGATTTAAAGGTGAGCTGAAAGGGTGTCCCAAGTTTGTAATCTTTGCAGGGTGTTTTAATTTGTACACTTTGTACAAATATTCAGTTTCCTCTTGAAAGGAGATGAGTGCACACGGATTGCATGTGCCCCTACCTTCTTCTCTTCTGTTCTAACAGAGAAAGTGTTTTACCTTCTCTCAAAGGTCAGTCTCACCTGGCGTTCCCTGCATCACGTGCCGGTCTTCCCCTCCAGGTTGTTTCCTTTCCCTGTCTACAACCTTTCCCTGGTACAGGATGCTTCCCAACAGCACTTATGCATCTTTTTGCATGTCCATATGATTAAAAAATTCCCTTGAGCCCTCATCGACTTGTTGATGCTAGTTCTTCTCTCCTCGTTCTGTCTCTGCTTCCCCAGTATTTTTGAGAATGTAAGTTTGATAGCCATCAACCTATAGACAGTGTTTAAAGCCAGGAAAATATTTTTTCTTTTTCCAAGTATCAGACCCATATGTCCAACTGTCAAATTGAAACCTCTACGAAGATGACTTACAGGTATCTCAAACTAAACCCCTGGAGAGCATCCTCTATTCCTCTCCTCCCTGCACAAGTCTGCCATTCCCAGCTGCCACCTTGCCCCTCCCCAGCTTTTCGGATTGAGCCCATGATGTCGTCCCCCATTACCGACTGCACAGTTCTTCTTGACACTTCAACCAATCTTGTATATTCTGTTCCTAAGTATTTCTCCCATCTGCCTGCTTTTCATCATCTCTCCTTTCACCACCTCTCAGGTGAACCACTAGGATGCCCCTTAGCTATTCTCCTCTGGCTTGTCTTGCCCTTATCAACTCCATTCTTCTCCACTGCAGCCAGAGTGATCTTTTAAAAATACAAAGTGGTTATGTAATTTCCCTGCTTAAAACTCTTTGTTGGCTTTATGTCACTCTTAGGAGAATGTCTCCAATTTGTCACGTAGCCTTCAAAGTCCTGCCTGACCCGCTCATCTGCCTGCCTTTCCACCTCCACCTCTCACCACTGCCCTCCAGCTTCTTCAGTCTAGGTGCCCTTGCTATTTTTCAGTCTTCTGAGTGTATGGAGCTTTCCCCCACTTTATGCTATTCATGTATACTACTTTTTCTGTCTAGAGTGCTCTATCCCCATGATATTTTGCATTTTTCCTTCTTACCACTTAGCACAGTTTGTGCCTATATAGTTATCTGTGTGATTATATTTAGATGTCTATTTCCTCCACAAAGACTTAAGTTTCATGAGAGCCAGGCCTATGTCTCTTTGGCTCACCAAATAATGAAGTGACAGGCATAGAGCGAACATTCAAAAATATATATTGGGTGTAAAAAACAGATGATAGCTAATACTTTTATGCCTGGTAAGGGCAGGCACTGTAATACTTTTTTTCTTTTTTTTTTTTTTTGTGGTATGTGGGCCTCTCACTGTTGTGGCCTCTCCGTTGCGGAGCACAGGCTCTGGAGCGCAGGCTCAGCGGCCATGGCTCACGGGCCCAGCTGCTCCGCATCTTGTGGGATCTTCCCGGACCGGGGCACAAACCCGTGTCCCCTGCATCGGCAGGCGGACTCTCAACCACTGCGCCACCAGGGAAGCCCCACTGTAATACTTTTATATGTGATGTTTCACCTAATCCTTACTATCACCTCCATGAAGTTTTAGTTCTCTTATTTTGCACGCGGGGAACAGAAAATCAGAGAAGCTAAGCAATTTTCCCAAGGAATGGCTTAATTGGGATTCAAATTTAGGTCTCTGAATTCTAATCAGGTGAGCATTCTGCTGCACTTGGGCAAATAGTAGTAGATGGATTAGCCTACATGTTTTTCTTACACTAATTCTTTATTAGTCAGGTGTCAGTGACTATAGCCTGGAGAGAATGGGGGTATAGTTGAGATGTGAATGGGACTATAGAACTACTTAGACCCTGGATATGTGTGGAGGGTAGGTAGTTGGGGCATCATGGGGATTCCAGCCATTGGGGGTTATGAGCAAATGAAGGCATTGGGTT
The DNA here is from genome assembly GCF_005190385.1 of Monodon monoceros. Lineage (NCBI taxonomy): Eukaryota > Metazoa > Chordata > Mammalia > Artiodactyla > Monodontidae > Monodon > Monodon monoceros. The sequence goes on from NW_021703780.1 coordinate 25,940,284, forward strand.
CTCGGGGATGGATGGGCACTAGAAAGAAGGGAGAAACAGACACAATGTTCCTTACTTTGAAATAGTGCCTGGGTCTTGCCATGATTATTTTGGTGCATATCAGAAGCAAATACTAAAAAGGATTCAGATCTACTTCTTCCTTCCACCAAAAACTCATCCGATCAATCTCATAAAAGTATTTACTTCTCCCTGTGGAATGGGAAGCCTTATTTTATTTATATTCATTTCTTTTACATATGTCAGTATCCAACAAAGCACTTGATAATATTTGCTAAGTGAATGAATGGGTGAATGAATAAACTTATTGGTCAGTGATAATTTTGCTTTATATATCATTCTTCTCTTGGGAATTTCTAGACACCCTGGATTAAAAAGAAGGATTAAACCTAAGGATGGGGATTTCAGTATCTTTGCCAAGCAGTATGAAGATATTTTAGAGTATTGGGACTTATGGCAGGGGTTGTAAAGTCTGGATATTATTGTTGAAATACATGTGAATTGTGAATAAAAGTTTTAGGAACCTTCATGGTCTCTGGGATGTATTTGAACTCAAGGGGAAAGGAAGTTATTTTGGAAACCCCAAGCATTAAATAAATGTAATTTATTGGAATTTACAAAGAAATTCTTAAAGACTTTGGGAATTTTTAAAATATATAACAATGGAAATGTTGGGAACAGTGAACACCTCTACAGAAGTAATTCTTATATTTATATAGAACATAAGCACTTCATGATCTTAGGAATGGAAAATACAGACTAGTTTGCTCAGAAGTTATGAACTTGAATACAATGTGTTAAAATGTAGAACAGAGATTATTTACTCAATATTTATTAGTCAGGTACTATATTCTAAGTTCTCTTTTAAGCATCAATTATGCATTTATGAAATAATGCATATAATTTTTAAAACAAATAGAAAACAAGCATTTTATTTTTAAGGAATTTAATAGTGTTTTGGAGGGGTTTTTCCCTCCAGCTGGAAGAAATAATTGAAAGCTTGAGAAAACAATAACCAATAACATTAAAGAAAAGTAAAGAATCTCATAGTTTTCTGGACACATTGCCCTCTCTAGTGTCAAGCAGAGAAAAAAAGAGAGGATCTGTTTTCAAAAAAGAGCTGAAGGGGAAATAAACTCATTGAAAATAATGTTTGCTACATGGAGCTATATCACTTATTTCATAGATCTTCATGTTTTTTCTTCAGGATTAAATTGGGAAAATATATTTATTTACTACAAGCTGATTTCATTATTTTTCTTAAGGAAACAAATCAAAACAAAAACCCACATAGGAAAATAAATTTGGTGCCTCATTTGGCTTTAACACTAACTGCCACATGTAAAAATTTAATAATTGGATCACCTGAGACTTATCAGTTTATGCCTTTCCAAATATGAATGTGTCATGTACGACAAGGGATGGAGAGGAATTTAATCATGAAACTTCAGGTTAGTACAGATTCATTAATGATACATTGAGATAACAGAATTATGTGGATAAAGCCTCTGCCCTCATTATGTGGATAAAACATCTGACCTCAAATTTATCAGAATGCCTGCTCTTCACTTTTATGTCTCCTGGGGATTGCAAGGTCTAGGTTTTTGCTGTTGTTATCCTGTTGCTTGTTTTTTTGTCTTGAGTCACCTGAGCAATCAGAGCACCATGGACCTTGTTTCAAGTGGCAAAACCAATGACCATGGGCATGCAGATATCTCTGAGGTCCTGTTTTCACTTCCTTTGGGTAAATACCCAGATGTGGAATTTCTGGATCATATGGTGGTTCTATTTTTAATTTTTTGAGGAACCTCCATACTGTTTTCCATTGTGGCTGTACCAGTTTATAATTCCCACCAACAGTGCACTAAGGTCCCATTTTTTCAATTTCTTGCCAACACTTGTTATCTGTGTTTTCTTTTTGATAAAAGCCATACTAAGGGTTGTGAGGTGATATCTTGTAGTTCTGATTTGCATTTCCCTGATGATTAGTGATGTTGAGCACATTTTCATATACCTGTGGTACATTTGTTATGTTTTCTTTGGGGAAATGTCTATTCAGTTCCTTTGCCCATTTTTTAAATTGAGTGGTTGCCGGGACAGGGAAGATGGGGAAACGAAGAGGTACTAGTCAAAGGGTACAATGTTAAGTTATGCATGATGAATAAATCCTAGAGAGCTATTGTACAGCAAAGTGCCTATAGCAAACAATACGATATTCTGTACTTAAAATTTGCTAAGAGGGTAGATATTAGGTTAAGTGTTCTTATCCAAAAGTAATAATAAGTAAATAAGTTGATAAAAGGGTGGGAAGAAATTTTTGGAAAGAATAGATAGGTTTATGGCCTAGATTGTAGTGATGTTACATGGGTGTATACTTATTTCTAAATTCATTAAGTTGTATACATGAAATATGTACAGCTTTTTGCATGTCAATTATACATCAATTTTTTAAATATTAAAGTTGTATTAAAAAAAGGCAATACCAAGTTGGCCACGCTGAATTCTTTGAAGCCTAATGGAGAGAACTGCAGCATAACAGCATCTCAAGACTAAAAATAAAACAAAACCAAGAAAGCTGGAATAAAAGAAGGCACAAATTCTTTTCTATTTCTATAAAAATGGCAGCACCTTCTGGTATGTTCCTTTCAGAATTTGGGCTTTAGAGGATTGATCTGATACAGTTGGTAACTTTACTTAAAGACCTTCCTATTAAATAGATTCAAAATATTTTTGAAGAACAGATGGTATAGATTAGAGGAAGAGATAAACACTGTATGTTAAACATTTTATTGATCAATTAAAATATCATAATTTAAAATGTTGATTCTACTGTGGGAATTATGCATGTTTGTCTGTGATGGAGAAAGACACAGAGAGAGTGTGTGTGGGGAGGGGATGGGAATTTGTTGTCCGAAGTTTAAATTGGACTCTTCTCATGAGGTGAGAGTGAAGAGAGCAGCCTCCCCCTACCCCCACCCCAAAGACACACACACCAGGCAGGCAGATGGCTTTTCTTCAAGGTGTAAGGAAGCTGGCTTTCAGGCCTGAATCATGTGCTTCTGGGTACTTTGAAAACTGCCTCTTCTGCCTATATTTAAGACCAGTTTGAAAAGAATGATAGAGTAGAATAAAGAAACCACCTGTGTGGATTTGATAAAAAAGGCAGGCTGTAAAGTTAGCAGCTCTTTGAAAAGAATATAGTTATAGAAAGACTGCATCATCTTCTAGCACTTCTTTGTTCTGATTTTTCTATAAGACAACGAATTCTTTATAAATGAACACCAACATCTCTGTATATTAGTCTACTTGACTTTCATTTTCAATCATGTTAACCTTTCATTCCTGTGAACTGTTTATGTATGACAATTTCCATTCTATTCTAAAAGTAATTTTTTTGGATGAGCCATCCTCATATATCGTGATAGATGGAATATTTGGATAAATCGTCAGAGTCACCAAAAGCTAAATGACTACAAAGGAGAGAAAATACTACCAATGACTGTGTACATATGTATATCTAAGTATCTAAAATAGTTACTTTAGAGCTAAAAATAGTCTTCTCTTTTTAAAAAGGAAGATTGGGTCACTTAATAGTGATTGAAATGGCATTAAAACTTATTTTTCCATTGGTTCACATATTTATGGGAAAGTATTGGAGCTAAGACTGAATGTGGAAACAAGCTTATTAATTATGGAAGGTACAGGAAAATAACAAGCCTACAAATAGTCCTTGTATGTCCTGCTCTGCCCTTGCATCATGCCATCATTCTCCCCTAGAAGTCAGAGACATGTCCAAAGTTGGTGTAGGCTGTGTTCCTGACAGTAGAAGGGTTGGAGTGGAAACTGTCTTCACCACCTAAGTTATGGGCCTGATACAGTGAATATAACACAAGCAGTGGGTCTGCCTGCCCTAAATTGTGCTTATTTGCGAGACCCCATCATTATTCCCAGGATCTGTGCCCTTCGCCCTTGATCTCTTTTCTACAGGATTTAGATGAATGTCAGACCCTTGGAATGCTACACAATAGTGACCTTGATCCCCTGACTTTGCTGGGGGAAAAAAATGAGTTTAAATCTAGTTTTGAAATTATATGGCACGTTTTGTAGCTATAGTAGTCAGATCATTCCTGATACAAAGAAGCCCTCACCTTCTGTCGGAGACATCTGCCTTTTGATGTGGCTCAGGATTTCTGGTCTTAAGTGTAGCTATGCATTTATAGAAGACTAATGCCTCTTTGTTTTTATTTTTGTAGTTGTATTTGATACGTGGGGAAAGTCAGGTGGTTTTTCCTGAGTGTTAACTTTCCAGATATTATTTATAAAGCTTTATCCTTCTCATTGTCAAAATACAACCATTTCAGGGGAGGAAAAAAAAAACCCAAACACCGCATGGGAAAAAACACTAAAATAAAGATGGTGGGATGTTTAGTGTTTGACGGATGAACAAATAGAAAGAGGGTGTAATTCTGGACCAAGAGTCACCACCCCATGGCTGGTCCTGAGCTCCTCTGAGGGGGAAAGAAGTCTTTAATTACATCTGGTACTCATTAATTCTTTTTGGAGTCTCTTTCCAGATATGTTCCCCCATCAACCTCCCCTCGAGCAACAGAAATTCCAGATGGTTCCCCCCATATGCCAGTGCTCATCCTCTTCAGTAGGATAGATTGGTCACTGACATAGTAGGATGCAGGAGCCTTGGCCAAGTCAAGACAAGGTGAAAAGCACTGGGCCACAGTTAAATTAGATGTGGTCTGTCATTCAAGTTTCTAAGTGGGTTGTGTGCATAACTGCTTCTGAATTTTCTGAAATGTCTTGAGTAACTTCATGGAAATCATGCTACTCCTAGACAATGTGACATATTGGTCCTAACTTTCCACACCTGGAACAGAGAGAAATCCTCTAGAAGCTGTCATTATAGCTGAGGCTTGGTCCATTTGGACCTGATCTGCTCTAGATACTAAGTCAGGAGGAAGTGTTTTGCCTGCATCACTTGCAGTGCTAGCTGTCATCTCTGTTACCGTAATACAAGGAGAATTCTTTTACTAAATTGTTTAGTGGTAATAGATTTATTTCATTTTCACAGAATTTTTTTTATAATAGGCAGTTGGACAGACCTTCTATTTTGAAGTCGATGAAAATGAAGATGAGGTCAATCTCCATGTAATGAAAAAGTATATTATCATTTCAAGGATATTGCATTGTATTTATTTGTCTGTCTTCACCTGATGATGGGAGACATGTCTAACTCATCTTTTTTTTTTTTAACATCTTAATTGGAGTATAATTGCTTTACAGTGTTGTGTTACTTTCTGCTGTATAACAAAGTGAATCAGCTATATGCATACGTATATCCCCATATCCGCTCCGTCTCGCGTTTCCCTCCGACATTTCTTATCCCACCCCTCTAGGTGGGATCAGCACCGAGCTGATCTCCCTGTGCTATGGGGCTGCTTCCCACTAGCTGTCTATTTTCCATTTGGTATTGTATATATGTCAATGCTACTCTCTCACTTCGTCCCAGCTTACCCTTCCCGCTCACCGTGTCCTCAGGTCCATTCTGTATGTCTGTGTCTTTATTCCTGTCCTGCCCTTAGGTTGATCAGAATCAGTTTTTCTTTTTAGATTTCATATATATATATGTTAGCATATGGTATTTGTTTTTCTCTTTCTGACTTACTTCACTCTGTATGACAGACTCTAGGTCCATCCACTTTACTACAAATAATTCAATTTCGTTTCTTTTTATGGCTGAGTAATATTCCATTGTATATATGTGCCACATCTTCTTTATCCATTCATCTGTTGATGGACACTTAGGTTGCTTCCATGTCCTGGCTATTGTAAATAGTGTTGCAATGAACGTTGTGGTACATGACTCTTTTTGAATTATGGTTTTCTCACGGTATATGCCCAGTAGTGGGATTTCTGGGTCATATGGTAGTTCTATTTTTAGTTTTACAAGGAGCCCCCATACTGTTCTCCATAGTGGCTGTATCAATTTACGTTCCTACCAACAGTGCAAGAGGGTTCCCTTTTCTTCACACCTCTCCAGCATTTCTTGTTTGTAGATTTTTTGATGATGGCCATTCTGACTGGTGTGAGGTGATACCTCATTGTCGTTTTGATTTGCATTTCTCTAATGATTAGTGATGTTGAGCATCTTTTCATGAGTTTGTTGGCAATCTGTATATCTTCTTTGGAGAAATGTCTATATAGGTGTTCTGCCCATTTTTGGATTGGGTTGTTTGTCTTTTTGATTTTGAGCTGCATGAGCTGCTTGTATATTTTGAAGATTAATCCTTTGTCAGTCGCTTTGTTTGCGAATATTTTTTCCCATTCTGAGGATTGTCTTTTCCTCTTGTTTATGGTTTCCATTGCTGTGCAAAAAGCTTTTAAGTTTCGTTTGGTCCCATTTGTTTATTTTTGTTTTTATTTCCATTTCTCTAGGAGGTGGGTCAAAAGGATGTTGCTGTGATTTATGTCATAGAATGTTCTGCCTATGTTTTCCTCTAAGAGTTTTAGAGTTTCTGGCCTTACATGTAGGTCTTTAATCCATTTTGAGTTTATGTTTGTGTATGGTTTTAGGAAGTGTTCTAATTTAATTCTTTTACATGCAGCTGCCCAGTTTTCCCAGAAAAACTTATTGAAAAGGCTGTCTTTTCTCCATTGTATACTCTTGCTTGCTTTATCAAAGATAAGGTGACCATATGTTCATGGGTTTATCTCTGGGCTTTCTATCCTGTACCATACTGTCTTGATTACTGTAGCTTTGTAGTATAGTCTAAAGTCCGGGAGCCTGATTCCTCCAGCTCTGTTTTTCTTTCTCATGATTGCTTTGGCTATTCGGGGTCTTTGGTCTTTCCATACAAATTGTGAAATTTTTTGTTCTAGTTCTGTGAAAAATGCCATTGATAGGGATTGCATTGAATCTGTGGATTGCTTTGGGTAGTAGAGTCATTTTCACAATGTTGATTCTTCCAATCCAAGGACATGGTATATCTCTCCATCTTTAATTTTGTATCATCTTTAATTTCTTTCATCAGTGTCTTACAGTTTTCTGCATACAGGTCTTTTGTCTCCTTAGATAGGTTTATTCCTAGGTATTTTATTCTTTTTGTTGCAATGGTAAAAGGGAGTGTTTCCCTAATTTCTCTTTAAGATTTTTCATCCTTAGTTTATAGGAATGCAAGAAATTTCTGTGCATTAATTTTGTATCCTGCTACTTTACCAAATTCATTGATTAGCTCTAGTAGTTTTCTGGTACCATCTTTAGGATTCTCTATGTATAGTATCATGTCATTTGCAAACAGTGACAACTTTACTTCTTCTTTTCCGATTTGGATTCCTTCTGTTTCTTTTTCGTCTCTGATTACTGTGGCTAAAACTTCCAAAACTACCTTGAATAATAGTGGTTAGAGTGGGCAACCTTGTCTTCCTGATCTTAGTGGAAATAGTTTCAGTTTTTCACCATTGAGGACAATATTGGCTGTGGGTTTGTCATATATGGCCTTTATTATGTTGAGGTCAGTTCCCTCTATGCCTACTTTCTGGAAAGTTTTTTTTTAGCACAAATGGGTGTTGAATTTTGTCGAAAGGTTTTTCTGCATCTATTGAAATGATCATATGGTTTTTCTCCTTCAGTTTGTTAATATGGTGTATCACATTGATTGATTTGAATATACTGAAGAATCCTTGCATTCCTGGAATAAACCCCACTTGATCATGGTGTATGATCCTTTTAATGTGCTAGTATTTTGTTGAGGATTTTTGCATCTGTGTTCGTCAGTGCTATTGACCTCTACTTTTCTTTTTTTGTGACATCTTTGTCTGGTTTTGGTATCAGGGTGATGGTGGCCTCGTAGAATGAGTTTGGGAGTGTTCCTCCCTCTGCTATATTTTGGAAGGTTTTGAGAAGGATAGGTGTTAGATCTTCTCTAAATGTTTGATAGAATTCGCTTGTGAAGCCATCTGGTCCTGGGCTTTTGTTTGTTGGAAGATTTTTAATCACAGTTTCAATTTCAGTGCTTGTGATTGCTCTGTTTATATTTTCTGTTTCTTCCTGGTTCAGTCTTGGAAGGTTGTGCATTTCTAAGAACTTGTCCATTTCTTCCAGGTTGTCCATTTTATTGGCATAGAGTTGCTTGTAGTAATCTCTCATGATTCTTTGTATTTCTTCAGAGTCAGTTGTTACTTCTCCTTTTTCATTTCTTATTCTGTTGATTTGAGTCTTCTCCCTTTTTTTCTTGTTGAGTCTGGCTAATGGGTTATCACTTTTGTTTATCTTCTCAAAGAAGCAGCTTTTAGTTTTATTGATCTTTGCTATCTTCTTCTTGGATTGATCATTATGTAGTGTCCTTCCTTTGTCTATTGTAATAGTCTTTATTTTAAAGTCTATTTTGTCTGATATGAGAATTGCTACTCCAGCTTTCTTTTGATTTCCATTTGCATGGAATATTTTTTTCCATCCCCTCACTTTCAGTCTGTATGTGCCCCTAGGTCTGAAGTGGGTCTCTTGTAGACAGCATATATATGGGTCTTGTTTTTGTATACATTCAGCCAGTCTATGTCTTTTGGTGGGAGCATTTAATCCATTTACTTGTAAGGTAATTATTGAAATGTATGTTCTTATTACCGTTTTCTTAATTGTTTTGGGTTTGTTTTTGTAGGTCTTTTCCTTCTCTTGTGTTTCCTGCCTAGAGAAGTTTCTTTAGCGTTTGTTGTAAAGCTGGGTTGGTGGTACTGAATTCTGTTAACTTTTGCTTATCTGTAAAGGTTTTAATTTCTCCATTGAATCTGAATGAGATCCTTGCTGGGTAGAGAAATCTTGGTTGTAGGTTTTTCTCTTCCATCACTTCAAGTATGTCCTTCCAATCCCTTCTGGCTTGCAGAGTTTCTGCTGAAAGATCAGGTGTTAACCTTATGGGGATTCCCTTATATATTATTTGTTGCTTTTCCCTGGTTGCTTTTAATATTTTTTCTGTGTATTTAATTTTTGATAGTTTGATTAATATGTGTCTTGGCGTGTTTCTCTTTGGGTTTATCCTGTATGGGACTCTCTGTGCTTCCTGGACTTGATCGACTATTTCCTTTCCCATGTTAGGGAAGTTTTCAACTATAATCTCTTCAAATATTTTCTCAGGCCCTTTTTTTTTCTCTCCTTCTTCTGTGACCCCTATAATTTGAATGTTGGTGCATTTAATGTTGTCCCAGAGGTCTCTGAGACTGTCCTCAGTTCTTTTCATTCTTTTTTCTTTATTCTGCTCCCTGGCAGTTATTCCACCATTTTATCTTCCAGCTCACTTATCCGTTCTTCTGCCTCAGTTATTCTGTTATGGCTTCCTTCTAGAGTATTTTTAATTTCAGTAATTGTGTTGTTCATCACTGTTTGTTTGCTCTTTAGTTCTTCTAGATCCTTGTTAAATGTTTCTTGTATTTTGTCCATTGTGTTTCCGAGATTTTGGATCATCTATACTCTCATTACCCTGAATTGTTTTTCAGGTAGGTTGCCTATTTCGTCTTCATTTATTTGGTCATGTAGGTTTTTACCTTGCTCCTTTGTATGTAACATATTTTTTTGTCGTTTCTTTTTTTTGATGGGTGGTGCTGTATTCCTGTTTTACTGGTTGTTTGGCCTGAGACATCCAGCACTGGGGTTTGCAGGCAGTTGTATAGAGCTGGGTCTTGGTGCTGAGATGAAGACCTCTGGGAGGCCTCACTCTGATTGATATTCCCTGGGGTCTGAGGTTCTCTGTTAGTCCAGCGGTTTGGACTCAGAGCTCCTTCCACAGGAGCTTGGGCCTGACCTCCTGCCTTGGAACCAAGATCCCGCAAGCTTCATGGCGCAGTAAAAAAAATAAATAAAAGAAAGAAAGAAAAACATCTACTAAGGGGGAATGTGCTAAAGACCAAAGGGAAAACTTTAAATTCCATGTAATAGACATATTTTAACTGAGAAGTATATTCAAAAGAGGCCTAATATCATGCTTTTGTGTGTGTGTGTGTTGTGTGTAAGTATTTTGTGAATGAGAGAAAACCTTTATTGAAGAAATTCAGTTATTTTGTACAATCAGGTTCAACAGCCAAACACTGGTAGAATGGACCATAGGTTGGCAGAGATAAAGGCTATTTGTATAGAACTCTTGTATTGAAAAGTGTTTGCTTGAAATAATTTCTATCTTGCTTTTGAAGTCATGTTAAAGCCATGAATCTATAAAATATATGTTAAACCTAGAACATTCTCTAGATATTTCACTCTTTTGTTTGAATGTGTGGAAAGGAGCAGACATGAAATTGAAATGCAAATTTATTTTCATCTGTTTAGCCTGATAATTCATTTTGTATCAGTCACTAATAAACTTGAATTTTAAGGGGTTTCGGGAACTAAACTCAACAGATCTGGGCAATGTTTATTTAACAGCTTTATCTTTGATGTCACAGTAAGCACTAGGGATTTTGAAAAAGGGATGTTCTCTTCTCCTAAGGAAGTAACAGTTGGAGAGAAAGACATAATTACACTGAGGACCAGCCCAGTGACAGTTCCCTCCTTACAAGCAATAATCATGTATGTAATTACAATAATGTGTTTTAGTGCTATGTTGTAAGAAGAGAGATTTTCACAGGGGAGTGGTGGATCCAGTGTGAGACCATGAATGGCTTACCAGCAGAGCTAAAACTTGGGCTGCTTCTGATGAATGAGTGGGTGATGCAGATGCTGTTTGGCCCACGCCCACACCATGAGAACCTGTGTTCTACTATTTAACTGAGACACAAGGGGAGGGAGGGAATATGTGCAGGAGAATTTAGGGACCAGGTCCGGGGATGTCACACTTCGATTCTGCCTACGTTTTATTGACTACACCTCAGTCACATGGCTCATTTAATTGTAGAGGAGGCTAGAAAAGGTAGTCTAACTATGAACCAGGAGGAAGAGGGAAATGATTGGTTCACAACCCTCTACTCTCTGCCATAGGAAGGTGTGGTGGTCTTATCCTTTGAGCAGTAGGCAGGAACCAGAAAAGACAATTCCTGAGAAGTTAATTTTGGTGAGCAGGTCCTTAAGAACAACAGGTGCATTGTTTTCTGGAATGAGAAGTGAGGTTATGTTAAAAAATTCCTTAAATATGAAACAGAAACAGACTCACAGCCATAGAGAATAGACTTGTGGTTGCCAAGGGAGAGGGGGTGGGAGAAGGAAGGACTGAGAGTGTGGGATTAGCAGAGGCAAACTATTATATATAGAGTGGATAACCAACAAGGACCTACTGTATAGCACAGGGAACTATATTTATTATCTTCTAATAACCTATAATGGAAAAGAATATATATATATGTATAACTGAATTACTTTACTGTACACCAGAAACTAACACAACATTGTAAATCAACTATACTTCAACAAAATAATTTTTTTTTTAATTCCTTAAAAATCTTTGCATGTGTCAGTGATTATGATACTTAAGATGTAAGCAGAAATGTTTATTTGATATCTTTAATTTGGGTTGAATTACTACCAAGCCTCAGAAAGTAACACTTAATACTTTGGCACACATGAAATATTTACTGTTTTAAAGGTGAATTTTTACTCATGTATTACTCTATTGTTACTTTCAAACAAAAATCAATGTTTCTTTCTCCTGAAGTTGTATGGAAACTGCTTTTATGGAAGGGGAAATTAAGAATAAGTTTTAACTTGTCCCATGAGCTCTGTAAGCTTGCCAAGCTAATGGACAACAGTACTAATAATGAAAATTTCCAGTGTTTATTGAGCATGTACCAGACACTGGGCTTTTCGTGGTGGGATTGGGGAATTGAGAATGGTTCAGCCCTTTAGGTCTATTGATTCATTTAATCCTCACAAAAACCTTATGAATGAAGCAGGTATTTTTATTATCATCCTCACTTCACAGATTAGAAAACTGAGGCACAGAGGGGTAAAATTGTTGGTCCACGCAGTCAGACAGTAGCAGAGCTGGAATTCACATCCAGATAGTCTGACTTCAGAGGCCAAGGTCGTCTGTATGGTTGTCTACCTCTTAGACAGGAGAGCCAAACTGGAGGAATGGGGACAAAGGGTGTGGAGCTCATCTGGACGTTTGCACTAAAGTAGGCTTGGGGCAGGGTTTGGGGCATCAGCAATGCCTTTGGCCATGACCCCCAGTTTGTAAAATGATGGCAGAATGTATGCATCATGCCTCTTGTTTCCCCTGCCTCTTTATGAAAGCCTAGACTTTGGAAAACCATTTGCTATTCCACTTCCTGCCCCTCTCCTGGCCCAGGCAGCAAGGGAAGCAGCTCCTGAACTGTCTCGAGCACCGCAGTGCAGGTCGCTGGAGGAGAGGAGGTAATTCTCGTTGTGTTTATGGGTCTGAGCAATTTCTTTTCCTTCTGCAGACAGGACTGTCCTTGTGGATACAGATCTTCCGTCCCTCAGAGGCCTCTATGTGATGGGGACTCTAGAATTCCCTGTGGACAGAAGCAACGTTCTGAGCCTGGCGTGCATGCTCATTGCAGGCGGGGAACTGAAAGTCGGTGAGTCAAAGGCAAGGGCACCAGAATTGGGAGGAGAGAGAGACCTTGGGAGAGTATGGTGTCCTCCAGCAGGGTTGCTTGAGGGAGTGTGGGGAGGGCTGAGGCAAGGAGGAAGTTTGCTAGTAAAGCTTCTCCCTGGCAAGCTTTGGACACAGACAGAGGTGATGTTTGTTGGTCAACCCCTCCTGTCCACCCGCTGTCTGCTGCCATCTGGTCCCAGGGTCCTCATACTCATTGCAGGGCTCTTTTTGCCTCCTTCAGGCCACACATCAATTCTCCCTTTAGTTCTTTGTGTGAGAATTTACCCGTGGCTCACTCTTTCAGAAGATCTTATAGGGTGGATTTGTTATCCTTTCATCAAGCAACTCACAGGAAAATTTCAGTTGCTATCTTAGTGCACATCCTTCAGCGAACAGACCTGAAAGCTAAGCTGTGCGCTCGTGCTATACTGGGGCAGAAATCGCTGTGAAGTGAGAGTGAGCCTCTCAAGGAAGCAGGGCTGTTTGCGCAGTGTGGGAGATGCCTTGAGAGGAGCCTTATAGAGCCATCACATCCTAGGACAGTAAAGGGAGAAAGCTTGGGAGAAGGCAAGCAATTCACCTGGCCCCCTCCCCCCCAAACCCATGAACTGCTCTGTCTGTTATGTTTTGTGGCTTCCTGGTCAGGGGCCAGAGATGCAATGGTGCTAGGAGATGAGGGTCCTCCTGCTGGGAAGTGAGGGATGTTGCAGGATGGAGTGGATCTGGGGTGGTCTTTAACCAGGTCTGGTACACTGGCTTACTTAAATAAAAACGCGAGTTGCTCTAGGTAGGTTCTGTACTTGAAACTGTTGTACACAATGATGGGAAGACATGTCCCTTGCCCTCAAAGGAACTACTTTTGAACTCAGAAAGGCGTTCTACTTTGACCCCACAGAGGAGATTAAAAGAGAATTTTCAGAAACAAAAATACCTTATCCCAAAGAAACAATCTCTGATGGTGAGGAAATGTTTAGATATTGTTGTTCAGTAGCATGCAAATTTTAGACTCTCTGGAAGGAGAGACTTCTAGGCCTAACTACCTGTCCAAAGTTTAAATCACTGCAAGAAGCTTCCTGAAAAATTTTGGTCAAACCTCTTCTTGAATGCTTCCAGTGACAGAAAAATCAAAACATTTTGAGACAACGTGTTCCCACTTTTAAAAAGTCTGTTAGAATTCTTTCCCTTCTTATAGACAAAGTCTATCTATCTTCCTCTAATTTCTGTTGGTTCAGGTTCTTCTGTTTGATCTATTTAGGATGAGTGTCAAACTCTTCTTTTGATAGCCCTTCATCTACATTTTATTGAATCTTCTCTTTTTCAGGTTATGCAGTTCCTATTATTTTAGCCATATATAAATCGCAGTTATTTTAATCACAGTTATCATTATGATTATATAATTATAGTTATATCATTTTAATCACAGTTATTGATGTTTTAAAATAATTTTTATTTTTGCTTCTATTGTGCCACCTGGAAAATACAGAAAAGCAAGTAGAAAGTTATACCGAAGAAATAAAGTAATCACTTATACTCCCAAATGTAAAGATAGATGCAGTTAATGTTTTGTAGCCCTAAAATCATTTTTTTCCTTACACGTGCATGTGTACATGCACACACGTGCTCTAAAACATAGAGTATACAGTCTGATAATCTTCTGAATCCTATACTAACAATATGAGAATTTCCTCAATTCATTCTATTTCCAAGACACAATTTTGATAGCTTTAATATTCCACATCCATGTGAGTCTATACATACACATACCTGCATAATAATTTAGTTAACTATTTTTCTATTGTTGAACTTCAAGGTTATTTCAGGTTTTGATTTTTTTGTTTTTTTTGTCCTTGTAACTTACTCTGCAATGAACATCTTAGTACTTAAGTCGTTATTTACATCTCTGATTATTTTCTCAGGATAGACTTTTATAAGTGGAATTAATGGGCCTAAGGGTAAGTGCATGCTTTAAGGTCCTGGATGCATATTGTCAAATTGCTTTTTGGAAAGATTTTACAAATTTGCACTGCCTCCACATTTCTGAGTTATGAGATCCCCTCATGCTTCCTGAAATTGTCACTAAACACACTTGTTTTGTTTAATTCCTCTGAAAGTATGAAGCCAGGGGGAAAGAACTATTCTCCAGATTAAGAGTATAAGCATAAGTCATGACTTATTCTGAACAGAGTGAAATGAATATAGCAGAATTGGGCTATATTCATGGGCTCTAAGTCAGACAGCCTGGGGTCACATCTGACCTGGTTACCTACTTGATGTTTGGCCTTAAATAAGTCAGCCTCTGGATGCCTCCATCACTTCATCTGTAACATATGATAGAACCTACCTCAGAGGGATGCTGAAACCATAAGTATAACAGCTCCTACTAAGTGCTTGGCATATAGTAGGTGTTTAATAAATGCTAGTTTATCTGTAAGGGTGCCTGCGGGAAGTACATGTCATACTAACTTGGGCAATTGGAGGAGATTTTAATGAAGGAACCATTTACAAAAATCCAAAAGGCCTGGGGCAAACCCCAGGGCTAGAAACAGGAGAGTATCCTTATCATCCCTTCCCCTAAAGGAGTAAGAGGAGATTGTTAACTGGAATCAGAGATGGAGGTGAATGCCTGAAGATGGTTGTCAGACAGCACCATGAACTTTTGTGTGACTGGGACACACTCAGTACCCAGAAGGACCTCTGGGAGTAAATACCCACATCTTACTCTCTGTCCTCCCTCATCTCCTGCTCATGCTACCATTTAGCCAAACCCAACCAGAACTCCGAATAAAGGAAGATTCACTGATGTCCTGTGTCCAGGACAGCTGGGGCAGTGAGCAAAGGAGGGCAGAGTTTGGAAATGAGGTATCAGTGGGCGCTCTCCACCACAGATACAGTTTTTCTTTTAAAACAGCCAAAGATTCAATTTCATCCAGCTGATTATGCCAACTACTTCATCAACTCTAATTCCTTCTCTTTTTGCATATGTTGCCTCAAATACATATCTCTACATTGTACACTTGTATAAGAATTATTTTGTTTTCACTTGGGTTTTAGGGAGACCTAAGTGCAATATTCTTTACTTATGTCTTTTTTTAATTATTTCAATCCATCTTTCCACAGTGAGGAAATCCTTTTGGCTTCTGATTTTTTCCTCCCAGATTAATATCACTTGCTCATTTGTTTAATATTCTATAAAATTCTCATCCAGTTAACTGATAGAAATATTCAATAAAATTGAGCCTTGTTCTTGTTACTACAAAACTTATTTCAGGTTGGCATCTTCTATTGCTAAGAGTGATCTTTTTTTGTAAGTTTTTTAGGTTTCTGAGGTCACTTATTACTATAATTCAAACTTGTTACTTGTGAAAATCTGTACTTTTGAAGGGAAGTGACACAATGCCACTTTCCAGTTTTGATTTATACATTTCAAACCTTATTTTTAATTGTGTCCATTACCAACTATATTTTTATCTATTACTAGACATGGTATGTTCTTTTTCTCTCTGCTTGTCCATGTGTTCCAGACTTAAAGGTTGATTATCTGAAAGGAACCCATCTGCCCAATCCTATCTGTATGATGCCTGAAGGAAGACTTTCAACCCATCTGTCCCATTCTACCACACCCTACAGAAATCCCAACATGAAATAGATAATAAGACTAGTTAGCAAATACATCTAATAGATGTGGACATTGGCACAGAGCACTGCCAGAGTCTGTCTGCTATCTGATGCCATTTGATCCAAGTCCCAATATTGTGGAATTATACTTCTTGGTGGTCCTGCTTTTAAGGCAACTGGTGCTGGCAAAAGGTATCAATTGACTTTTAGTAGAGTGGAATCATAATGCTAGCATTAGACAGGAAGTTTAAGATCAAAGCTTTGCTTAGAGGGCTGCAGCTGCATCACAAATGCCAAATTCAGTTTCATTCTTTGTTCAGTGGTTGTTTCATTAGTCTGATAAAACACTTAAGATAAGCTTAAGGTATTTCACTTGTTTGTCCATACTTTCATTCATCATGTTTTTTTGCTCATTGCCTACCACGTGTCAGGTACCACAGGAGAGGTTGATGTACAGAAATAGAAGTCGTGAACCTAGCTTTCAAGAGATGTCTCAATAAAGCCGTGGAGACAAACAAATGAAAACATAATTGGAAGTGTCACCTCCTCCAACGCGGAGGGGGACTAAAGATAAAAGAAGAGATCGGAAAAGGCACATATTTGTGGATGCGCTTTATACCTTCAGGAAATTGTAGGGAACGGGTAGGCCTGGACTGTAGGATTTATAGAATGGTGGTAGATGATGAAGCTTCTTGGCCTTATGCATTATGTTACGGAGTTTGGGTTTTATCATGAAGGCAGTGCACAGTCACTGGGTGGTTTTAAGCAGGGACGTGACATGATTAGATCTGGTCTTAGAGTGATCACTCTTGGCAGTGTGGGGCATGTGTTGGAAGGGGCACAGTGAAAAGTGAGAAGGCTGCGAGGTGTTTCAGAAAAGAAATTGTAAAAGATTGAACTAAGGCACTGGAGTTAGAGAGGAAGAATGAATTAGAGAAGTACTGAGGAGGTAAAAAATCACTAGAACTGCGTGGCAATTTTGACGTGAGGAGGGGGGTTGGTTAGGATACATCTTAGGGTTCAGGTTGGGAGATCTGGGTCCACGGCGGTGCCAGGACAGAACCTCCTTCCCACCACTTTTTAGTTGAGTGACTCTGGTAAATCAATGAGCTTTCTCTTTCTAAAATGGGAGCAATAATAATCATGCTTATTTTATAGAGTTTTATAAAAATTAAGTGAATTAATATTTATTAAAGTGCTTGAATAGTATCAGCCACTTAGTAAACCTGTACAGTAGTTTGTTGATTACATAGATCCACATTTGTCAAGTTGAGGTTTCAGTGGGATGTGTAAGCGGTAACATGTAGAGGGCAAATAGATTTATGAGAAAGCACAGGAGAGAGGACTGTGCTAACTATATATGGGTCATCAGCCAAAATGTGCAATCAAAGCTGTGAGATAGAGAAGAAAAAATGACCAGTGCTGAAATTTTGGCAAAAACCAACCTTTTAAGGTAATGGAGGAAGCTGAGTTCAGGAAGGAGAACGGAAAAGAAACAGCTATGAAGGTAGATGGAAAATGAGAAGAAAATAACGTCTTGAGACCCCAGCGGTTCTGGCGCCGGGCGAGTGGAGCCGTTTCTGGCTCTCCTTGCCGTCCCGGGGCAGGGACGGGGGCGGACGTGGTCGGTCGCCGCTTCGGGGATGTAGTCGGTGCCTCCGCCTGGCAGGACCGAGCGGCAGCCCGGGTTCCCGCTCTTGAGAGCGAATGGTCACTCCCCTGCAGGGAGGGCAATCCGGCCAGCTTTTCTGTGGGTCGCGGGCCCCTGCGGGCTCGGGGCAGGGGCTTGCCTGTCGCACCCGCCCTCAGCCCGCTTAGACTCCTCGGCGTCACCAACGCGGACCTCGGCTCTGGGCCATGACCAGAGTTATGGGAGAAACATTTTTGATGTAACAACCCCCAGTGATAAGGACAGCCAGCAGCAAGAAATGGTATAGCAGAAGATACGGCACCTGGTAAAATGTTATATTCTAGATATGATTGGTGATTACAAGGTCCCTGTATAAATTAATTCTTCTCAACTCTTTGGGATTTGAAGAGAAAACGCCCGGTGTCGTACCTAGTGAACGTAATGGTTTTCAAGAGGTAGTCCATCAAAAAAAAAAAACAAAAAACAGACTTTCCTTGAAGTTTTTTCAGAAAAAGGAAACCAAGAGAGCCTTGGATTTCACAGATTCTCAAGAAAATGAAGAAAAAACTTCTGAATATAGAGGGTCTGAAACTGATCAAGTTGTTCCTGCAGCACAGTCCTCACCTATCAACTGTGAGAAGAGAGAAAACTTGTTACCGTTTGTGGGACTGAATAATCTCGGCAATACTTGTTATCTTAATAGTGTACTTCAGGTATTATATTTTTGTCCTGGTTTTAGATCTGGAGTGAAGCACTTATTTAATATTATTTCAAGGAAGAAAGAAGCCCTAAAAGATGAAGCCAGTCAAAAAGATAAGGGAAGTTGCAAAGATGATTCTTCAGCAAGTTATGAACTAATATGCAGCTTACGGTCCTTGATCATTTCAGTCAAACAGCTTCAGGCTAGTTTTCTCTTAAATCCAGAGAAATATACTGGTGAACTTGCTACTCAGCCAAGGCGACTACTTAACACGCTCAGGGAACTCAACCCTATGTATGAAGGATATCTACAGCATGATGCACAGGAAGTATTACAGTGTATTTTGGGAAACATTCAAGAAACATGCCAACTCCTAAACAAAGAAGTAAAAAATGTGGCAGAGTTATCTACTAAGGTAGAAGAAAAACATCAGAAAGAGGAAATGAGTGGTAATAACAGCATGGAGATGGACAGTATGAGGCATTCGGAAGACTATAAAGAAAAATTGCCAAAAGTAAATGGGAAAAGAAAAAAGTGACACTGAATTTAGTAACATGAAGGAAAAAGTTAAAGTCTCTAAGGAACACTAGTCTTTGGAAGAAAACCAGAGACAAACCAGATCAAAAAGAAAAGCTACAGTTGATTCATTAGATATTCCTGCTAAAATAATCCCCAAGTACATTTCTGAAAATGAGAGTGCAAGACCCTCACAAAAGTAATCAAGAGTTTATAAACTGGTTAAAGTCTGCAGCTAAGCAACCCAGCATTATTTCTAAATTCTGTAGTCTGGGTAAAATAACAACAAACCAAGAATCCAAAGGACAATCTAAAGAAAATGAATATGATCTTGAAGAGGACTTGGAGAAGTATGAGAATGATAATACAGCTAATGGTTGTGTACTTGTATCTCCAGGGAATAATGTTATGCCTGTTAATGAAGTTAAGCCCATAAACAAAGGTGCAGAGCAAATTGGTTTTGAGCTAGTGGAGAAATTATTTCAAGGTCAGCTGGTATTAAGGACTCATTGCTTAGAATGTGAAAGTTTAACAGAAAGAAGAGAAGATTTTCAAGACATCAGTGTACCAGTGCAAGAAGATGAGCTTTCCAAAGTAGAGGAGAGTTCTGAAATTTCTCCAGAGCCAAAAACAGAAATGAAGACCCTGAGATGGGCAATTTCAGAGTTTGCTTCAGTGGAGAGGATTGTAGGAAAAGATAAATATTTCTGTGAAAATTGCCATCATTATACTGAAGCTGAACGAAGTCTTTTGTTTGACAAAATGCCTGAAGTTATAGCTATTCATTTGAAGTGCTTTGCTGCTAGTGGCTTGGAGAAAATAAAGAAGATTAAGGGGGGAAGTGCCATATATCCTTCACAGAAGCACCTGAATATTAGTACTTATTTCAGTATCCTTTGTGTTTGATTGTTATGGTGGTGGACTTTCCAAAATCAACACTTCTTTACTGACACCTCTTAAACTGTCACTAGAAGAATGGAGCACAAAACCAACCAATGACAGCTATGGATTATTTGCAGTTGTGATGCATAGTGGCATTACAATTAGTAGTGGGCATTATACTGCTTCTGTTAAAGTCACTGACCTTAACAGTTTGGAACTAGATAAGGAAAATTTTGTGAACGACCAATGTGTGAAATAGGTAAGCCAGAACCATTGAATGAGGAGGAAGCCAGGGGTGTGGTTGAAAATTATGACAATGAAGAAGTGTCGATTAGAGTCAGTGGAAATACCCAGCCAAGCAAAGTTTTGAACAAAAAATATGTAGACGCTATCGGAGTTCTTGGAGGACAAAAGAGTAAAGCAGATTATGAGTTACACAACAAAGCATCTAATCCTGATAAAGTTGCCAGTACAGCATTTGCTGAAAATAGAAATTCTGAGACTAATAGTACTAATGAGACCCATGAATCTGATAGAAACAAGGAATCCAGTGACCAAACAGGCATTAACATGAGTGGTTTTGAAAACAAAATTTCATATGTAGTGCAAAGCTTAAAGGAGTATGAGGGGAAGTGGTTGCTTTTTGATGATTCTGAAGTGGAAGTTACTGAGGAGAAGGACTTTTTGAATTCCCTTTCCCCTTCTACATCTCCTACATCTACTCCTTACTTGCTATTTTATAAGAAATTATAGAGTGAGTGTATTTTCCTTGCGTATATATTAAACAGACCTGGACAAACATCGGTAAATTGATTACATCAAAAAAGTCTTTAGCTTATCTTTTGAAGCTATTGGGTATTACTGGTCTCTCTAGGTTTTTATATAAATAGTGAAATTTGAATTATTGAAAACCATGTTAATTTTTAGAATTCATTTTCCTTAGTGGAGACTAGTGATTGATGCTTTAGCTTCTGGGAACAAACTTGTATAGGTTCTTAACTGAATTATTCAAAATGGAAGCATTTAAATACTTTGAATTTACACCTATCTTTTGTGTTTGCTTTTTCAAATAAAGTGCTTGTATTTGTATCTCCATATTTTGGAGTAATTATCTACATGATGTTTATAGCTTCTGTGGTTTTTCAGCTAAGAAGCAGAATCTCATTTCAGTACAGTTAGTTTTGTAAGTCATGAAGCCAAATATTTGATGGGCTGTGTTAGAGGCACATGTATGTATTCACAGTAGTGCACATTTTGTGCCTTGAATCACTTTGAAAAGTGTCTCAGAAAACCTGAAGAGTCAGTCCTCTTCTATCTTCACAAGACTTTTTATATGTATTTATGAAAGTGATTCTGTACCCTAGTAAATCTTTTTCGGGATGGACTAATTTGTATCTCTTCATAGTCATACTCTGCATGATCTGTATATAGTGCATTGAACTTAGAGGTGTGACCTTAAATTTAACTTTTTTTTAAAAAACCAAGAGGTCGGGCTTCCCTGGTGGCGCAGTGGTTGAGAGTCCGCCTGCCGATGCAGGGGACACGGGTTCGTGCCCCAGTCCGGGAAGATCCCACATGCTGTGGAGTGGTTAGGCCCGTGAGCCATGCCTGCTGAGCCTGCACATCCGGAGCCTGTGCTCTGCAACGGGAGAGGCCACAACAGTGAGAGGCCTGCGTACCGCCAAAAAAAAAAAAAAAGAAAAGAAAAGGAAGATAATGTCTTGAAACAAAGGAAGAAATTTGCAAGAAAGAGGGAGTGGTTAGTAGTATGAGATACAGCGGAGAGAATAAAGAAAGCAGGAAAGGAAATTGTCCATCTTATTCTTTTTTTTTTTTTAATATAATGGCTGTCAAATATAGTTGTGATAGAAAATGTTACTTTGCATGTTTTTTTAAAATTAATTCTTTTTTTTTGTTTAGGCTTTTTTTTTAAACATCTTTATTGGAGTATAATTGCTTTACAATGTTGTGTTAGTTTCTGCTGTATAACAAAGTGAATCAGCTATATGTATACATATATCCCCATATCCCCACCCTCTTGCATCTCCCTCCCACCCTCTCTGTCCCACCCCTCTAGGTGGTCACAAAGCATGAGCTGATCTCCCTGTGCTATGTGGCTGCTTCCCAATAGCTATCTATTTTACATAAAATTAATTCTTATCGGAGTATAGTTGCTTTACAATGTTGTGTTAGTTTCTGCTGCACAGCAAAGTGAATCAGTCATACGTATAAATAGATCCACTCTTTTTTAGATTTCCTTCCCATTTAGGTCACCACCGATCATCGAGTAGAGTTCCCTGTGCTACACAGTAGGTTCTTTTTTTTTTTTTTTTTCTGTACGCGGGCCTCTCACTGTTGTGGCCTCTCCCGTTGCGGAGCACAGGCTCCAGACGTGCAGGCTCAGCAACCATGGCTCACAGGCCCAGCCGCTCCGCGGCATGTGGGATCTTCCTGGACCGGGGCACGAACCCGTGTCCCCTGCATCGGCAGGCGGACTCTCAACCACTGCGCCACCAGGGGAGCCCCCACAGTAGGTTCTTGAACAAAGAAAAAAATTCGACACAATACATGAAAGACAGTAACTTCTAATAAGCTTAATGCCATTTACCTATACTTTAACAACTTCATTTTTTGGCTTAAAATATAGCCTTAAGTACAATTGAACAGATTCAATCTCATGTTTGAAAATAAACCGTTGTCTATATTAAGAGTGATGTCATCAAACCTTTCTATGCTTTCATGAGTAACAAACTTTCTTTTCGATGATAAAATGGAGCAAAACAGTAGATATTAAGGAGAAAATAGATTTGCCCCGTCTCCACCCCCTTCCTCCCCACTTCTCTCACTTTCTCTTTCATTGAATGCCAACTCAGTGCCAAGCATTCTTCCTGGGACTTGAGTATTCAGCAGTGAGCAAGACAGGTAAGATTCCTGCATGCACTCTTTTGTTGGGGAAATAGACAATGAAATAGTAAAGTAAATGGGGAAGATAATTTTAGATGGCAGTACATGCTCTGAAGAAAACTAAATGGAGGAGTGAGCTGAAGAGAGGTGTTGGCACCATAGATTAGGTAGTCAGTAAACACTTTTCTGAAGAATCAGTGTGACTACAGACCACAGAGCCAAGAAAGAGCTAGACTCACAAAGATTTGAACAAGAGGGTTTCAGACAGAAGGAGGAGCTGGTGCAGAAGTCCTAAGGCAGAGCCAGGCATGTGCTTTACATAATTGTGAGGCAGAAAGGCTGCCTTGGTAGCTGGAGACTAGTGACAAGTAGGCATGAGTTTCACAGTGTAGGATGGATTTTAAGCTATGCAGGGTTGTTTTCTAAAGTGATGAAGAACGCGAGTGAGTCCAAATTGTGCTGAAAATTGCTACTTTTTGATAATCTCATGCATATGACTTTAAGAAGACAGAAATTAGTTTAGGACCTTCATGAATAGGGGAACTCTAGAAATCTGGATTATAAATCTAGTTTAGCAAGTCATTATTACAACTTCTGGAAAATTCCTCAATAGTGGATTTATAACTGTGATATCTCAGACCTCAGAGATTATGTGAATCATCTGTATCATTGTATGGATAACGGAACTGAGATCCAAAGAGATTATTGATTGGTTCCAAGGTCTCATAGCTCGTAAAGAGCAGGACCAGGATTAGAGGTTATTTTAGTCACTTCAAATATTTGTTCTTCAAGCCTTTGCCCAAGGACTACCTTTACTATGGGCATTTTCCATTCAATAGGTTTCAGTGTATCTTTTCTCCTGGTCCATTCTTTCATTCGTATTGTCATTACTGCATTCATTTTACTATTATGAAATGGTATGTTTTCATGAATGTCTTCTCTGTATTAGATGATAGGCTTCTTTACAGAATTTTGTAACCCTAGTACCTTGTGCATAGTAGGCTTCTGATAATGTGCTGTGTGACTGATTAGTTTATTGATAAATGAATGGACACATCTAAGTCTGTCTTTCAGCTCAATGCCTTTTTCTTGTAATACATCCAGTCTATTGACACCTAAATGTCAACATCTGTGAGGAAGGGCTTACAGTGTTAGTGTATAAATGACCACAATGTTTCCCCCCTCTCCCTATATGAAAGGAATAAACAGGGGCTAAAAACACATTGAAAAAATTGATGATCTTGTACAAATCTAAATTTTATTCTGTCTAGGAGAGGAAAGCTAATAAAAATGCCTGACTCAAAGCCTGTTCAATAAGCATTGGTTTGTTGAGTGTTTTAAATGTTTGTATTTCTTTGTACAGGAATAGCTGTCTGAACTCATCCTTTTCACCAGTGTCCTTTTTCAGTTGAGACATCATTTCCATGCTTTAATATGCATCCTTTGTTATGTTAGATATCAGTGATATTAACATGTTATTGATCCAAATGTGCAACTCACTGAAAGTGTTTTAATATTATGCATACTTTTAAAATTGCAAATGGAAAATTCTCTTGTGATAGTTTGTAGGAGGATTTCAGAGAGGGATAATCAGTAATAATATATGTGTGTCTTTAAAACTTAACAGACGTCTCCTTGATCCCTAAGTAAACAACACATGCCCCACATTTCAGAGTCCCTTCGGACTCAGCAGTGCATTTTTCCTTCAGCCTGTCAGAGCCAAGTCACGTGATGCACTGCCTAGTCACTCAGTAATTATGCTAGGAACTGGGTTTTTATCCTAAAACTTGTCACATATTGTTTTGCAGAGCCAGTGATGTGTATTTGTCAGCCCTGTCTCACATTTGTAGCCAGGAGCCTAAGGTCATCATTAGCCCATGACTTTGATTGTCAGGAAATGAAGTACTAGGTGTATGGAAGTTTCTTTCATTGCTTGCATGATTGGGACTTTCTCAATCCTAAAGAAGAAGAAAAATCCATACACAGTTTATTGCCTTCCAAACTGACAGTTCTGTAAGGCTCATTGGATGATTAAGTAATAAGAAGGAGACAAACCAGAGAAAAGTGTAGATTAAAACATATCCTCCAGCTTAAAGACACAATACCCAGTAGTCAGACTCATTGAGTAGCCAGCGAGAATCTTGTGGTGATGTTTGTTTAAAAATAATATATTAAGGGAAAAAAAACAAACCAAACAAAAATATATTCTTTCAAGTTTATGATTAAAAAATAATACCACAAATTTAATGTGTAAATATAAGTGTACATAGATATCTATAAAGTAAATGGTTTATAAGTTAGCTAATAGAGATCATCAGTCAACAAATCAGTTTCTGTTTATACTGACCGTTCTCTAATCAAACTACTAGTTAATAAAAAGGTGAAATCAAAGAGATGTGATTTTTAAATATCATACTTAACTGTAAGGGCAAAAGCATAAAACCTTTGTTCTTTACAGGTTCAGGAAGCACTAAACTCCACTTCTGTGAGTTCCTCAGAAGATTGGTAGCCAACAGTTAAATAATACATATTTCAAAGTTAGATCAGGCATAGAAATATCTGTTTGTTTTCAGATGGATATTAGTTCTTTGACAAATATCACATTCTTCTTCTTTTTTTTTTTTTTTGATGTGAAACATTTTTTAATTTTTTCCATTAAATTAACTCCGTACAGAGACAGCATCAGATGGGTGCCAGGGTCCCTTTTTGCTCTCATCTCATCTCGTCTTCCCTTTTTTTCCCTCTGCCCTATCCCCAGGATCCTCTCCATCCAGTCAGTGCTCTCTGTGGTCAAGTCCATGGAAATTCCTGGCTCTACTACAGTTCTAGGAGGGCAATTGTGAGACCTCTCAAACCTTCATGTTAATTGACTAAGGCCTTTTAGGATCTTTAGAGTGTAGCACCTACAAAATAAACACACAGACACATTTTGAAAACAAGAGTTTTTTCCTGCAAATATTGCTCTCCTCTTATAGTACAACGTGGGTATATTATTTTACTAAAGACCTTCTGCTCACCCTGTGTGAGAAAGCGAAAGATTCGGGGGAGAGGGCAGGGAAGATGAAGAAAGAATGGAGTGGTAGATGGAGATGCAAGTCATGTCCAGAGAGCATTTCAGGCAATGGAAATAGCATGTTGAAGTCCCCAAAACTGGGAAGCTGGAACATTTGTGGAACTAAAATAAGGCCAGTGTAACTGAAGCTTTGTTAGCAAGAGAGAGAATGGTTTGTGAGATAGAGCTGCGAAATCAGAGAAAGCAGAGCATCGTGGGTCACATTAAGGAGCTTGACCTTTACCCTAAGTAGGGAAAGGGTGGATGGTTTGGGGGAAACCAGAGGGAAGGCAAGTGAAGTAAATGTTGTAAAAGTTTGGTTAAGAAAGATTGGAAGCTGGCCCATGTATCACATTATTCTTAAATGTATATGTATTTTTAAGCAAAACACGGATACAAGAAATAATCCTTCTATCTTGCTGGGTTTGTCTCTACTAAACACAATTGTAGTAATCATTTTACTTTAATATTTTAATACTTTCTAAATCAGCATTTCCCCAAATATATTTTGGACACTTGAACTTCTATCACAATAACATAAAATTCCTTAGAAATTTATTAATTATTTTAAAATGTTTAAATAGTTAATTATATGATAAATTTAAAAATTGTTAAATATTAATTATTTTTTCATGGAAAAGCTAGATAATTTTAAGCAAACAAGTGAATGAATGAATGAATGAATGAATACTTTATTTTCTTGGTTAGAAAATTCTTATGACAGTATTTGAGTTTAAGAGGAATTTAATTGTGTTTTCTGCAGTTCCTTGGTCTGGACATTCAAGTAAGTGATCACATAATATGTTTACCTTTGAAATGTCTAGTTTCTAGTACCTTAGGGATAGGACCTTACTTGCTAGGAAGAGCTTGCCTTCTTTCTCTTAATTTCCAAATTTAAACATTGATTTTAAAATGTTTCATTTCTCTATTGTTACTACCACTACTGTCTACACTGTTATTACCACTAAGAGCCAACATTTTTAAGAGCATGTATTATATGCAGACCCTGCCATGTATCTTTAACATGTACTAAATTATTTAAGCCTAATTAAAAATGGATGCTTTTACTGTGCCTATTTTATATGAAGTTGCAGAAACTGAGGCTTACAGAAGTAAATTAGCTCAGTCTTATTTATGAAATTATAAGGGTTTTTATACATGTTGCAAATATGTGAATGAATATGTTATATATTAACTTTTATTTTAATTTCTATCAACTGTTAACAAATTGAGAGCCCTCCTCATCAATGATGGAAATTTGTCAGTTTGAATAAAATCACTCTCTGAGGGGCTGGAGATTGTCATTTGGTAATGTCTACTGGTTATTCTTATAACCATGTCTTATTTCATTGGGCTGAAAGCCCTTCCACCCTCCTTTTTTTTTTTTTCACGTGGGATTGATTTTGTTGAGGAGGGGTGTTTTAGGGCTAAGTGGGTCAAGTATACACTGGGAATTAAAAGCTAATTCAGAATAAAACAGGCTTCACAATTTAATTGATTTATCACTATTTGTCCAGAATGTTCTGGAGGCTCTACTCTGAAGAAAATAGCTACAGCAAGACATGAGAAAAATAGTCATGCTTCAGTTGGAAGCTCAGCTTCCAAAGCCATCAATGTATAACTTAGTTCTGAGGGCAGGAGAAAATGTGTAAAATTGATATTGGGGGTAATTTCTTAACCTATCTTTTATGGGCAATCATGATATTTATGGAATTTCAAGGTTAACTTGGAGGGAAATACAGATTATTTAGAAACACAATTTGTTGTTTTGGATTCAGTGAACAGGACCCGACAAAAAGTTTATTAGGGAGATGAGTCTAAATTTTTGGTCAATATTTATTAAATATATGCAGTTTTTTTTATACATCAGTTATACCTCATTAAAGCTGTAAAAGAATTTAATGCGTTAGAGAAGCAGAAAAACAAATATAATTTTGATGAGTTCCCATTCTATTGATGAACAAGTACGTATTGATGAGTGTCCTTGAAACATAATAGTTTATTATGAACTATGACACACACGTTCAGAAAAGTTTGCAAAGTAAAAAGTACAAGTTCAACTAAATAAGAATCCATTCTAGTGGGTATGTAGTGGGATCTCATGGTTGTTTTAATTTGCATATCTCTAATATTTAATGTGATTTGAGCACTTTTAAAATTTTTATTTTCTATTTGGTATCTTGTTTTGTGAAGTAGCTGTTCTCTTGCCATTTTTTTTTTTTAAAATAGATCTTTATTGGAGTATAATTGCTTCACAATACTGTGTTAGTTTCTGTTGTACACCAAAGTGAATCAGCCATATGTATACATATGTCCCCATATACCCTCCCTCTTGAGCCTCCCTCCCATCCTCCCTATCCCACCCCTCTAGGTCATCACAAAGCACCGAGCTGATCTCCCTGTGCTATGTGGCTGCTTCCCACTAGCTAACTATTTTACATTCGGTAGTGTATATATGTCTTTGCTACTCTCACTTCGCCCCAGCTTCCCCCTCCCATCCTGTGTCCTCAAGTCTACTATCTATGTCTACATCTTTATTCCTGCCCTGCCCTTTTAAAATGATGAATTATCTTTTTTATATTGATTTGTTGAAGTCTTTTTTTCAAATCAAGCAACATTTATTAATAATTACTATTATTATTACAAAAAGCAAATATTTGTTTTCTTTTTAACATCTTTATTGGAGTATAATTGCTTTACAGTGGTGTGTTATTTTCTGCTCTATAACAAAGTGAATCAGTTATACATATACATATGTTCCCATATCTCTTCCCTCTTGCGTCTCCCTCCCTCCCACCCTCCCTATCCCACTCCTCCAGGTGGTCACAAAGCACTGAGCTGATCTCCCTGTGCTATGCGGCTGCTTCCTACTAGCTATCTATTTTACGTTTGGTAGTGTACATATGTCCATGCCACTCTCTCACTTTGTCACAGCTTACCCTTCCCCCTCCCCGTATCCTCAAGTCCATTCTCTACTAGGTCTGTGTCTTTATTCCCGCCTTACCACTAGGTTCTTCATGAAATTTTTTTTTCTTAGATTCCATATATATGTGTTAGCATACGGTATTTGTCTTTCTCTTTCTGACTTACTTCACTCTGTATGACAGACTCTAGGTCCATCCACCTCACTACAAATAACTCAATTTCGTTTCTTTTTATGGCTGAGTAATATTCCATTGTACATATGTGCCACATCTTCTTTATCCATTCATCTGATGACGGGCACCTAAGTTGTTTCCATCTCCGGGCTATTGTAAATAGAGCTGCAATGAACATTTTGGTACATGACTCTTTTTGAATTTTGGTTTTCTCAGGGTATATGCCCAGTAGTGGGATTGCGGGGTCATATAGTAGTTCTATTTGTAGTTTTTTAAGGAACCTCCATACTGTTCTCCATAGTGGCTGAACCAATTCACATTCCCACCAGCAGTGCAAGAGTGTTCCCTTTTCTCCACACCCTCTCCAGCATTTCTTGTTTGTAGAGTTTTTGATGATGGCCATTCTGACTGGTGTGAGGTGATATCTCATTGTAGTTTTGATTTGCATTTCTCTAATGATTAGTGATGTTGAGCATCCTTTCATGTGTTTGTTGGCAGTCTGTATATCTTCTTTGGAGAAATGTCTATTTAGGTCTTCTGCCCATTTTTGGATTGGGTTGTTTGTTTTTTTGTTATTAAGCTGCATGAGCTGCTTATAATTTTGGAGATTAATCCTTAGTCAGTTGCTTCATTTGCCAATATTTTCTCCCATTCTGAGGGTTGTCTTTTGGTCTTGTTTATGGTTTCCTTTGCTGCGCAAAAGCTTTGAAGTTGCTTTAGGGTCATCATATGACCAATATTTGTGAATATTTTATGCAAGCTTGAAAAGAATATGTATTCTTTGTGAGTCTAGTTTTGCATCTACACATATTATGTTGTTTGCTAATTATATTAGTCAAAACTGTTGCATCCTTACTATTTTCTTGTTTATTTAATTTGCCACTGTTATTTTTGGTATATCTGCTCATTTTTGCTTTATTCTGAAGCTATGATGCTAGGCACATACATACTTACTATTCTTATAACATCGGTGTCTTTTTTACTGTGGAGTATCCCTCTTTATTTCTAATTGTTTTCTGCAAGAGGATTGGTTAAAATTACTTAGTTCACCATTTTGGGAACAAAATAGATGTGAACTTTGCTGGAAAGACACAGCTCCTTCTCTCAGGGAGTGTACTGTAAAGAGGAGGCAGTCTGATAAAAGACACTTACAGTACAGTCTTGAAGCACTGAGGTAAAGCATGGCCTGTGTGGTAGCCCACAGTGGGCTACTGAAAACAGACGTAGTTGACAAGGAAGGCTCCCAGAGGAGGTGGCCTCTGAGCTGGGTTTGCTCTTGTTTGGGGACTCGGTTTAGGTGGCTCAGCTCTCAAGCATGGCGAGGAAACCGGGGCGCAGGTGGCGGGGAAGGAAGGGGTTCTAAATGCACAAAGCTGTTCCCAATCATTTGCTATTTCAAGGAGTTTTCTGATGTCCGGTATTGTAAATAGGTAGCACTGCAGTGGAGAACTTTGAGCATGAACCCTTGCCCGTGTTCTATACTATTTCTTTAGGACAAGTTCCTCGAAGAAGACTTACTGCAGCAAGAGGTGCGGACATTTTTATGCACAAAAGGGGGCATCTAGCTCTAGGTCATAGGAGGCTTTCAGAAATAAATTATAGTGGAGCCAAGTTTTGAGGGATGATTAGGAGTTAGACAGGATGAAAGTAGGCATTATAAAAGCCTGGGAAATCTCACAGGCACAGAGGAGGGTGGAGGTAAATAATTCAGGGTGGGCTGGCTTAGTCACAAGCTGTGGGGAGTCATGCTAAAAGGGTGGACTTAAATGTAAACTAGGTTTATATTTGATTCCATCAAAAAGTTCAGTTAATAAAATCATATAAAGTCCTTTAACCTTTTTCTTACCTTTGAAGTTCATGGAATCCATTTGTACCATATTCCTCAAATCATTATAACCGTTATCTTTTATATACCAGAACTTATTTTCCTTCCATCTCCCCAGGTGATTTTAGCATCTGGAACATATTCTGTTTCCCCTCCGTTGCCCACCATCATCCTAAGTTGTGACAACTTCCGTTTACTTCTTTCCTATTCCGCTATGTCCATGTGTCCTCGGATGGGACTTATAAGTCTAAGCCCAGCTTCCCCACTTTTTAGCTGTGTAATTTCTGACAGGTTCTTTAACCTCTCTCTGTCTCTGTTTCCTTGTGAGAGCCTCAACAATACCCTTCACAGGGTTATGATAATTAAATGAAATCACATATGCAAAAACACCTGGCTTGTCTTGGCAGCATGACGACAAGGATTTCCCCTCCACTGTGAGTATCTGCATTCATCCAGGTTGAAAATGCCTTTTGTTACAGTTTAGAGCAGCTTGAAGCAGCTTTGAAAAGGGAAATCAGAGAAGAACTGCATGATCCCATGAGCCTTCTCTTAGCGGTGGCTCCTCTCATTTAGGGGCAAAGCCCAAGCTGGTGAGAGCACCTCACCTTTCTTTGAGCACTCGATTTGAGAATAAAATGGGGAGTCCGGACTTTAAGGCTTTCCCTTTACCAGCTTTCACACATTTGAGAAGCACTGCATTTTCATGTTAAAATAGTATCTATTTCCTTCTCTTAGGTCACTCTTGCCTTCTTTCTGCTCCGTCCCTATTCTCCATCTTTCCCTTCCTCCACATCACAAAAAAGAATACAAACTCTGGTCATTTCAGATACCAAAAGATCACGGCAGGCTGACTAATTTTGCACAGGCTTTCTGTGAAAGCTCCACATGTGCTGCCGTTTTGGGTTGCATAATTGATTTAATCTCTGATTTTAGAGGAACACTGAACTCTTTTCGTGGGACTCTGCGTACATTTCTCTAGGGCAAAAACTGTCCTACTTTTTTTCTCTCTGGTATCTGTTTAGTGCTAGACCATTTTCCCCCAAGAATCTAAACTACCCTCTGTGAAATAAATGAAATCACAGTTGGAAAACGGCTTACTGGCCAGATAAGAGCTATACCACGCACATTTTCTTCACATTCTCCTCCTCCCCACATCCCTTCTTTCTGCTCTCGCACATCTTTGTTTTGGCTAAGAGGATGTGTTAGTCACTCAGCTGAGGATTGACGTTCCCTACGTGGAGCCT
This sequence comes from Monodon monoceros, assembly GCF_005190385.1. NCBI lineage: Eukaryota > Metazoa > Chordata > Mammalia > Artiodactyla > Monodontidae > Monodon > Monodon monoceros. The sequence goes on from NW_021703780.1 coordinate 25,972,295, forward strand.
CTGTGTACCTTAGCGTTTTCTTGGGAAAGCACACGCTGTGAGGTCCAATCCTTGCATGCCCGTTGGCCTACTGTGTGACTCCAGGGAAATTTACTTACCCCTCTGAGTCTTACTTTCAACAGTCCCTGTAGACCAATGGTTGTGCAGGCTGAACTCTAGAGCTAGGTATGTAGCAAGCTGGAAACTCACACCGAGCCTTTGGCTAACCAGGTATATATATATGGGGTGCCAACTGGGGAAAATGATTTTATGCCCCTGAAAGACCACTTAGCCAAAAGCACAACCAGGCAATTTTAAGTTTCCATTTACTTCATTTTACCATATTTGGCAACCTCATTTTACCATATTTAGCAACCTCATTTTACCATATTTGGCAAACTCATTTTGGGTTATGTTTTCAGGAATTTCTAAGTGGAAAGGCATGTTTGATAGCAGATGTGTTTTGTCAACTTCTCTGATACAGTATATAGTTTGGAGACAATCTTCTCACTAGTTGCTTCTTAAAAAATCTAATGCTTTGTAATATTTTATGTACTCTAAGGTATATTTTCTGAAGAAAATAATCTTTGTCAGGTCCGTACTCAGAAACACAATTTTAGTAATTTCCCCAAATTATTCTCATACTGTGAAAGTGACCAAAGTCTGCTGTTTACATCAGTAGATTAAGGTCAAAAGTTAATTCCCAACTGCTATTTGAGTATCACAGCTTGAAGGTTGTGTCCTTTTACTGCTAAAAGAATTTAGGCTTAGATGATAACCTATTACTTGTTTAATAGAACACAGCATAAACAGACCATTGTTCAAATTCAGACTGATACTTACTAGTTGGATAAATTTGGATGAGTCCCTTAACCCCTTAGCCTCATTCTGTATGAATATTTAACACTGAGATAAGAATCATATTTACTTCTCAAGTGTGTTGTGAAGATTTTTTTTTTTTAAATGCCAGGGGAATGGGTGCAGTAGATTTATGGTAATCAGTATTTTTTTTTTTTTTTTCCGGTATTTGGGCCTCTCACTGTTGTGGCCTCTCCTGTTGTGGAGCACAGGCTCGGGACACGCAGGCTCAGCGGCCATGGCTCACGGGCCCAGCCGCTCCGTGGCATGTGGGATCCTCCCGGACCAGGGCACGAACCCGTGTCCCCTGCATTGGCAGGCGGACTCTCAACCACTGCGCCACCAGGGAAGCCCCAGTATTTTTTTAAAAAATTTATTTATTTATGGCTGTGTTGGGTCTTCGATTCTGTGCGAGGGCTTTCTCTAGTTGTGGCAAGCGGGAGCCACCCTTCATTGCGGTGCGCGGGCCTCTCACTATCACGGCCTCTCTTGTTGCGGAGCACAGGCTCCAGACGCACAGGCTCAGTAATTGTGGCTCACGGGCCCAGTTGCTCCGCGGCATGTGGGATCTTCCCAGACCAGGGCTCAAACCCATGTGCCCTGCATTGGCAGGCAGACTCTCAACCACTGTGCCACCCGGGAAGCCCCTGCTGTGAAGATTTAATGCTAAAATACATGTAGAGCAATGTGGGGATCCAGCCGTAGACAGTGTATCAATCAGGTTTTGCTGTAATAATGTTGTGTAACAAAGAATCACCAAGTCTCAGTGGCTCACAACAACAAATATTGATGCAGGACTTGATTTGACTTGGTTCCAGCTCATGGGTTCTGTTCGGGTCTGCTGTGTACGTCTCTTCATCCAGGCCTTAGAGGTTATTTAAGGAATTCTCCTTTCATGGCAGAGAAGATTACTGCAAGTGATCTGGTGAAACTTGCCAAGCATTTTAAAGCATCAACTCGGAATTGGCATTACTGTCACTTCTACCCGAATTTCATTGGGCAAAACAAGTCATGTGTCCAGGCTCAATATTAATAGGTCAGGAAAGTATACTCTGCCCTAAGAAGAGTGAATATTTGCTGAACAATAATCCAATCTCCCTCAGAGAAGTTTACTGCATCTCATTTTTCCACCTTTTCTTTTTTCATCTATGAACACTGGCTTTTCTCCATCTAGTCTACTTTATAGCATCTACTTTGCATTCTCAAAATTACATCACAATTTCCCTCTCCCTCCTTAAATTTCAAATTAATTTACATGATATACTTTTCTTGTAAACAGGTACTTTAGAAAATCCCTTAGAAAAAGAAAAAAAGCTTCTGATTCTCCTTAGAGCTTCAGAGGGAGTCTTTTGTGACCGTTTCATCGGAATTCGTATTGATCCAGGAACAATTGGTAAGAGTAAAGTGCAGCTTTATTAAAAATGAAATGTGTGTGTGTTTCTGATAGGGAAGTACCGTTCATAGAACACCTACTAAATTCCAGGCACTCTTCTAGAGAATTTATTATTTCACTTACCAGCTCTCCTGTAAGGAGTATACATTTTACAGATGTCAAAACTAAGCCTCAGAGATGGTGAACAATATGCAGAAAGCCACACAGTTTTATACTTTCAGAACTTAGATTCATATCCAGATTGATCACACACCGAAGGCTGGATGAAGAGTCTGTGTTATCAACTTTAAATTCTGTGTGGTTACTGATATATTTTTTAAACTGATAGCTCTATAGATTACTAAGAAACATTTACTGTTGGTAGTTTCTTCCTTTGATACTGCCACAATACCAAATCCTGTTTTATTTTATTATTTTTTTAATGTTTATTTATTTATTATTAGTCATCCATTTTATACACATCAGTGTATACAGGTTAATCCCAATCTCCCAATTCAAATCCTTTTTTAAAGCACAGAAGAGCACAGAAACTAGGACTGGACTTGTATAACTATGATGTAAGGGCCACGCAATAACTTAGTTTTAACGGAAAGGTATAAGAGGCTTTTTATAGATTTCTAGCATTTTAAAATTATATTTGTATGGTAATCCTAATTTTTTTTTAACATCTTTATTGGGGTATAATTGCTTTACAATGGTGTGTTAGTTTCTGCTTTATAACAAAGTGAATCAGTTATACATATACATATGTTCCCATATGTCTTCCCTCTTGCGTCTCCCTCCCTCCCACCCTCCCTATCCCACCCCTCCAGGCTGTCACAAATCACCGAGCCAATAGGTAATCCTAATTTTATAAGATTTCAGTGACTCAGTAAAAACAATCATGTTAGGATAGTTTGAAGTTTGGTAACCTGGTTTCATAAAGTATAGCCATTGCCGTTTAATACTTTGATAGTGCTTTATTGTTTTCAAATGATTTTTCATATATGCTATTTAGTTTATCTTTTTAAGAATATGAGGTTAAGAAATATTTTACTTTTTTCAAATTGACAAACTAGACGGATCACAACAGGAGCGTGGACTCTTTTTGCCTGTGGTGTCCACTCTGTTCCAGGGAGTGCCATGTTGAACTGGACTTTGTGTTAGGAGCATATGAGGGTGCCTGTCTTGATCCCCAGTGCCAGCTGTATTGCCAAACAAGTGTTTCTAAAAATTTCTCTGATACTAAATTGAAAAAGGAATGAAATGTTTGTCACTGCATGCTTAAAATTTGGTGATATCATAAGTAAATAACATATTTTAATCTCTTCAAGTATTATAATCTCCTTGAAACAACTAGGAAATGGTGTCATTTTACAGTTAACCTTTGGTGATTGGGAATGATCAAGAAATCTGCTTTCTGGTAAATTGAAGGAAATAAACTGGTTTTTGTTAAAATCTTTGTAGTTGGAAATTTCTCTAAACTATTCCATGTTACTCTCCTGTCTAGCTTACTTAGCTAATAGTGATTCATTTTTTGATGATGATATTATTATTATGAAAGATTGATTCCAGGTCATGTCCTAAAAGTGGGAGTATTTTTTCCATTTCCACTGATCCTTATTTTAGTTTTATTATCTTCTGAAGTTTTGCTGAATTAGAGTATGGTAAAATTATGGATGTTGACTTAAACACTTGGTTTGGTTCTAATTAACTGAGCTTTTTTAGTTCACATTGGATGAAAACCCAAGGCATATTATTTGTACCTTACTGGTTTTTACTTCCCTTACACATTTTCTGCTAAAATTTGTGAAATCTTTAGATTTCACAATTAGTGATTTGCAATAAAATAGGGGTGCACTAATCCAGGAGTATGAAGACAATCAATCCATTTGGGTGCAGGAAGAAAATATTAGAACTTTTATTCAAACATGTATGAATATATTCATTTGTATGTATGGTTATTTATCTACAAACAAATAGACGTGTGTTAGGTGTGCATGATCATAATTTTGTTACTGCTTGGGTTCATGCTCAAAACATGTTTAGACCACTAGAATATGAGGAATTTTGTTTCATGTGATTTTAAATGGCAGTAAAATGTGTAAGAGGAAATACCTGAAGGAATAAAACTGGACTGCATCAAGCATGTCCCTGGTAAGACTTTAATTTATGAGTCTGAAATAAATTATATTTTGAACAAATGAGCTAGAGATTTATCCTTTGATATCTGTAATACAAAAGTATCTGAGGTCCAGCTATGGAAAACAAAGCTAATAGCAGCAAATCTCTTTCCTCAGGAAACAAAATTACCTTGCCTTTGGAAAGTCTACTGTATAACACAAAATATCAAAACCAGTTAACTTCCAACAGAATTGCAAATGGTTTGGAGTGACTTACTGGTAGAAATCTAACTAGTTAGCTGGGAATAGACCATTAGAGTGGTCTATTTCCCAGCTCTTGGATTACTAGATGTGGTGTAGCATTCATTTCTCTATAGCTTTTGAGAGAATAAAAATGTTTCATAGACAAGTGAGATGTTAAGTGTTCTTTTTCTGATAAGGTGGACATCTTCATATATAGTTTCTATATCATGTATCTTGCACAATAAGCTCTCTAATGAGTTTTGCTTATGTGGCCTTAATTTCTTGGAAGGATTTTCCTATCCAACTGTTGCTCCTTTTATTTTCAGGGGTGTTTGGGAAACTTCAGCTTCATAGTGCTTATCCTAAGAAATCCTGGACACATCTTGGGGCTGACATTGCCTCAGGCAATGAGAGGTAAGGAATGAGAGTAACTTAGGGATGTAGTTTTTGGTTTGGTTTGCTTCTGCTGGAGGTTTTGTTACAATATGAAATTAAATTTTAGATTAAGGATCATAATTTAAGGATGAATAAATAGAAAAATAAAAGGCTAGAAGGAATTTAAAATATTCTCTGTAACATAATGGAGGAAGAACAAAACAAGCTAAAGGCAGGGGGGATATAATTAAGGAGTAAATTTTAGATCATACATGTTTTCTGCTGCCAATAAATCTTTAAAAATATGAATTCTATGAGATAATAGATGAAATATAAGGAGGGACCGCAATGTCTGAATTAAAATGATAGGTGGTGAAGAGATAGATAGAAATGAAATAAGAGTGAGATGAAGCACATAAAGAATCTTACGGAATTTAAATTGCAGTAATAGAATTTAATAACGCATTGGAGGCAGTAAAGAATGAAATCACTACTGTGTCAAAGTGAGCAGGCAACATGAAGAAATTGATGGAGTCTACATGAATGAAGAAGACAAAATCAAGAGATAAAAATAATAAAAGAGAAGGTATTAGAAATAGAGAACAGAAAATAAAAGCGCATTTTGATAACTGCTCTTTTTAATGAGTCCAGAATAATGACAACACAAAGAATAACTAAAACTTAACTAAAATACACAAAACAGACCTGGGATTATTTCTATTTAATTTGAATAACATCGAGAATAATGATAGATACATATCCTCACAGTACAAGAAAAAAAAGTGAAAAAGTAAAAGAAAAACAAAAAGGGACATAAAGCTTGATAACATTAGAATTTTCTACAACATCAAATGTAGGAAGATAGTGGTGCAAAATCTAGAAATGTTCAGGGGAAAAAAGATTATAAGCAAAGGCCTGGCTTGTAAACATAGACCCTGCTAAAATGCTGTTCACATGTGAATGTAAACAAAAGATTTCTTTTGCTTTGCAAGAACTGAAAAAAATTCAAAAATGTGTTATAATAAAGAGATTAAACTGAGTCTAAAATTTAAGAATACAAATAGAATTCAGGAATTCTATAAAGGTAGATAAAGTATGGATATCAAAGGCAAGCATTGGAATAAGTTAAATATAATACTGTAACTATGGTTATTAAAATAAGACAAATTCTAATTGCACTTATAAAAGAAACTATATAAAATCTGAAAGTTAATGTATTAGTCAGGGTTCTGTTTCTATAAAATATATATAATAGTAGATTATATGTGTATGTATGTATATGTGTATATATATATTATATACAGTATATGTTATATATAAAGAGATATGTTTCAAGGAATTAGCTCATATGCTTAGGAGAGCTATAAGTTCAAAATTTTGTAGGGCAGGCTGGCAGGGTGCAAAGACTTGAGCAGGATCTGATACTGTAATCTTGAAGTAGAATTTCTTCTTTTTCAGGGAAACTTCAATTTTGCTTTAAGGTCTTCCAACTGATTGATGAGGCCCACCCACATTATTGAGGGCCATTTCCTTCACTTAAAGTCACCTGACTGTAGATGTTAACCACATTTGCAAAATACCTTCACAACAACAGTAAGCTTCCTGTTTGATTGAATACCTGGCTACTATAGCCTAGCCAAGGTGACACATAAACTAACCATCACAGGTTATAATTCTCAAATAAAAATCTAGGTTTGAAATTGGGGACTATAGCCACAGGAAACTGGAGATGGAACATAAGAGAGCCATAGGAAGTAAATATGTAAATATGAGTTAATTCTAACAGAATTAAAAATAGGACATATAGGGCTTCCCTGGTGGCACAGTGGTTGGGAGTCTGCCTGCCAATGCAGGGGACGCGGGTTCGTGCCCCGGTCCAGGAGGATCCCACATGCCGTGGAGTGGCTGGGTCCGTGAGCCATGGCCACTGAACCTGTGCATCCAGAGCCTGTACTCCGTGATGGGAGAGGCCACAGCAGTGAGAAGCCCATGTACCACAAAATAAATAAATAAATAAATAAAATAAGACATATACCTTCCAAATCACCAGAGAGAAAAAAGAATGAAAGAAACTATAAAATAAAGGGTGAAATACAGAGAAGACCATGAAATAGTGATAACTAAAACAACAAAAAAGGTACAAAATGACAATAAAAGTAAGAAAGTAAGAATAAATCTGCCAATTATAAAAAGAAAATATGCTTGTTAAAAATGACCCTATATAGAAAAAAAAATTAGTAATGAATAAAAATATAATCATAACTTTTTTTATCAGAGGAAAACAAACCAGTTCAGAAAAATGTTTAGTTAAATATTGGACAAAACGAATCCTTAAAATAAAAATAAAATGGAAGCAAGGACTTCAAAATTATTCACAAGAAAAGTAAAAAATCAGAATACATACATTTTATATTAATAAAGACTTCAATCTTCAGTGAGACCCCAGTAGTAAGGAAAGTTTTATACCAGATAACATAATATAGAAATATATAAAGTAAATCGGTAAAAAATATGAGAGGAAATTAACAGAAACAAAAATAGTAATGAAAGTAATAAAATTTACTTAACTCTTTCAGTTTTTAACCTTTAGATTAAAATTATAAAGAAAATATTAAGAAATATAACCAATATAATAAAGGCAATTTAATTTGTATATATGTATACTATATCTTTACTCCAATATATATAATTAAAAACCTTAATGAATTTTAATAAACAGAAATTATATATTGATACAATATAATCACAATAAAATAAACATGGAGATTAAAATAAAAGTTTAGCCAACAACCATAATCTCTTGCAAGATGGAAGAAAAAAAAGATAAACGCTCTCCTACATAACTTTTGTATCTGAGAGGAAATCAAACCTTTATCAATAGACTACTTGGAAAATAACAGTAATGAGAGTATTACATGAGAGACAGCCATACGTGTCATCACATTAAATGCTTTCATTGTTGAATAAGAAAGTACAAAATAAACTAAGTTGTCAATGTAAGAAATCAGAAAGAAAATAACCAACAAATCTAATGAAATCAATCTGTACCTGATAAAGGCAGAAATTGATGAATTACAAAGTAGGAAATTAATAGACTTGATTTTTTTTTAGAGGTACTGGTTTAATCTCTAATAACTAACCATACAAAGAGAACAAAATGTAATTCAGAAATGGGGATACAACTATAATAGATACCAAAGAAATTAAAATTGTAATCTAAAAATGTATATATCTATATAGTGTCATTCTGAAATTAAAAAATTATATATAGAAATATAAATGATTGGGACTTCCCTGGTGGTGCAGTGGTTAAGAATCCACCTGCCAATGCAGGGGACACAGGTTCGAGCCCTGGTCTGGAAAGATCCCACATGCCACGGAGCAACTAAGCCCATGCACCACAACTACTGAGCCTGTGCTCTAGAGCCTGTGAGCCACAGCTACTGAGCCCACGTACCACAACTACTGAAGCTGGCATGCCTAGAACCCATGCTCCACAACAAGAGAAGCCGCCACAGTGAGAAGCCCATGCACCACAACGAAGAGGAGCCCCCATTCGCCGCAACTAGAGAAAGCCCGCGCACAACAACAAAGACCCAACACAGCCAAAAATAAATAAATGAATAAATTTTAAAAAAAGAAATATAAATGATCATAATCAGCTAAAGAAGAATAAAACTGAAAGAACCAATAACAGCAAGACATAAAGTTATCACAAATTTATTCCCAAGAATACATTTGGCTCAAGTAAATTTATGTCATGTTTTTCTAGCCATTCACTTAGTCATCAGACACTTATTGTGTTGTACAATCTATTCCATAGCATAGGAAAATATGTGAAGCTTTCCAATTTGTTTTAGCAAGCAAGCATAAAGTAATTTATAAAACAGCTGCTAAAGGTAACTCAAAAAAAGAAAACTAAGGCAACATCCAAGCCATATCATAAATAAAACAGCAACAAATGAAATCCAGTAATTTATTTTTTAAAAAAAGAGTATGATTTATTCAAGTGAAGGATGGTTCAAAATGAAATAATTAATTAATATAATTTACCTAAACAAAAAACATAAAGACTAAGAATGTGTTCAGTTTGATACAAAACAGAAATGCATTTAGTAAAATTCAGCTTGCATTCTTGGAATAAACAGTAAATTAAGACTATAAGGATACTTTTTCTTCTAAAAATAGAGATACCATACAACCCAGCAATCCCACTACTAGGCATATACCCTGAGAAAACCATAATTCAAAAAGAGTCATGTACCAAAATGTTCACTGCAGCTCTATTTACAATAGCCAGGACATGGAAGCAGCCTAAGTGTCCATCAACAGATGAATGGATAAAGAAGATGTGGCACATATATACAATGGAATATTACTCAGACATTAAAAAAAAAGAAATTGAGTTATTTGTAGTGAGGTGGATGGACCTAGAGTCTATCATACAGAGTGAAGTAAGTCAGAAAGAGAAAAACAAATACCGTATGCTAACACATATATATGGAATCTAAAAAAAAAAAAAAAGGTCATGAAGAACCTAGGAGCAAAACGGGAATAAAGACACAGACCTACTAGAGAATGGACTTGAGGACACGGGGAGGGGGAAGGGTAAGCTGGGACAAAGTGAGAGAGTGACATGGACATACACGCTACCAAACATAAACTAGATAGCTAGTGGGAAGCAGGCGCATAGCACAGGGGGATCAGCTCGGTGCTTTGTGACCACCTGGAGGGGTGGGATAGGGAGGGTGAGAGGGAGGGAGACACAAGGGGGAAGAGATATGGGGACATATGTGTATGTATAACTGATTCACTTTGTAATAAAGCAGAAACTAACACACCATTGTAAAGCAATTATACTCCAGTAAAGATGTTAAAAAGAAAAGAAAAAGGAAATAAATAGGGTGGTATGATCCAAGATAGCTGGGGGTGGGGGGTATCAGGTGTACCCTTTTATACTGAATGGACAAGGAAGATCCTTCTGGAGAAGGGAAATTTAAGCTGAGATATGAATGGTAAGAGGGATCCTCCTGTTTGGTGAGAACGGACAAGGGTTCTCAGTGAAGGATGGACATCCAGCTGTGTCTCTGAGGTGGCCTTTGGGGCTCGGGGAACAGAAAGGTGGTCACTCTAGCTGGACCAGAGTGAGCAGTAGGTAGAGTTGCATGACACGACAGATGCCAAGTCACATGGTACCTTGTTTAGGTGTGAGAGGTCAAAGGGAGACTACTGAAAGTTTTTATGCGGGGGAATTGGTGGAGTCTGATTTAGGTTTTGAAAATCACTCTGGCTGCTATGTAGATGATGGATCATGGAGACAAGAGCAGAAGCTGGGGTATCAGGAGGTCAGTCGAGGTCAAAAATCATAATGGCTAGGACTAAAGGGAGTGGAGATCGAGAGAAGAAATGATGCTGTCTGGACTTGCTCATGAATTGAATGTTGAGGTGAGGGGAGTCCTTTAGGTTTTTGATTGACCAACCTGGTGGGTGGTGGAAGCACACACTGAGGTGGGGAGACTGGGAGAGGAACAAGCTTGTCAGGGTGGACGATAGTAGGGATGTGCTGAGTTGGAGACACCAAGTAGAGATGTGAAGAAGGCAATTTAACACATAACTTAGGGCTCAGGGAGACAGTGACAGGGAGTCATCCTGGAAGTGGATGATGTTATTGATAAGACTATCAATGGGTAGAGGAGAAAACTGGATCCTGGAAATGAGATTGGGGCCAGTCTTATTTTTTAGAAGTTGATAGAGGAGGACCCAGCACAGGTGATTGAGAAACAGAGACCTAAGAGGTGATTCTGTGCTGGGAGAAAGAATGGAGAACATGAGGGACTTGAAAGAATGCCAGGATGGCTGACAAAGAGAACAGACCAAGCCATGATGATAGGATTCCAAGGGGTAGTTACGGGTCAGGGCCATATTCATTGGTGATGTCAAGAATTTTTGTGTTTGGCCTCCTGAACATTGTGCAGCTGTTTTAGGTTTCTAAGGGGATAGTATGGGTGGGAGGTAGCACCGATAATCACATTTTTATATCTTAAAAAAAATATTTCTAGCTATAATGCAGACTATAAGAGGAGTCAAAAATGGATCTAGGGATATCACTTAGGAGGTGCAAGCAAGAGATAGTGTAACTTGTGGTTAGGAGCTGAAGTGGCAATGGAGAGAAGTGGGCAGATGTATAGACAGGACATAGAATCTCTTGGATGAATCGGGCGTGAGGTGCTTTCTTGGTTCTGGTTTACGTAGATGGATGGTGGCACCATTCACTAGAGGAGGACTAAATTTTGGGGAAATGATTATGAGCTCAGATTTGGTCATGTTGAGTTTGAAGTGCTTTTCTGATCCCCAAAAGGATTTGTGAGGGAGGCATTTCCAACAGGGATCAATAAGAATCTTTCATCGTTAGCAGGTTAGCAAGTTGGAATTTGGCAGGAGCCATATGAGTGGATTTTTCTTATAAGAATGTATTAAAAACCTCATTCAGAATCTGAGCTACAGGCTATTTTGAAAGAAACTCAATTTTATTAATTAAAATTAGCGATAGTAATTAACTAGCTGCCATTTACTGAGTTTTTATCATGTGGGCTCACTCTTTGTCAGGCATCTACCAAGCATTTTATATACATGATCTCACTTAAATCTCTGAGTACTATAAGTTAGGTATTATTATCTTCATTTTACAGATATAAAAACTGAGGCTGGAGAAGGTAAGTAAAATTTCCAAGGTCATAAAGTTAGAATTCCTGAGGCTGAATTTTTACCACAGTTGGTCTGATTCCATTGTTTGTGTTCTACATACTGCAGATATTAAAAACAAAATCATATTAAAAACAAAATTATTTAGTATCAGTCCTGATGAGGAGTACTTTAATGAGTTTATATGAATGATATGTAATTATCACAGTATATTCATTTTATGGATAATTTCTTTTTTTAACCTTTTAAAATTTTGTAACATAATTTAAGACTCACAAGGAGTTGCAAAAATAGTACAGAGTTCCCATGTACCCTTGACTTGGCACTCCCTGGTGGTATCTTACATAACCATAGACTTTATCAAATCCAGCAAGTTGATATTAGTACAGTATTAACTGAACTACAGACCTTATTCAAACTGTTTCTTTAAACATTGATCTACAATCTTTCTTCCATCAAAAGCCAGTTTAGTAAGTCTTTCTAATATACTGTTATGGGGACAGATTTTACTTGGACCCCTTTATGAACTTTCACCAAGAATTCTTTCTACCAGAATTGTAGATCTGAATTTATTTGTATATAATGTATTTATTTTATGAAGGATGTTACAGTGAAATCTTCAGAGGAAAATTTTCATTCTATAAACTTAGACTTTATAAACTTTAACTTTGTAAACTTAGGCTCATTTCTTACACTACCAACCAAAGTAAGCTTAGCCAGATATTTGAAAAAAAAATTAAGTTTCTTTTGTTATATATTATTATATCAATTTCTCTCTAAATTAAATTACTCTTTGCTGTTGCTTGCTTCAGTTGACTTTTGGGGAGACTGATGAATAAAAATGTTGGATTTTTGGATTACAGATAAGTCAAAGGAGGTTATACCTAGATTAAAAGAAATTCATTTTTTATCCATTACAAGTATGTATTGTATCCATTAAGTATATTTTACTGTGGGTCTCTTAAGGGAGACCATGTGCTCTTTGAAGTTAAGTGGTTACTTGATGAATCCTATGATAAAGTTTTCAGATTTTATCCTGGTCTGGGAAGATTTTAAACAAGACATGGTCCAATTTATGTTTGAATCTGATTTATGCTGTGTGGACAATTGACTGTTGGGAGGACAAAGGTGGAAGCAGAGAGATTAACTGTTAAAACATTGCAATATGTGTCTTTTTGAATTGTGGTTTTCTCAGGGCATATGCCCAGTAGTGGGATTGCTGGGTCATATGGTAGTTCTATTTTTAGTTTTTTAAGGAACCTCCGTACTGTTCTCCATAGTGGCTGTATCAATTTACATTCCCACCAACAGTGCAAGAGGGTTCCCTTTTCTCCACATCCTCTCCAGCAGTTGTTGTTTGTAGATTTTCTGATGATGGCCATCCTAACCCGTGTGAGCTGATACCTCATGGTAGTTTTGATTTGCATTTCTCTAATAATTAGTGATATTGAGCAGCTTTTCATGTGCTTCTTAGCCATCTGTATGTCTTCTTTGGAGAAATGTCTATTTAGGTCTTCTGCCCATTTTTGGATTGGATTGTTTGTTTTTTTAATATTGAGCTGCATGAGCTGTTTATATATTTTGGAGATTAATCCTTTGTCCATTGATCCATTTGCCAATATTTTCTCCCAATCTGAGGGTTGTCTTTTCATCTTGTTTATAGTTTCCTTTGCTGTGCAAAAGCTTTTAAGTTTCATTAGGTCCCATTTGTTTATTTTTGTTTTTATTTCCATTGCTCTAGGAGGTGGGTCAAAAAAGATCTTGCTGTGATTTATGTCAGAGTGTTCTTCCTATGTTTTCCTTTAAGAGTTTTACAGTGTCTGGTCTTACATTTATGTCTTCAATCCATTTTGAGTTTATTTTTGTGTATGGTGTTAGGGAGTGTTCTAATTTCATTCTTCTACATGTAGCTGTCCAGTTTTCCCAGTACCACTTATTGAAGAGACTGTCTTTTCTCCATTGTATATCCTTGCCTCCTTTGTCATAGATTAGTTGACCATAGATGCATGGGTTTAGCTCTGGGCTTTCTGTCCTGTTCCATTGGTCTATATTTCTGTTTTTGTGCTAGTACCATATCGTCTTGATTACTGAAGCTTTGCCAATGTTCATTGCAGCACTATTTACAATAGCCAGGTCATGGAAGCAACCTAAATGCCTATCAACAGACAAATGGATAAAGAAGATGTAGTACATATATACAGTGGAATATTACTCAGCCATTAAAAGGAACGAAATTGGGTCATTTGTAGAGATGTGGATGGACTTAGAGACTGTCATACAGAGTGAAGGAAGTCAGAAGGAGAAAAACAAATATAGTAGATTAACGCATATATGTGGAATCTAGAAAAATGGTACACGTGGAACCAGTTTGCAAGGCAGAAACAGAGACACAGATGTAGAGAACAAATGTATGGACACCAAGGGTGGAAAGCAAGAGGGGATGAATTGGGAGATTGGGATTGACATATATACGCTAATATCTATAAAACAGATAACTAATAAGAACCTGCTATATAAAAAATAAATTAATTAAATTAAATTAAAAAAAAACATTGCAATAACATTGCAGTATTTCAGGTGACACATGCTGATGGCTTAGATTGGGGTAAGAGGATGGAAGAGGAAAGAAGTGGTTAAATAGATGTTGAAGAAGAGCCAACATGATTTGCTGGTGGGCTGGGCAAAAGGGAAGAGTTCAGAGGTCACTGACTTGAACAACTGGGTGAAGAGTGATATAATTTAGTGAGATATAATTTAGTGAGAAGAGGACAACAGGGAAAAGAGTAGGCTTATAGGGAACCTTTCTCAAAGGCCCTCATTTTTTTCTTATCTCTTTTACTTTTTTTTTTTTTTTTTTTTTGCGGTACACGGGCCTCTCACTGTTGTGGCCTCTCCCGTTGTGGAGCACAGGCTCCGGACGTGCAGGCTCAGCGGCCATGGCTCACGGGCCCAGCCGCTCCACGGCATGTGGGATCTTCCCGGACTGGGGCACGAACCCGTGTCCCCTGCATTGGCAGGTGGACTCTCAACCACTGCGCCACCAGGGAAGCCCTCTCATTTACTTTTTAAAGAAAGTGCGTAAAGCCTTGGCCGGCCTCTTTGTCCTGGTATTTTTCTGTTTCTTAAGTGGTTTATTAACTTATTCTGTTATTTATAAGAAAATAACTCTGACCTGAAGAACAAATCATTTCTTGTCTCAACTTTTTCCAGGACCTAGGCTTTTAATTCTAAGGTTATCATTGATGATATCTATTTTATTATCTACCATATCCAATCAATGATGGTATTCTACAGATATACTTTGGGTTTTTTCCTGTTCTTTTTCATTATAGTTTATTACAAGATATTGAATGTAGTTCCTTGTGCTATACAGTAAATCCTTGTTGTTTATTTTATATATGGTAGTATGCATCTGTTAATCCCATGTTGCCAATTTATCCCACCCCCCTTCCCCTTTGGTAACCATAAGTTTGTTTTATATGTCTGTTTCTCTTTTGTAAATAAGTTCATTTGTATTATTTTTTAGATTTCACATATAAGTGATATCATATAATATTTGTCTTTCTCTAACTTCACTTAGTATGATAATCTCTAGGCCCATCCATGTTGCTGCAAATGGCATTATTTCATTATTTTTTTATGGCTGAGTAATAGTCCATTGTGTATACATACCACACCTCCTTTATCCTTTCATCTGCCAGTGAACACTTGGGTTGTTTCCATGTCTTGGCTATTGTGAACAGTGCTGCTATGAACATTGGGGTGCATGTATCTTTTCAAATTAGAACTTTTGTCTTTTCTGGATATATGCCTGGGAGTGGGATTGCTGGATCATATGGTAACTCTATTTTTAGTTTTTAAGGAACCTCTGTACTATTTTCCACAGTGGCTGCTCTATGGATACATTTGTTTGGAATATTTCTTGTTTGTCTCCTTTCTGCTACATTCTCACTTTGGCACTTCCACATGGTTTTCTATAACAGCTTCTGTACTGGCTTACTAAATATTTGATATATGCAATTAGAGGGTCAAAAGTACCCTTGCATCTCCTCTTTACCTTTACACTTCCTACTGATCCTTAAAGATTCCATCACATCTCGTACAAGGCATTCAATCTCCCCTCCAGCACACAATGATTTTCCCACTGTCTGAATCACTATTCCATGTGATTTTCTGATTTATAATTTTAATTTAAATACGCTTCTTAGTGATTGATACTGAACTGCTTCAGGTATGTATTTCCTGTTCTTCCAAGCAGCTTCTATAGGAGAGGAAAATATTGGGTTTTTTTATTGATTTGGTGTATTACTTAGCATCTAGTACACAACAGAGCATAAAGAAGAGTTCCAATAAATGCCTGCTACGCTGGATTGATGTATCTTTTCTGGAAATCAGAGCTTGTTGAGCCTGTTGACTCAATGGCATCTTGTCTAATAAATTAGAACCTTGAATTTAATTTCAAAAACTACTCTCATTTTTTGGCTCATTATTCAAACCTCATTATTATACTATAAAAATTTAGTTCAAATGTTAGAACGTAGAGCTGGTGGCCTTATTCATTTATTAGCAGGAATTCAGGATCACTTTTGTAGTCTCCAAAAGAAGATGATTCCTTCTGGTCCAATGAACTAGTGGGTGCTAATCTCAGATTGCCTATTGTCTCCATGCTAGGAAAAGACATGTGAGTTAGGAAGGGAGGAGGGCAATAGATTTCTACAATGAAAATGAGCTTGGACTTTTAGGGCAGGCAGGTTAAAATACTTCTAATTATGCAATTAACTAAATGTGTAATTTTGGGTAAAGTATTCTCTCTGAGTCTCAGTTTCTTTTTCTATAATATGAGAATAATAATGCCTGGTTAATAGAGTAGTTATAAGGATTAAGTAAATTAATGTGGATAAAGAACTTAGCCCGGTTTCTGGCTCCAAGTCAGCCTCACGACGTGGTAGTTATCGTAGTTATTGTATTGTATTGTAAGAATCCTGATTCTTTCAGTCAAAAGTAAAAGTAAAAGCCACCCTTCTTCATCCACTTGGGAGATTGCATCAGGCCCTCCCTCCACCTCTCCTGTTTCTATATTTCAACCTCATTTAGTTCTGCTGAAGAGGTTTCCACGTTCTGTAGGGTGCACGTGAACCCAGAGCTGTCGGCTCTTCCCAGCTTTACCACCAGGGAGGACATTTCTCTTTCCCCTTAGTTTCAATTCAAAAGTCCAGGTGACTGCAGTTGATAACACTGTACTGTGTAATTTGCTAAGAGAGTAGAACTTAAGTGTTCTCACCCAGCAAAAGAAAGGGGTGAATATGTGAGGTGACAGATGTATTAATTCGTTCAATGGGGGAAATCCTTTCACGATGGGTACGTATATCAAATCATCTATTCTACGCTTTAAATATCTTACAATTTTAGTTTTCGATTATACCTCATAAAGCTGGAAAAGGGGAAGGATTTCGATCAACAAAGACAGGTTGGATCCCTTGCTCACCCTTTGGTAAAAGGCTTGTGAGACTGCAATTCTCAGATCTCACTAGGACCACTTAGTGTGGTGGGTGAGGAGAGCGGTTCTCAGAAGAGATGTGGTGGATTTCCTGGAACAAAGGAGAAAGGAGGTCAGGTAGACAAACAGTTGACACCTACGACAGCTATTCTTATTGTCACCATCAGCATCATTACAGGATTCGATTTCTTAAACACCTCACATAGTCCAGTGTGGTCTGAGAGTGTCAGGAGATTTCAACGGCAGTTGACAAAAGAAAGTTTAAACTGGAGTTTAAAAAAAAAAAGCCTCAGTATTACTAGAGTTCAGAAGTCTATGGCCACTCTTATTCCTTGGAGGAAAACATTTTGGCATCTGGACACTCTGAGACTGTGGTCAAGTGCAGCTATTATCATTAAGACCTCCCCAAAGTTTAGTTAAATTCATTTAAGTTATGGGTGTTTCTATATGAATGTTTTATACACAGTGGTAAAAACTTTTAAATCAAATTTGGAAGTATATTCTTTTTCATTCTTTGTAATTATGTTCTTTTGACGAAAAGTATTATATTTTCCCTATACTAGGTAAAATTTAATGCCAGAATAATGGAAACTGCTGATATCTTCTTTATACTTTTCAAAAGTTATCTTTCAGGAGACTTCTTCAGTGATTATTGTTTCCTCTCTCTTCTCATATGGTTTCTATTTAGGTCCAATTATGTTGCAAACAACTCTTAATTTTTTTGTTTATTTATTAATTTTGGTGTGTTTTGCTCAGAACAATGAGCAGGTCTCTCCTCTTCCCTGTAGCTATAAGATTCTTATTAGTATTAATCAGATACATGAAATAGAGCTGGGATTCAAATCCTTAAGCTGGGATTCAAATCCTTAAGCTAGGATTTTTTTTTTTTTTTTTTTTTTTTTGCGGTACACAGGCCTCTCACTGTTGTGGCCTCTCCCATTGCGGAGCACAGGCTCCGGACGCGCAGGCTCAGCGGCCATGGCTCACAGGCCCAGCTGCTCCGCGGCATGTGGGATCTCCCCAGACCGGGGCATGAACCCGTGTCCCCTGCATCGGCAGGAGGACTCCCAACCACTGCGCCACCAGGGAAGCCCAAGCTAGGATTTCTTGAAATGATTGAAGGGCAACCATAAGAGTCAAAGACTGCAAATAGGAAGAGTGGATATTGGAGTTTAAGGCATACTGAATACTGATACTTGACTAGCAAAACTTTTTAGTCTATTGATATGAGGATCAAAATTTTCTCAAGTTACCACTGTTGCTGTGTGGACATAGGGTCATGCTCCCTTGCCATCTGTGTATGTTCTTATGAGATATAGAATCTCAAGGCTTCAGGAGTATAGAGGAGAGAGAAATGTTTATGAATCTGTAAAGTTTGGGAAGTCTTCATGAAAAAGGTTGACTTAAGTTCATTTATGTTTTTAATATAAAGTTTGGGATAATAATTTCAATAATTCCTTTTTCTCTTTGCCTAGAAAATTGCGAGGTGCTCTGGGGTTTACATAGCTGGATAGTCACATTTTCATTAAATATTAACTAACAATATCAAAGTTGAACAGCCACAGAAGACAAGAGTACAAAATCATTTACAAGGCAGCAGTATCTATTGTGTCAAAATGATGAACAGAAAGGTGGCTGGGTGGAGAAGAGACCCCCATGCCATGAGACCCCCTTTGCCCCCTTCTTGAAGGCAAAGGAACTCCAGTAAGTTTTTAGGACTGAAGAGCAGAATAAGGGCGATGACATTTTAAGTGACAGGTGAGAAACATTATCTGTTTCTTGGCAGAGTGAGTAGGTTTATCAGGCTGGAGCAGAGGACTTATATAAGGAAGTCGGGGGATGAGGCTTTATTTATTTCTTAGTTTACATTATGGTTCATGCTTTGTGTTGTTCTGTAGGTTTTGACAAATATATAATGACATGTATCCATCCTTATAGTATTACACATAAGACTTTTACAGACCTAAAAATCTCCTGTGCTCCATAGGGAATAAGTTTTAATCTCATTTTCACAAGTAACTTTCCTGAACATTGTGGTAACCTATTGTCTGAAAAGTTCTATTCAATAATATAGACAAAAATAAAAAGATTATCCCAGTAACATTGGCCATGAAGGAAAGAATTGATTTCAGTTATACTGCTAACTTGGTTTGGTGTGACTTTATACTCATCACCTGATTTTCTTTCTTTCTTTTTTTTTTTAAACATGTTTTTTAAAATAAATTTATTTATTTTATTTATTTATTTTTGGCTGTGTTGGGTCTGTTGCTGCATGCTGGCTTTCTCTAGTTATGGCGAGCAGGGGCTACTCTTCGTTGCGATGCATGGGCTTCTAATTGTGGTGGCTTCTTTTGTTGCAGAGCACAGGCTCTAGGTGCGTGGGCTTCAGTAGTTGTGGCATGTGGGCTCAGTAGTTGTGGCTCACAGGCTCTAGAGCGCAGCCTCAGTAGTTGTGGCACACGGGCTTAGTTACTCCGTGGCATGTGGGATCTTCCCAGACCAGGGTTCGAACCCATGTCCCCTGCATTGGCAGGCAGGTTCTTTAACCATTGCGCCACCAGGGAAGCCCTGGTTTTATTTTTAAGAGGTATTTTTTTCTTACTTCAATATACTACCTGGTAAGTTAGGAAATTTAGATTTAAGTGAATATGACTAATAAACCCACCTTCCACTGGTGAGCTGACATTTTTAGTGTGCATCTTTCCTATTTTCTGTTTTTGTGCATGCATTATTTTTATTAAAAATAAATGGGGCATATTATTTTATATCCATCTCTTTTCAACCAGTACATAATGAGCAGAATTCATTGTAATTCAGTGCTCTGCTACAATGTGCTTCTTAATGGCTGTGTAATAATCCACTGTATGGGTCATAGACCTCATAAATTCATGGATTATCGTAATACAGTCATTATGAAATGTGGGAGTTTTGCTTTTTATTGCAGGTGAAGAACTAAGAATCAAACAGGTGGAGTGATGTCATTTAATGGAAAGAACGAGGACTTGATCAGGAGCCTTCCTTTGTCCTAATTCAACCTCTAACTCCATTTAGTTATCTAATCTTGAGTTTTGTTATTTTTTCTCTCTGAATCTTAGCTTCCTCACCTTTAAAAGTTAGGGGTTGCTTTATTATTTTGTAACTGTGAGTTTTCTAGGATGTAATAGCAAATCAGCAAATCCTGTCTTACAAAGACTCTAAATTCTTTAATTAAAATTGCAACCATCCACAATTGTCTTTTTTTCTCTCTTTTTTACTCTCTCTTATTCTCTGTCTAACCTCAGGCACACAGATTTAAATTAATTACAATCTTTGGTTCATAACAGATTCATATCATTGGCCCAAGAATGACCCCCTTTAATTTCTTTCTTTCTTTTTTGGTGTTAATATTATGTACGAAGCATCTGTGAATTCCCCACTCACACAATAGACTCTTTAAGGGTGTCTGCTACTCAAAATCTAAGTTGTCATTTTTTAACACAAAGGCCATATGTTTTATTTACCATTATGTCTCTAGCACCTACGATAGTGTCTGGTGCATACTGTTGCTTAGAGCGGACAATATATATTGCTCGGTTGAATGGCCTTCACGTGGACCTGCTGCCTGGATGAACCTTTACTGGTAGAGGAGACTCTATTGTCAACACTTGCTAAAGTGTGGACATTAGCAAAAGAGGCAGGCCATTAATATAAACTTACGCTATTGAAGTTGGTAATGACTGTAAATGGAGAATAAAGCAAATATATTCACTGGAAAAGCTAGGCAGCAGGGAACGATTGAACAAAAACTTTATTAAATGTGAGTTAAAAAAATAAAAGTGAACAAAACCCTTATTACATATTGTGATGAAAGCACAATGCTTGGAACTTAGCACCCTCAGGGAATACATACCTTTGTCCCTGCAATAACAGAGAGATGGGGAAGGGAAGCTCGAAATATCGTCACTTTTCAAATGAAGATATGAAACTCAAAAGAGTTATGTGATCTCTCAAGGTCACACAGCTACTAAGTGGAACCTCTAGGATTCACACTGTTTCTGCTTGACCACAAAGGTATGAGCCTTAATGCATGATGATTAGTTGTCTGAAAATGGTATTAGAGGTCTTCAGAAAATTTGAGAAAAGATCCCTTCTGAAATACCTTTATTATTCAAACTGTTTCCCAATCGAGGAAGACGATTTCCATTTTAGGAAGCCATATGTAGACGGCATATACTAAACTCTGGAACTTTTACTCTTTCTTGTTGCTTTGTCTGGTACTTCATGGCCACAGAATATCTTTGTTAACCCTGTATTGTATACATATCAGCCAGAAGATGAACTCCATTGGCATTAATTTTTTTGCAAAGACCTTTTTTCTCTGTCTTGACTTGATATTTCTACTTTACTCTCCCTGGTGGGAATTGTTGTCTGCAGTGGATTTCCTCTTCTCCCTGGAGTTTAGTAGGTCATCTGTGTTGTACTGCCAGTGTACCTGATTCCATCTTTATGCTGTTACAGAATTATAGTCGAGAACACAGTGGATTGGCGACCCCAAGACAAGATTGTCCTTAGTTCCTCTTCATATGAACCTCACGAAGCAGAGGTCCTCACTGTGAAAGAAGTCAGGGGCCACCATGTTAGCATCCATGAACGGCTCAGACACCGGCACATCGGTAAGGCTTTGGTTTGTTAGTTAAGGGAAGTGAATGAGCCAAGAAAAACGTGTTCAGCAACCTGCCTTGGGACCTTGGATCTGATCGGCGTTCAGAGGGGATGGATAATATTTTACTGCTGCCCTAGGCTCATCCTTAGAAGGCTTTATCTCCATCCCTTCATTAATTTTATTGCCTAATTAAAAAAAAATCTTTGATGTGAGGGAATTTTTAAACTTTTTATTTATAATGGCAAGCCTAGAAGCAAGCAGAAGGGTTAAGAACCTTGTTCAAGGTCACCGGGCATTTTCATGGCTGAGCCAGAATAAATCTCATGGGAGATGAGTTTCCAGTTCATTTCCTGGCATACTGAATCACACAGCCACTTAGAATGTGGTAGTCACTGTAAATAATGACTCCTTTTTCCATACTTAGGAATGTGTCCTTCCTGACATGAAGTTCATTGTATCAATTGACTACTACTACTGCCCCAAAATATAAATAAATAAATAAAAGCCAAATACCTTTTTCTTCAAAAAAAAAAAGTACTGAATATTTTAATACGGTATACACACTTAAAATATATTGCATATAAATAATAAATAACCATATTTCCCGCTTCAGCCTAATAAATAAATTTAACCCAGGAAATATAGCTAATAAGTAAAAAACATGGACATAAAGGGATTAGGGGATATCTTTCTTGTCTCTGATATGTGAGAGGGAAATACATGCTTTCAGCAGGACTGTATCTAAAGCTATTTCTAAATCATGGTTTTAAGGATGATTTTGTTTCTAAAGAGTGGCGGGGAAAAGAGACATCGTTAGCAATCCTTGCCTATAATACACAACGTACAATGCAAAGTGGGGTGGGCAGTGGAACAAACCAGCAAGACTGGGGAGGCTCTTTCTGGGAGTGACGAGTTCCAGACCCGCCAGGAGAGGGCGTTGCCGCTGCTGCTTCAGTCCTATCACTGCCTCAGTGGATCTGCGATTCCTCACTCTCTCAAAGAGGTTCAGGAACAATGCACAACCAAAGGCGGGAATCTCACACTGAGGAATGGAAGGAAGGAGACCGGGGACCCCACTAACTGGACCGGTCTTCCCTGACATCCCTGTCCCGGTACCCATAGTGATTGAGGACAAATGAATTCTTGCTCAGACACGCTCACTCTGATCCCAATGAGAGACCAGTGAACGGGCTTTTCATTTCTCAGCCGACGTTTGTGGAGGACGCCCGAGGAAAAGCAGACCTTAATGTTGGGAGGACTTCCGCGGGGAAAGGAGTGTTTTTATTTGCCAGGTTCGCTGGGTCCCCAGCTGGCGATCTCCGAAATAGGTTTTAAAAATTTTTTCCTTTCCCAACTCCCGTTGCCCCAGGAAGTGTCCACGTCATGGAGGATGGCCGACACATTCGTTTGGCTTCAGAGGTTGGACTTCTGACCCGAAACATACAAATCCAGGGTGATACATCATGCGGGGGGAGACTACTTGTGGGGTCCTTCAGGAAGTCCAGCGTGGAAGAATTTTCAGGTAACTGAAATTTTAAGTTACTAAGCACTACCAATTGGAGGCTATGCATCTGGGACACTCAGAAATTCCAACGGTGGGAATTTTCATTTATAAAACAAAATATTTGAAATAGATACTTCTCTGTGCTCTGAGAAGCTATGAATTTTCAGTACTAATCTGTGCTTAATTATCAGTGTGATGTTAAAATAATATACTAGCTATCAGCACACAGGCACATTTTTACCTCAAAAAAAAAAATCTTCAGCAGATGTGAAATTTCCTCTGCTTTGAAATTATAGATGATTTAATGACCCATTGAATTTTATCTCTTTCCTGAATTTCTATTACTCTTTCCCAGTAGCATGCTCTATTTGATGGCAGGCCTCATCTCATGCTATAAATTAATAGTGTAAATTTAAATAAGAATGATTTCCATATTCTAGACTGCTTTAGGGATCAGTTAAATTTCTCTCATTTCTTTCAAGCTTTAGCTCTTCTGGAATGCTGCAAAGTTATTTGATTAGTACCTTTTTCTTAAACTTAGGTTCCTTAAAATTGATTCCCAAGTTGTTTCCTAGTCAAATAAAGCTCCATCTCAGAAAGTCACTGCGTACATGAATATAATAAAGGCTCTGAGAAAGCCTAGAGCAAAGGATCTAACGGTTTCCCAAATATATTGAGCACGGAACACTTTTTGTGGGTATATCTGCTTTACCAGTATAGTAAAGAGCAATGTTTGAACCTTAAAAGTTCGAGGGCTTCCCTGGTGGCGCAGTGGTTGAGGGTCCGCCTGCCGATGCAGGGGACGCGGGTTCGTGCCCCGGTCCGGGAAGATCCCACATGCCGCGGAGCAGCTGCGCCCGTGGGCCATGGCTGCTGAGCCTGCGCGTCCGAAGTTCGCGATTTCTGGTTCATAGAACAAGCTCTCTCTCCATAAGCTCCAGCTCCGTCAGTTCTCAACAGAAGTGATTTTGCTCTTCCCTCCTGGCCAAAGGACATTTGACAATATCTGGAGCCATTTTTGCTTGTCACAGCTTTGGTGGAGCTTCTGGCATATAGCGGGTAGTTGCTCAACATTCTATAAGGCACAGGACAGCCTCCCACAAGAAAGGATTATCTGGTCCAAAATGTCAGTCATGTTGAGGTGGAGGAACCCTGCTCTGGAAGGCTAGACAAAGGCTGAATCCCGGTTGTGGTTGTGTAAAATGAAAACTACCCTGCGGTTTATGAAGACAGAGAATTAGGGAGGGAGCACAAGACAGGGCCCCTTTCCACGGTAACTGCAGTCCAGGCTGGAACCTGATCACCAGAGCAGGACAGAAGGCCGATTCTTACAGCTGAGCATCAGAGCCAGAGCCCAACCACCAGCAATGCTGGCTCAGTCCTGAGCCTCTGGGTTGCTGGTCAGGGCTCTTAAATCATCCCTGGGGAAGGGAAAGAGAATCTGTATTCGATGCTTCTTATGGACTAGGAACCACGATGGTTTCCATGCCTACTTTGTTTCATTTAATCCTAATATCTATGTGAGAAAGACATTTTATCCTCGCGGTACGCGGGCCTCTCACTGTTGTGCCTCTCCCGTTGCGGAGCACAGGCTCCAGAAGCGCAGACTCAGCGGCCATGGCTCACGGGCCCAGCCGCTCCGCGGCATGTGGGATCTTCCCGGACGGGGGCACGAACCCGTGTCCCCTGCATCAGCAGGCGGACTCTCAACCACTGCGCCACCAGGGAAGCCCTATCCTCATTTTTTTTTTTTGCGGTATGCGGGCCTCTCACTGTTGTGGCCTCTCCCGTTGCGGAGCACAGGCTCAGCGGCCATGGCTCACGGGCCCAGCCGCTCCGCGGCATGTGGGATCTTCCCGGACCGGGGCACGAACCCGTGTCCCCTGCATCGGCAGGTGGACTCTCAACCACTGCGCCACCAGGGAAGCCCTATCCTCATTTTTATAGATGAGGAAACTGAGTCTATAATAAAATAGTCTGCTAATTTATAAAACTCCATTATGAACTTCTGAACTTCTAGAGGGTAAGTTTGGGGCTTTCAGCCCTGGTTTCCTAATATGGTAACTGCTGAGTATTAGGTGCTTAATAAATGTGAGTGAAATAAATGAAGAGTTAGAAAAGTAATCCAGCTCGCAAGTGGCAGATGTAACATTCAAATTCAAGCCTGATTCTGAAGCCCTTGATAGGCTTTTAATTTTATAATCACTTTAGATTTATAAAAAAGTTGCAAAGGTAGTATGGAGAGTTCCTGTGTACCTTTCATCCAGTTTCCTTTACTGTGAAAATCTGATAGAACTCTGATACATTTGTCAAAACCAGTAAATTAACATTGGTGCATTAGTGTTAACTGAACTCAAGACATTATACAGATTCCACATGTTTTTCCACTAATGTCCTCTTTCTATTCCAGAATCCAATCCAGGTCCCGACACTGTATTAAGAACCCTTGCGTTTTTCTGTAACATATTCCAGAGCCTAGATGAGGTAGCATCTTCAGGTGTAGGTCAAGGGTGCCAGCTATGGTGTTGAATGGTTACAGGGCAGAAACGTAGGCCAGGACTTAACAATTCCTGCTTTTAAATCAGAGACCTCTGTCATTCTCTTCCTTCTGACCAGAAATATCCAGCACGTTGTGCTCAGAATTGTGATAAACAAAAGGAAAAATAAGAAAACAGTCGTGAACAAAATCATTGCTTAATTCTCCATCTGAATGCTCAAGACATCTTAAGTATTTACTATTGACTAGTTTTCAATCATTGGTTAATATGCACACAAGTAAAAAGATCTTGTACAATTAAAAACTATGAATTATAACCATGTAAGTATGATGGAAAAAAAGAACACTAAGTAAAATGATAATGATCCATCGCCTTGACCAAGATTCTAGAACCACTTTCCATTCTACAAAATAAGCTTTTATGTGTGGACACACTCTAGCATGGTGTCCTTTGTGCCAAAGTTCTCAGAGGCAGGTCCCATGGCCCTCTCAGCTAGGTGCTGCTGGCGGGGGATGCTTTAAATTACATCGAAAAGTGTTATCACCAGACAAATAGTTTTCAGATGTTTTATCATTCTGTGAATATTTCCACACCGCCTACCAGTGTCTCCTTAATCAGTGTCATTTGAGAAATCTAGATACATTGGAATCCTGTTTGACCATCAAGAAAGACACACACACTTCATCTGCCCTTCTCACAATAGCTTGGTTCTTCTTGGCAGCTGATTTGCAAGGGTTCAGGTTTCTTATCTGTAAAATGGGGATAACAGCACCTATCAAATATAGGATTTTTACAAAAATTAAGAGTATATATGTGTGTATATATATATATATATATATGATACACATACACACACACATATAGAACAGTGCCT
Source organism: Monodon monoceros (assembly GCF_005190385.1). Lineage (NCBI taxonomy): Eukaryota > Metazoa > Chordata > Mammalia > Artiodactyla > Monodontidae > Monodon > Monodon monoceros. The sequence continues at coordinate 25,998,962 of NW_021703780.1, forward strand.
GGTATATAATGAGTGCTATATTAGAGTTAGGTGTTATATTTATTAATTCAACTCATTTCCCCCCTATATTCATGTTATTATCTATTTTACCAAGAGTATATACACTGACAAATTTGTGCTCATTATATTTTTAAATCAATCTAGTGACTGTATTTTATACTGTTTTAACAATATCTATTTTTAAGGTACAAATAAAATTCCCAATAAGACTAAATAATTCACTATTCTCCCTTGACATAAAAAATGTAGAAAATCTTCTTATTGTGAAAAGGAAACAGGGATTATAGTATGGCTAGAATAAAATACAGAAAAAAATTTAAGGGTCTTAAAGTCACTTAAAAATATGTTATCACCTGTATTATGTCTTCATCAAGAAGAATGTTATGTTTCTGGACATCCACTGAGCAGAAGTTTTGCACTTATACTCTTCTTTAAAAATGCTTAATATATTGTATATAGTTGGCATTTCATTCATGCAATATCTTTGTGGGGATGGCTGTGGCCTTTTCACATGGGGTCCCTGAAAGGAGACATGACTTTGAGGTGAGTGGCCAGGAAGCCACATTACTTTCATTCTTAGCCAGTTCCTTGACCCAGCCCTACAGACAGGTGCCCAGAATCTTTAAGCTAGCTGTGCCCATCCCCAAAGCCTATCTCCTTCTCCTGTCTTTCTTTCATCTCTCTCCATCCTATCACCAGACTCTTCAGAATGCACAGGAAAATTTTCATGCAGTATTGTGATATTTTTAATGATTCAGATTTTGTTAGTGAGACTCAATGACGTAAAATATAGTTCTGGTGCTGAAAATAAACATATTTTAATGAAAAATCTGCATATCCCGATGCCATTGGATGGACCATCCTTCTGCCTTTTTTTTTTTTTTTTTTTGCTGTATGCGGGGCCCTCACTGCTGTGGCCTCTCCCATTGCGGAGCACAGGCTCCGGACGCGCAGGCTCCGGACGCGCAGGCTCAGCAGCCATGGCTCACGGGCCCAGCCGCTTCGCGGCATATGGGATCTTCCCAGACCGGGGCACGAACCCGTGTCCCCTGCATCGGCAGGCGGACTCTCAACCACTGCGTCACCAGGGAAGCCCCATCCTGCCTTTTGTAGGGAAGAAGCAAGTACCTGATGACATGCATTTTGCTTGCAGGTATCCTTCAACTTTTCAATGTGGAAATTCAGAACTTTGGCTCGCCACTGTATTCCTCCATCGAGCTCACTGATACGTCGGCAGGATCCTGGATAATATCTTCTACTCTGCACCAAAGCTGTGGTGGGGGCATTCGTGCAGCTGCCAGTCAGGGGATCGTTTTAAATGACAATGTAGTGTTTAGCACAGCTGGCCATGGCATTGATTTGGAGGGTCAGGACTATTCTCTCTCTAATAACCTTGTGGTTCTGATGACACAGTCAGCCTGGTCTCCCATTTGGGTGGCAGGAATCAAAGTGAATCAGGCAAAGGACATCCATCTCCGTGGCAACGTTGTGGCAGGATCCGAGAGACTTGGCTTTCACATCCGAGGCTACAGGTGCTCCTCTCCTGAAGCCCTTTGGTCTGACAACGTGGCCCACTCAAGTCTTCACGGCCTTCATCTCTATAAGGAGACTGGACTTGACAACTGTACCAATATCTCTGGCTTCTTGGCTTTCAAGAACTTTGACTACGGTGCCATGCTCCATGTGGAGCATGCCATGGAAATAGAGAACCTCACTCTGGTCGACAATACTATTGGCCTTTTGGCAGTAGTTTATGTGTCTTCTGCCCCACAGTGTTATAGTGAAAATCTACAGATTGTGGTTAGGAATTCAGTCATCGTGGCCACTAGCTCATCTTTTGACTGCATTCAGGATAGAGTTAAGCCTCGTTCTGCCAACGTGACATCACCTGATCGAGCTCCTTCCAATCCCAGAGGGGGTCGAGTTGGTATTTTGTGGCCTGTATTCACCTCGGAACCAAATCGGTGGCCTCAGGAGCCATGGCACAAAGTGAGGAATGGCCATTTAATTTCAGGCATCATGAAACTTCAAGGTAGGATGTTTGGGTTTCCAAGCAATGTAGTGTCATACATCTGTGCATAGAAGCTTTAACAGCATTTTGAAATTATATCAACAAAAGCGTACAGTGTCGTCTGGTGCTTGCTGTCCAATTGACCATCTACTGGGCATTGATAACCACAATGGTAGTGTATAATGACAGTGAGTGATTTCTTTAAAAAGTCACCGCTCTATACTTGTTGAAGAGCTTTCCCAGGGAAATATTTAATTTGATTATATGCCTAATCTCTTAGGTACGTGTTACTTTTCCTGTCATACAGAGGAGGAAATTGATACGCGGAAGTTGTGCCTCAGTGAAGTTGTCAAGTAGTTGGTGGGGCAGCCAGGATTTAATCCAATTATACTACAACCTACGCAGAGAATCTTCTATCAGCTCTCTTTTGTACTATTGTACTCACTCCTCACTGGATTTTGATCAAACCTTTGATGGAAAGTATTGCTCTTAAGATGTCAATGTGTTGGAATGCTCTTCTGCTTTGTATACAATGTCCATGTCTTCAAGAATTAAAGATATTTTAAGTCAAGATTCATGTAAACTCCTGGAACTACCCTGGACAGTAGCTTAAACTTACTCCTGGACATACATTAGTATAGGAATATTTAGTTGCGTAGTCTGTATTTGTGGTTGGTAGTTTACATGATATAATGTTGTAATACCTTAAACATTTTTTTTCAGATGTGACCTTTTCTAGTTTTGTGAAGAGTTGCTATAGCGATGATCTAGATGTCTGCATTCTGTCCAATGCAGAGGACACTGGGATCGTGCCTCTAATAACGGCAGAGAGGACCAGGATGCTAAAGATCAAAGATAAAAACAAGTTCTACTTTCCTCCTTTACAAACCAGGTACCGGTTTTGGTATTTATGGTAAGCCATATTTATGAAGGGTTTGGTAATTCTCCAAATACCTCAACATGTTTTTTAAACAAGGATAAAATCATCAATGGGAATAGAAATAAGTCCTTCTAGAAAAATACGGTAGATTGATTGGTCCCAATTCTTTACCCTCCTATATTTGTGCCCTTTGAGATACAATTTTTGCAATCTCTCTCACTGAAGAGAAAGACACTGTTTCTCTCTTCCTTGAATCTGGAATCCACCACGTGATGTCCTCTGGCAGACAAAAGCGGCAGAAGTGATGGATTGCAAGTTTTATTGATATTGTTTAATTGTTTTATCTTTATTAGAGGTACTTCTTTGGGATGTTTTCTAAATCAATGGAAAAAATTGACCCTGATTCTTGAACCTTCCATGGAGTATGGTGTCACTAGTTTTCAGAAGGAGGCTTGGGTGTCCTTGTGCAGGCACTGGTGGGGAAGGAGACCATGTCTGCTGTTAGGAGTCCCTAGAATGAACCGTATGGCTTAGACAGATATTTGCTCTCAGACCAGGCGTAACTACTGTTCTTGAACATATGATCTGAGAGTTTTATTCAAGAATCTGAAAACTAGACAAGGAATTTTTTTTTGTTTTTTTTTGCTGTAAGAGGGAGTGGGAAAGTCAGAGCAGGGAAAATAGTTATTTTTTCTTTCCTATAACATTGGGAAAAATTCTTTAGTTGGAATAAAAGAATCAGGAAAAGCACCCTAATTAGAAAGTTTATATGTTTGGCCCAACACCAATCTCTTTTTGATGCCCATCCCTGAACTGTTTTTGGAACCTAAACATTATTAGGTATACAATTTGTGTGTCATTTTTTTCTACTGTCCAATCTTCTTTATGTTCAAGTCTTACCTATGGGATGAAATAGTTATAAAGCTAAATGATATTAGCATTTGATTATTTGTACTATTAATACCCGACACATGGTTGGCATGCAATAAATATTTAGTATTATTACTAATGATACCTAAAAATGTTAGATGAGAGGAAATAAAATAAATTCTCTATAATTCAGTGTTATAATTGAATAATAATAACTTATTTATTTATAACCAATAACTTCTTTATATACCCTGCTTGACTCTAAATTCTGATGCCTATGTTTATCACCATTGTATTCCCCAACGTACAAGTAGTAGGTTTTCAATAGATATTTATTGCATGAGAACATCTTTTTTTACATTGTTTTTATATAGTACAAGTATAATCGATATTTATAATGATAATCTTAAAATACTGCAAGGCCCCAAAGTTCCATTGCATTGGAACATTGCATTGATCACATCATGTTTAATAAATATTATTAGTTAGGGGCATTTTATTGTATCTTAGAAAATTAGTGATTTATGTAAAGATTATATAACTCGATATCCAGAATATTTGGTTAATAAGAATTGTCTTTTTTTCTTGACCATATAACTGGGAAATAACATTTTCTATAGAGTGTTATTTCATATCTAGGTAACACGTTAGTAATAATAAAATTTTATTGAATTTATTTTTCATAACGTCAGCACTACCAATATATGTTTCCTTTTGGTGGCTTATCATGGAAATGAGAGAGTTGCTTTCTATCTATCTTCCCAGGAAAGATTTAGGAATACTGGTCTGCTCTGAATCTGACTGTGAAAGTCCTAGAAAATATCTCTTTAAGGATCTGGATGGGAGAGCTCTGGGTCTGCCTCCACCAGTTTCTGCATTTCCTAAAATTGAAGCAGAATGGACTGGATCCTTCTTCAACACAGGTCAGTTCTATCTGAACTCGATGTCTCCAGTAGAGGGAACAAGCATGGGACGGAGCTGGTTTGGCTGTGTGGTCCAGTGGGAACAAAATATCCTGGAGAGGAACTGAGCAATAGAGTTGGAGTCTGTGCCAGTAAGCTGCTCAACTCACCTCTATCTCAGGAATGTTGGGTGCTTAAGGGATGTCACAATACCACTGTTTTGCCCTCCATGAGATTGCCTGTGGTCCATGTCAAAGGTACAGACTCCCAACACCCACCTGTGCACAGGTGAAGAGAATGGTCCTCTCACTAGGTTGGTCTCTTGGGCCTGAAGCAGCACTCTCTGTGCTCAGCGTTTCGCAGTGTCTGCCTTGGAAGCAGTTCCCCTGGATTCTGAATCTTTCTCTTCCACCAGCTAAAGGCCCTCACTCTGGAAAGGGTGGTAGACTAGATGGCATGCCTTCTTTTTGCCTTCCTTTTCTCCATCTTCTAATTGTCCCTGGGGGCTATGATCAAAATCCCTTCTTATTCTTCTTGCTTTTACAAGCCCATCGGGCTATCAGTTTTTATAGCTGGACCCCTGGAGAGATCATCCTCTTTCTGCTTCTACAAACAACGCAACTCTGAGTTTACATTTTTGTTCAGGTGGAAACTGCTGCAAGTACATCCAAAGAACTTTCCCAACTTTCTTCCTACTTCATTGGATGACTCTTTTCAGACTTCTTTTCTAGTCTCCCTTTCTCTTTTGAAGTTTTGAATATTCCAGGACTATCTTCTCTTCCTATCTTGCTCCTAAGTCCAAAGTTGAAATACCATTTACTGCTGATGAATTTATATCTCCAGCCCAGACTCCACCCTGAACTGTAGTCTGTTATAACCAAATGACTCCACTGGGAGGTATAATTCGCATCTCAGACTCAATATGCCCCAAATGGGGACTCCTGGAGACGTGACCCACAGTTGTCCCAGCTAAGCCATGCAGAAGCTAAAATGTTGACACTTCAAAACCTTACTCTTCATTGGCCGAGGGATGCTCCTGGGTACACTAACTCTCCAGCCCTTTGGCTTTCCCTGAACAGGCCAATCACGCTCTTTCCCAAGGCCAGGAAAAACGTTTCCTGGAAGGTTTCCTTCTGAGGAAGGAAAAACCTTCCTCAGAAAGGAGTGGTAGGTTTTTGTAGCAGCCATCTTTGGTATGTGAAGGTGAATGCCGGGAAGATATGGGGTGACATTGAAAATGTCTCTTGCAAACAGGAACTCTAAAATGTCCATCAAATACTCCAGGTGTGAATAATAATATTCTTTCAGTGAATTCTCAGGTGGTGCTTATTACCATGTGGTGTAAATATACTGTTTAGGCACAAGCATATTTGCTGCTGGTTGAAAAGCTGTATATTTTATTTTTTCTCCACTCTTTGTCTTGGTTATGAAACATGATTCAATGGTAAAACTCTGATAGGTATTACAATATTACATGCTACTTACTTTCAGCATATGGACAGTTGTGAGCATGCGTGTGGGAGGCTGAAGGTATATTGGGAGGTGTGTAGGCTGGACTGCCTTAAACTCCTGATGTTTTAAAGCTTTATAACATTTTAAATGAGGTGGCTGTAGGTCCCAACTGTAAGGATTCCCACAGTAGAATCCACTGTTTATTGCACTACAAATACAGTCTGTGTCTTCTTGCCGTGAAGGAGACAGTACATAGTAAATGGTGCCTTCCAGGTACTAACAGGATTGGAGTGTTTTCCTCTGACTTCCAAAATGGGAATAGATCCCTCCTTCCCTAGTTCAAGCCCCTTCTCATTTTTTAAACCATAGTTTTATGCTACTTTCCAGTTTCTGTCCACAATATGGTAGAGGAGAAAAGCACAAATTTAATCTTAAGAGAATAAATGTCTATTTTGTATTTTTCCTCTTCAAGACAAGAATCTATGGTCATCTATAAAACAGTGGAAGCAGCCAGCAAAGATGAAAATGGAGGCCTCTGGAACCAGCTCTTATATTTATTCCAAATGGCGTTGAGTTTAACACACCCTTTTGGCCTTTCTCCATTTTAGCTAAAACAAACAGTTTGGAGTCCATTGCCTTTGAGGTTTATTTTTAATTTGAAAAATACAAATTTTATTTGCACATATAAGTTCACATGCAAAATTCAGACAGATATCCACAGGTCCCAATGTATTGTCATATGCTCTGGTGTTGGGAGCAAAAATTATCCACGTGGATCAGCTATGGGGAACACTGTGCCAGTGGGTTTTGCTATCTGTGTAATGCAGGGTGTGTAGCCAGGAGAAAAGTGAGCTGTTAATTTTGTTTTGTACTTATCTGTAAGTTCGCATTTGCAGCCAACTTTGAAACATGCATGGCAACAGGGTGCAAGGCAGCTAATCCCAGGCAGGAGAACCTCTAAGAGCCATTTGCATTTTATTCTGGAGAGAATTTCTTTTGATGATGGAGGCATCTGATCATCTGAAAATCCAAAATCATAAAAACAAAGTCTTGAAATTAATATCCCATTTAGGTAGGACTAGATCAGTACTAGACCTTTCCACCCTGGCTTCTGACTCATTTCCTGTCTGTCCCAGTCTACAAATGCATGGAATCACCTCTCAGCCCACTTTGTACATATGGCTACTGATGTTATTGGGAGAAGACTGAAGGAAATCAGAGCTTTGGTTTCAATGGCATTTTACAATTTAGCCGTGATATAGAAAGTAGAAAGGGGGTGTAATGGAAGCTAGCATCCCTTGAGCACCCTCACGCAATGTGCTGAAGTTGGCATTTTCACTCATTCAGCAAATGCATTTGACCATCTGTAGTCTACCAGTGCCTTTCTAAGGATGGGAACTATAGTTGTGAATAACATTTCTGCCTTCATCAAACTTACGTTCCAGTGGAGATTATATCTATATATCTATATCTATAAACAAATGAATAAAAATATTTCAATAGTGATGAGAGGTATGAAGAAAATAAAACAGAGTTTTGGGCTAGAGAGGTAGCTTCAGGTGTGTGTGGGTGTATGTAGTGTGTGGTGTGGTGTGTGTGTGTAAGGGAGCTGCTATTAGAAATAGAGTTACAATTTCAATGAGGCCTGAATGAGGAGCAAGGAATCACTCCTCTGAGCAGACAGAGGAGCTTTCCGGGGAGAGGGACCAGCCAGAGCAGGGGCTCTGATACCAGAATGGCCTCAAAGTGTCTGAGGGGTGGGTGGAAAAGAGACCCATAGGAGTGATGTATGGTTAATGAGAGGGGGCGTAGTTGCAGGTAGTCAGGGCTTAGCCCCTTTATAGGCCAGAGTAATTTAGTAAGATGGGGTTGGAAGGTGGTGCTAGGATTTTATTCACTTTCTGAAAAGATCGTACAAGCTGCTGTGGAGTGAGTGGATCACGGTGAGAGCGAGGCTGGGAGTAGGCAGTGTAGTTAGAAAGCTGGGGTTGAGGGGGCCCAACAGACGCAGGACTCCATGAGTGGTCCACCGCCCTGTGCTGCCCACAGACTGCGCCGGTCCACAGTGAGGTGATGACAGAAATGTCACCTGTAGAACCAGAGCTACTTGACAGTAATTGTACATCTCTTGGATCTAATGAACAAAACTTAGGGCTTTCATTTTGTGTGTCTAATTTGTCTGATAATTTGCATTATATTTTAAATGTGTTGGTTCTCAATAGACTGGAAATTTTGAAACAAACAAAGAAAACATAAAACCCCCTCCTTCTCCTGCCCTTTTTCTCCTTCTTCAATTTAGGAGGTAAATTTGATGTGCTTAGGACAGTGGCTCCCAAAGCTGGCTTATTATCAGAATCACCTAGGACATTAAACATTCGTTTGCATGAGTCGATAGGTGTGTGAAGCCCAAGCCTTTGTATTTAACACACACACAAACACACATCCACACACACACATCCACACAAATACACACACATACACACATATATACACACATACATACACACCCACACACACGCATACGTACACATCCACACACACACACACAGATGTCCTCCCCAAGTGATTCTGCTGTGCTAAGGTTTGAGAATCACTGTTATAGAGTTATACGCCCCCTTTGAAGTAAACAGACAGGATGTTAAGAAGACAATTAATGTTTTTAATTTAAAAAGTGGGCAGTTTCAGTTTCTCATGAAGAATCAAGAATAAGCTCTCTGTGCCAAATACCAGCAGACATAAACATACTTGCTTATATACACACTGGATATATTTCTGAAAGGGAAAAGAACATTAACTAAAAAGACATAGGAGTATTTACAATCTAAATTAAGTCTTTAATAATAAGAATATATTAAACCTTTTTAAAAAATTCAGATTATTTTTCCCAGTGTTGAAGTGAGTTAAATGACCTCAACATATCACTTTCACAATATATCACTGGATAAAAATGGGTTCAATGTTAAGTTTATTTTTTAAACTATATATTGAATCATTGTACTAAAAGTATAAACTCGTGATAAGCTTTTCCCACACTTTCCTCAACATCATGCCCAGCAAAGTACTGTGGTCTGACTGGGACTTCTGACCAAATCCACCTTCAGGGCAGGTGAGAGTTTCCCATTCTTTCCCAGGAAAGAGTAAGAAACATTTTTCAAACCGTGTTACTTCTTGGACACTTCTTGAGAAAGAAAGTTATAAACCATTATGGAGCTCTTAAAAGGGACTAGCCTCAAATCAGAAATAAAAGATGAGGTTGGTGAAAAAGAAAATAAAGCTGGCATTTGACTGTGAGCACATAGAGTGATGAAGTGGTTTGTAACTGAATAATGGGGAAACTCAAGTTTCAGTGTGGAGACGTGTGCTCAGCTGCCTAACAGAGAGCAGCCAGCATGTTTTCAACTGTTTGTTGCTAGGTCTTGAAATGTGTCTTTTCTTTAAGTTTTCCAGGCTTCTCTTTTTTCCCATTTGCCCTGGGAATGACAGCAACATGGTATTATAAAATGGGAGAAGGAGAGGGAGGGAGAAAATGAGAGGACAGAACGGAGAGAGAAAACGGTTGTTAGAAAATTTGTCTGCCAATATATGTGCTTGTAGAGGTCTTTTCTTCTAGCTAGAGGGGGAAATACCATTCTCTTTTCCCAAGCAATTATAGGCCCCAAAGATTGAGACTTGGTCTATAGCTCTTTAATCTCAGCAGGTATTTATGGTTAAACATTAGACTTTTAGGATTCCAGATGTCAGGGTATTAAAATATAAAGGCACAGTGGAGTCTCAGAAAATATTAGAATCTTTGGGATATGTGACTGCAGGGATTTTTATCCTGAGCAGAGGAGGATAAAACTTCTGGGGATGCTTTGTAAGACCCAAAGAGCACCTTTCTTCCACCTTAGTCCCTCCCTCTTCCACGACTTGTCTGGTCTCCAGGCAGTGAAGGGCATAACAATATTTGATTGCATTTTTAAATAATCCGTACTGTGAATTGGAATGATTTTCCTGTGTGACTTGTAAAGGGTGATGTAAAGAGGCATTATGATCTACAGGAGCAATTTCCCTTTCCTTTCTTCAATCTAGACATCCTATTTCTGTGATTCTCTTGCTCTTCAGCCCTTCCATTAACAACTAATACTTGTTGAGTATGTTTCTGACTCTGTGCTAAGACCTTCAGATGAATGATCTCATTTAATGCCATGGACAGGATCTATCCTAGGAGATAAATATTCTTGTCCCCTCTATTTTATCGATGTGGAAGCTAATGAGACACATAGGCAACTTGCCCAAGTCATACAACTAATTAATAGAAGATTCAGGACTGAACTCGTGTTTTTAACACTGTGCTGTACTGTACACAGTACCCTCCTTCGACGTTTTCTTTCTTCTTTCACTACATTGTCCAAGGTAAGCTCTCTTAGATCTATCAGCTTTTCTCACACACAAAGCTCTATCTACGAAGAACAAAGCAAACTGAAACTGTGCAATTATTCCAGCAATTATCCACCCCAACTAGCAATAATAATAGTTACCATTTATCTGGCATATTCCATGTGCCACGCATTATGCTAAGTGGCTTATAAACATTCCCATTTATCCCTACAACAACCTTAACATGTAGGAATTATTATCCCTTTCAGCATTTGAGGGAATAAGGGTTTAGAAAAGTTAACTAATTTTTCATGGTCCCGCAGCTAGAATGTGCAGAACCAAGATTTAAATCTGTATTTGTCTGACTCCAAAGTCTGGGCTTGTAACCACTTCTAGGTAATTATCATCGTGTGGTCTGAATCATCTGGTGGGGTGCTGTACAGAGATATATTTAACCGAGTAATTCACATATTTCCACTTTACATGGTAGGAAATAGATGTTTAGGTTTAAAAAAAATAACTGTCGATTACTATGACATTCTTAAGAAACAATGTAATAACAATCACACAAAAACCTCATTTAGTTCCTCTTCTTCCTCTTCTCCTAGTATATATGTGTATATATATTAGTTTTCATGGACAAACTAAATGGACTCTGTCACATCCAAGAAAAGCATTTTGCCAGCATTAACCACTGAAGGTTGTGTGATGGCAATAGAGTTGTATGGAGAAGAAGCTTTGGTCATGAGATCAAAAGTGTATTGTGGTAATTTTTCTGTAGCTTCTCCTTTTCCCCCAGTGACTTACTGTAGGGTTTTTTTTTTTTTTTCCAACCTAGGCAAATAGTTATCGAGTACCCAGTGAGAGCAAAGCGCTGTGTACTGTTGGAGTAACCTAGAAAGAACATCAAGGTAGATAAGAAAAGAAGCCATATATGAAAGAGGCAAGTAAATAATTGTGTTTAGAAGGAGCAGATGCAGGGCTTCCTGTGCGTTGCAATGTAATAGCTCTCCTATGGAATGCCCCTGGCTCCCACATGCAGTTGGGACTCTGTCTCTTTATGTCCTTGTTTCATCTATCACTCAATTCCATTATAGCTCATCTCATGCTCTACAGCCATCACTTTACAAGCCTGCCTTCTCACCAGACTGAGTACCTTGAAGGCAAACATCTTTGAATTTTTAGTACAATCTTTGGAACATAATATGTGCCCAGTATATGTTTACTGAGTGAGGGAATAAATGAATAAATGGGTGACTAAATGAGTGAAAAAGTCAAGAATTGAAGTTTGCCATCAGCTGTTTCACAAAATGTTTTGTAGATTTACTCAATGTATAATTTGTTTTAGCATTTTTAAAGAGTGTTTCCCATTCACTTATCTTAGGAGATTGTGAAAAATGTGATGCATGGCCAGATATATGTTGAAAACTCTGACCATTCCCGTTTTGGAGATTCATCACATGAATTAAAATGTTAAAGGTTCTGATAAGTCCTGCAATTAAAAACAAAAGCAAAAACTGTTCAACTTTGTGTTATCCAGTATTTCTCCAACTTTTTGACTAGGGAATACATTTTCACACTACGCATGAGTACTCCTTGGAATTAGTGTAGTTCAGAATGCATATTAATCCATTAGCCTGCAGAAATACATGCCAGTTGGAAACAAAATGATAAGATTACAGTATTTTTGATTTTGATGGTTTCTTGAAGGTCAATCAGTTGCACTTCCCATTCAATGTGAGGTTGGCCTCTATTGTTAACTTTCCCAGGAAGTGGGAATTCATTCTCTTACAAGACTGCCTAATATATTTTGAATAATTTTAATTGTTAGGATCTTCCTGTATGATTTCTATCTACCAACCTAGTCTGCTTTCTGGTGACAGAGTATAAATAATTCTTTCCATATTGCATCTTTTTACATATTCAAAAGCGGTTACCTTTTTCTAGCATAGAAATTCTAAACTTTTTTCTGTTAGGAAATATATGACAGATTTTTTCAGGTTTTCACTTTCTAAACTGGCTTGTTTTGATGTTCTTCAATTGTTGATGATCTTTCCAAAATGTAGAAACCAGAACTGAGCATTGCCTATCCAGAACAACATTGTCCAATAGAAATAATAATGCAAACCACAAGTGTAATTTAAATATTCTAGTGTCCAGGTTAAAAAAGGGAAAAAAGAAACAGGTGAAATTTAATTAATAATATATTTTATTTAATCCAATATATTCAAAGTTATTTGCAGATGTAATCAGTACAAAATTACTGAGATATTTGTATTTTTTTCATACTGTCTTTAAAATTTCACATGAATTTTACAGTTACAGCATATCTCAATTCAGAAACTACATTTTCATAAGAAATATTTGATCTGTATCTAGATTTCATAAACTTTACAATTGAAAAGTAGATGCACGTACAATTTGTTCCAAATATACCTAAACATTTTTTGTAACTAAATTATCAGTTTTACACTTTAAATTATATATTTATAATTATAAATTATTATATAATTATATAAATTATACAATTTAAAATTTAGTTCTTCAGTTGCACTAGTCATTTTTCAAGGCCTAAATAGCTACACGCAGATGAGTATCTCTTCCTTTGTTCTGGAGGGATAAATATTAAAGAGAACTGATTTTTTAAAACCTATGTGCTAGACTGTATTTGTCTCTGATAAGTTTCACTTTTATAAGTCCTTTTTATAGGTCATCATATACATCTTGGGTTTCTACAATTAGAAACTAACCACAGAATTAGAAGCCATTCTGGAGACCACCTAATTGGTTCTGGGCATATAACTCGGTCAGTAAAAGAGAGAAGCTTGCCTAGCTGGGATTATCTGCCATTAGCAGAAACTACTGTTTAAATATCCAGTCCTCCAAATAAAGCATCAAGGTTTTCTGAGCCTGGGAATTTTACTATTCAGGGTATAATCCTTTATTGAGAAATCTATTCACATATCTATGGTTTGTTATATGAGAAGTAGTAACATCAGTGTTCCACAAGAGGGGCTGTTTTTGAATGTCGGTCACTAAGTGAAATTACTTAACTTTTTGCCATGATGATATACTGGCTCTTTCCTTTCTCTTTTTCATTTTCTTGTCTTTCTTTCGCCTTGCCTCCCCCAGCCTCTGCGTCTGGATTATTTCCAGGACTTCATTGAATAGTAAACTGTGGTCTTATTCGTAAAATTTTAATAATGGAGGAATCCTTCAATGCTGCTTTCGTTCTTTTGGTACAAGAATTATTGAAAGATTTAGAAGGCAGAAGCTCAAACTTTAGCTTGTTTTATGCCTAAGACAGATGGATGGTTTCTATGTGTTTGATTATTGTGTGTGTGTGTGTGTGTGTGTGTGTGTGTATGCGTGCACACGCATTTTAATGGAAGGAAACATTTGGGCAGTCCCACTGATACATAAAGCACTTGTGCCTTACCAATAGGTGCTAAGCAAGTTCATGACTGAGACCTTTTCATTTCAATATTATGGATCTGAAAGATTCTTTGATTTAGTTTAAAGTTTTTTTCTCCATATATTTGCACACTCACTAGGTGTAAAATTAATGCTATTTTGTGACATTCTGAATGCAATCATTAAAATCTCCTAGAAATAAATATGTGGATGGAACAAACATTTTTTTAAAGGTCAGAAATAGATACCAAATACATTAAAGAACTTAGTTTATAACAAAGATGACATTTTAAATCATGGGAAAATAGAAACTATTCATTAATGATACTGAGGCACTTGACTAATCACTCAGGGAAAATAATTAGGAATTCATATCTTTCTCTTTATAAAAATAAATTTCATACAGATTCAAGATGAAAAAAAAATATAGAATTACCAGGAAATTTTGGTGAGGTTATATATCCTTAGAGTTATGGAGATTTTTCTTAGCATGAATCAAAATCTAGGACATATATGTAAATATTTGATAAATTTGACTCTTTTCAAATTAAAAAGTTCTGCAAAGAATATTAAAAATTAAACTAAAAAACTAGGGAAAAAATACAACTCATATAGAAAAGGGCTAATTTCCTTAATATACCAAAAAAATTCTTACTAATATTTAAGAACAAAAAAAAGAACAAACCAATTCAAAAAATATTCAGAGGATTCTAAAGTGCATTTCACAGAGAAATAAATACAAATGCCAAAAAGCATACAAAAAGCCATACAAAACATACAAAGAGAGAAAGACGGTTTCTCTCATAATCAGAGCGTTGGTTAAGAGTTTTTATACTGAGTTGAGCTGTCTGCATTGTGTCCACTTACTAGATGGGCAACTCCAAGAAAGCTTCTTATTCTCTCTGAGCCTCCGTTTCCTCATTTAGGAAGTGGAGATATTAATGGTATATCCTCATACGTTTATTGGAAGGATTAAAAGAGAGCAACTCAACAAAAGTGTCCACCACTACTACCAAGACCGTGATGACCATTGCCACTATTATTTACTATTAATACGATTATTTTAGCAGTAGTGTTGGCAACTATCTAAAGGCCTATACCCCTGACTCCACAACTCCACTTTTAGGAAGTTATCCTAAAAATTTTTGTTGAACGAATAAACAAGACAGTAAAACATATATAATGAAAAAGAAAAAAATTCCCTGTCTTTACCCTCTGCTATCCCAATCTTCAGTGCTGCAGCTTAGAGGGAAGTTTCCATTTTTAAACATCATATATATGTATTACTTATTATTTTAATAAGAATAATGATAGTAAAACTCATTTATATAACAAATGGGAATCCTGAAATATGAGTTGGTTATTATGTAAAGCATGTCAGGAAAAGGGACGCAGAAGAAAAGAAATTTTCCTAGCCCTAGAAGCCAATCTGTCTACTACGGAATTACGGACTCCCTGTAGGACCCAATTCCAATTTGCTTAACTCCCTCACAGGAAAAATGTTAATAAAAATTGAATATAAGTTCCTGAAAGTAATTGCCATGGAGAAAGGGATTTGAAGCTGATTTTTTTCTGTGCCTGTGGATAATAATCTCTTCCCTTTTGGGTGATGTTGGTGAGATACAACTTTCCTTAAGCATGGCCCATGTGGAAACCAGCCTATCCCTACATCTAGACCATATTCTCTCTTCTTTGAGCACTTTAGAGGCAGAGGAGCAGATCCTAGAGCTATAAAACTCACAATGCCTATAAACTATTCAGCCCCTCACCTGGCTTGGGATAGGCACTAAGTAAGTACTAGTGACCACTGTTTTGTTGCCTCCATTTATCCTGCCTCTGACTGGGGTGATGACTTGAACATTTGAGCATCCACCTTAACTGGTTATTTTACCAGTTTTCTGCTGCTGCCATAGCAAATTACTATGAATTTAGTGACTTAAAAGAACACCCATGTATTGTCCCACAGTTCTGCAAGTCAGAAGTCTGGGATACTTGGCTGGTTTCTCTGCTAGAGCCTCTCAAGGCTGAAAGTTAGATATTAGCAGGACTGCATCTCTTTCTGGAGTTTTTATGGATGAATCCACTTCGAATCTCGCTCAGGTTCTTGGCCTGATTCAGTTCTATGTGACTGTAGGACTGAGGTTCCCATTCCCTTGCTGGTTGTAGACTGGAGGAATCATGCTCAACTTCTAGGGCTGCCCACACTCCCTGACTGTGACCTGCTTCACCTGCAAAGCCAGCAAGGGTGGCTTGTGTCCTTCACATGCTTTGAATTTCTCCTGCCTTCTCTTCTGCTGCATCTCTCTGATTCTAGCCAGAGAAAGTTCTTTGCTTTTAAGAATTTATAGGATTAGATTGAGCTCACCCAGATAAACTCCCCACTTTAAGATCCATAAACTTAATTACACCAACAAAGTCCGTATTCACATGGTCAAGACTAGGGCATGGACATCTTTGGGAGGTTATTACTCAGCCTACCATAGTTCTTTGTAAGGCCTTAGTTTTAGTTTGGAAAGGGGAAGAACAAGAAATAGTAAGTTGGAATACTGATGCTATCACTGAAAGATTTCTTTTATCTCAGGAAAGAAGGAAGACCTGGTTTATCTGATTTTAGAGGTATTGTAGAAATATGGAGGTCTCCGTATCCGCTCTCCGGGGTGAACATCAGGTTTTGATGGAAAAACTATCAGTAGAACTGGATTTATTTGATATGATTATGTAACATTATGATTCTTAGCCTGATTTTTGTCTCATCTTTGTTACAATTTGAAGCAAAAAATATTTTATAGGCATACCTCATAGATATCACGGTTTTGGTTCCAGACCGCCTAATAAAGTGAATATCACAAAAAAGCAAGTCATAAATTTTTTGGTTTCCCAGTACATATAAAAGTTATGTGTACATTATGCTCTAGTCTGTTAAGTGTGCAATAGCATTTATCTAAAAAGCAATGCACAGCCCTTCATTAAAAAATACTTATTGCTAAAAACTGCTGAATATAATCCGAACCTTCAGTGAGTTGTCATCTTTTTGCTGGTGGAAGGATTGAGATATTGTGAGAATTACCCAAATACGACAGTGACACGAGGTGAGCCAATGCTGTTGGGAAAATAGTCCTGACAGACATGCTCAATGCAGGGTTGCCACAAACCTTCAATTTGTAAAAATCTCAGTATTTGCAGAGTGTAATAAAATGAGGTATGCTTGTGTACTGATATGCATTTAAATATGTATTTTATTACATGTGTTTTAACTATGACTTTATTATAAACTGTCTTTGATATATTTATTTACAATGCTATCACTTCAAAATACAGCCTCAGTCACCGAATTTCCCCTGAATTAAGGGAACCAGAATCTAGGCATTAGGAACTCCTGAACGTCCAGTGCCTGATGATTTTTGGTGACACAAATGTGAACTTCTGTAATAAGGGAAAGCGGCTCATTTTCCCTGGCTCTCTCAGACACATCAATGGCCCACCCAAATAGCTGAGTATGAACTTGCAAAAGCTTAGATGAGGGAGCACCGCATTTTGCAGCAATTAATTTTGCAGCGGAAGCAGTCTGTTTAAAGATGCCTGCAGGACTCACTAAAATGGGGGCTGTTTTTCAAGGCCACCAGAGCTGCAGTGGGCTCTGGCTGGTTCATCAACAAAACAATGCTAAAATATGGCCTCCTGGGTTTTGCAAAAGGAGGGACTGGAGGGGCAATGAATTATGCTCACCTGCTAGAGCTGGGTGAAGTCTGTAATTGTTTAGCCCCCTAGCACTCCCCTGCAAGGGTTAAAATGACAGAGATATTAGTTGGCGATGGCTAAAATTGTTGGTTTGAAGCTCTCGGCAATACGCAGACTGTTATTTACCGGACTTGGTCGATTTACTTCTTAATGCAATAATGACCTGTGAAATGAAACGTGAGCTAGACAATTGTTCCTCATTGTTTCCAGTAAAACAGCCCTTCATACCCCATTAAACCACCATTAATTCCATATGAAAGAGAGTCGCACACAAGCGCAGGATGGTCTCTCTCTTTCTTTCTCAGACTTTCCTACTCTCGTGCTCCTGTTTCATTTTTCTTCTTTTCTTTGTATTTCCCCTTTTCTTCCTCTTTCCCTCCATTTCTCCAAATGGAATATATGGGTCATGGAATCCATGGTGGGACATTTTTCCAAAGGACACTTGGAGTTACATCTCCTACAAAACAGAGGCAAGGTTTCAGTTGCCAAGCTTCCACTGGCTCTCTGTTTGCCTTGAACATGAAAACAGCTACAGAAACAGAAGAGTTTTGAAAAAGAAGGAGCAATTATTTAGTCTTGTTTAAAAAAGATCCAAATGCCTGTTCCTGATGGGTACGTGCTAGTCTTCCCACACTGGTTGCCTAGTAACTGCCTCCAGGTAAGCCAACCGTGTGAATGGGTGATGTACCTTCTCTGGCCTAGGGAGGGGTCCTTCCCACAGCAGGAATGCACACAGGTCACAGGAAGTGCCTCTGTGTTCCAGGAACCTGACTAGTTTGAGCTGCTTTCCCTTCTCCCAAGACCTACTCTAACTCCCCCATAACAAAGGCCCCAACCAGGAAGCACTGAACCACAGGGCATGAAAGCTGCTTCTGGAACATTTCTTCTCGCTGACCCTTTTCTCCCTACAACCTCGTAGCTGGCACCTGTCTTATAATTTTTTTTCATTGCATGACTGGAATGTTTTGCTTCATTTTGCATCTTGTTGAAACTTAGCAGGGCCCCTATGGGTCCCCAGTTTCTTGTTTGTAGGAAAAAGGCTTTAGTCTCCTAGACCTTTCTGGAGTTTCAAAGAGCAGACTCCAGCAGTTACTAATTAGGGAAGTGAGGGAATACAGAAACAAAGGAAAAGCAGTCAAGAAACAATATTTCAGTGATAAAACAGAGTCCTAACTCCTCCTCAAGAGATATACATAACAATCGGATACACATCGTTGAGTTGTTCTGCTGAAACTAAGACCCCACCCACCCACCCAGGTGGAGGAGGGTGAATACATGCTGAGCATAGACACCAGACTTGTTGGAATCAGAGGGTGATGATGAAGATTTCTGAAACACCACCCTGTTACCTCACCACCAGCCAATCAGAAGAAAGTCATGCTCCCTGCAGCCCTCACCCCAAATGTTGCCTTTAAAAACCCTTTCCTGGAAGCCATCAAGGAATTTGGGTCTTTTGATCATGAGCTGCCTATTCTCTTTGCTTGATGCCCTGCAATAAATGCTGTACTTTCCTTCTCCACAACCTGTGTCAGTAGATTGACTCAGCTGTGCATCGCGCAAGGGGGCCCAAGTTCAGTTCAGTAACATTGCTGTTTGCAGGTCCCTGCATGACTCTTTCTGCCTCTGTAGTCACTTTGTCTTCTCTTCTTCCTTCAAACGTTTTCAGCATCACTCTTCTGAGGACACTTGTGATCATATTAGAACTGTTGGGGCCCAGGGTAGATGACCCCAAAATATGCCTTAATGGCATATGATTATTTTGAATTAAAGTTACTTAAGAAACGTTCGATGCAAGAGGGACACTCTGACCCTCTTCTCTGTCTCCCTGAAAGGAGGAAATAAATCTCCCATGTGAAAGGTGCCCTTCATGCATCTGGAGGCAGAAGGGACACCCTTATCGCTAGGCACAGGGAATTCAGGGCCAAGAAGCTTGTATAAATAAACCTTGTTACTTCTTTCCTAATTTATTACCCAAGCCCAAACTTTGCTTACATTTCTTACTAATTGGGCACCCAAACCTAAATTCTTTTGTCCTGCCAATTCCTCTCAAATTTATTGTTTCTATGTCTAAAAAAATATAAAAGCTGTTGGCTTTGGCCGCTTCTTAGGTCCCATTTCTATGAGACCTCTGTGCACATGAATTAAAATTTGTTCCTCTTTCTGCTGTTAATCTGTCTTGTGTCAATTTTATTATTAGTCTGGCCAAAAGAACTCAAGAGAAGTAGAGGGGGAAATTTCTCCCTCCCCAGCAGAGCCCACCTGGATAATACAGAATATATATAATTTTAATCTAGAAAGTCCAGATTTGACAATTAGGGTATATTCTTTCCCTTTCTCTTCTTGACAGGAATGAAAAAGAAAGGGGAAAGAAAATATTCTGAATCACCTAAATCACTCTTGATCACACACTCAAAACGAATTTAAAATAACACCTCACCATCACTTTTTTATATCATTTTAAATTTTCACTTCTGGTTTTGGAGGTAGGTTTATCATCACCATTTGAAATTCTCAACAGTTGACTTTCCCACCTCTCTCAAAATGGTTCCACTCACACATGAATTGTTCTTGAGTAGTCAATCATTTTATAGCTATCAACTCTGGCACTGGTTTGTGTGATAGTACCTAGTAATTAGAAAGGCTTGTAAATTTCCTATATATATTCCCCTTCCACACAGGGTCATGTGTGCTGGGGAATGAATATTGCAGGAGGCTGGGTGCTAACAAAGATTATCTCCCTACGGGACAAGGAGAAAGGCTGTTTATCTTTTTAAATTCTTATTTATTTTTATTTTTAAATGATTTATTTATTGGCCATATCGTACGCACGTGAGTGGCTTGTGGTAACTTAGTTCCCTGACCAGGGATTGAACCCCGGCCCTCGGCAGTGAGAGCGCGGAGTCTTAACCACTGGACCACCAGGGAATTCCCAAGGCCATTTAGATCTTCCATATGAACTCACTCTTTTTCTAAAAAAATTGAAGTATAATTGATTTATTATATTGTGTTAGTTTCAGGTGTACAGCAAAGGGATTCAGTTTTTTATATATATATACACATATATATATTTTATATATATTTCATATATACATGAAATATATATATTTTAGATTTTTTCCATTATAGGTTACTACAGTATGTTGAATATAGTTTCCTGTGCTATACAGTAGGTTCTTGTTTTTTAATCTATTTTATGTATAGTAGTGCGTATCTGTTAACTCCAGACTCCTAATTTATCCCTCCTCCTGCTTTCCCCTTTGGTAACCATAAGTTTGTTTTCTGTGTCTGTGAGTCTGTTTCTGTTTTGTAAATAAGTTCATCTGTATCATTTTCTTTTTTTGGTTCCACATATAAGTGATATCATGTGATATTTGTCTTTCTCTGTCTGACTTTCTTCACTTAGTATGATAATCTCCAGGTCCATCCATGTTGTGAACTCATTCTTGAATCTGTTGTAAAATGCGTTTCATCACCTGATTCTTTCCTCAAAAACATATCTGGCATTTTACTGTCTGCAGCTGATATCACAGAGATCCCAGGAGCAAAGTGACTCCTTTACAATCGTATAGCCTATCAGACCAAACTTTTAGTTCCTTTTCAAGCCGGTATTTTTTCCCCCTGTATTAAACTCCCTTTTAAGAAAAAGTTAATTACAAAAGAAATCAGTAATTAGTGAAATAAACACTAATGAAGTGACTAAGGTCTCGTTTAAAACAAGCTTCAATATTTTTTTTAAAGAAAAAGTAATAGAGGGTAACCTTTACTGTTCAGAGTAGGCCTATTCCTGTGGCTATTCCATCTTTCAAGAGTTTACTGAGGATCTACACGTCCTTCAAGGGGATGGCCTCTCCACTCCAGGAGGAAGTGAAGTCTTCCTCCTCAGACTGCCTTGGCTCTTACTGGAATGTCATCATTCATGTTACGTTTTGCTCAGCATGATTAATTATATTAGAATCAGGTGGTGCCTTCTTTCCCCAATTTGATTATAACCTTCTGGAAGGCTGAATAGATTTATTATGCTAGTTTTAGCTTAGTTTAACCAATACATATCGATTCCCTATTACAATTTAATGATAGTTACTTCTATTGCAGTAGTTTCCATTTACTGGGTGCCTCTTACATGCCAGACATCGTGTTAGGTGCTTTATATGTCATACCTTTACAGTAACTTGGGAAGTAAGTCTCATTTTTATCATTCTAAATATGATGAAACTGAGGCTCACAGAGTTTAGGGGCTTTGTTTAAGATGTACGTCAAGTGATAAAGGGAAGATTTATACCCAAATCTGTCTGAACCCATGCTTTTTTTTCTTAATGTCCATGACCTTTCTTGGATATAGGCTGTCTGGGGAATTATGCATAAGTGAGATTCATCTTTGACCCTCAAGGAGATAATTTAGTATAATAATTTAGTATGATAATTCGAGTACTCGACCCTAGTTCGAAACAATGTAAGATAAGCACCTGCAAATACATACATAGTACTCTGAGTGAACTGGATGGGTGGGACTTTGACAGAAGGAGAAAAAACTTCCCTTATCGAGGCATGAATAAAGGACACTGACATCACAACGTGTGGGGTATTTTCATTTGGCTGTAGAATGGGAAACATGTTCAGAAGAAAGGGAGGACAGAGCTGTAGTTTTGGAGAGCCTTGAAAGCCAGACTGAAGTACTTTTCTTTATTTACTTCATGAGCTGTTGAGGACACTTTGAAGAGTCCAGGATAGAGGAGGAGCCTATGGGAAGCTGTACTGTACTCAGGCTGCAGGAAGCAGGGCGAAGACTGGGTTGGAGCATGGACCAAATGGAAAGACCTGATAGGACACTGTTTTAGTTGTTTAGCTTTAGAGGAAATGCATTGAGGATCTGGAGGAGATTGATGGTCATCAGAAGGGAGAGGATGGTACAGATCAAAGACATACAAAAGAGAGGGAGAAGAAAGGGCTTGCCCACTCCTGACTGTTGGGAACTGATGAGAGGAAATCAAGAGTGACTCTATTGTCCATAGTCAGCATATCCTGTGGAACAAAGGTTCCAACAGTAGATATGGGGAAATAAGAAGGAACAGGTTGTTGGCCTAAGCTTTGTCTTTAGTGAGTTTGGGATGCCCACTGTAGGGGAGAGGAACTATTCAAATATCCATCTGGCAGCGGGAATCTCTGGGATTAGAAACTGAAAGATAAAGCACAGCTAGAGAGAAAACTGAAAATTGTCTGGAATTAGCTGGTAGGTGAAACAATAGAGCAAATGATTGCTGAAGAAGGAAGAAAGAAAAGAAACTGAAGCCCGTACTTTGGGGAATGCATGGCATTGAGGAGAGCCTTCACTGGGAAGTGTGCAAGCAGATAAGCGAGGCTTAACATTTTACTGTTTGTCGCAGAGACAAGGGGCACAGAGGTAGGACTACCCACCAGAGGCGGGAAAGCTCTCACTCTTTGCTTCCTTGCTGGGTTCTGAGGTGTTTTAAGGAAAACAATGAGCTGTGACAAAGATGGGGTGGGTTGTCCTCTAGTGAGAGGAGAAGTTGGACCAGTCTTGTGTGTCGATGGAGGAAACTGGTGCAGGTACAAGGTGATTTAAGGGACTGGTCCACCCAGGGCCTTGCTGACCCCCAAACACTTTCCCTACCCATGCTGTGTCCTTCCTTCTAGGCTGAAAGTGCTACCTTTGCTGCTAGAGCTATTCCTTCAGAAAGTCAGTGTTGGGTGTGGAGAAAAGGGAACCCTCTTGCACATTGGTGGGAATGTAAATTGATACAGCCACTATGGAGAACAGTATGGAGGTTCCTTAAAAAACTAAAAATAGAATTACCATATGACCCAGCAATCCCACTACTGGCCATATACCCAGAGAAAACCATAATTCAAAAAGACACATGCACCCCAATGTTCACTGCAGCACTATTTACAATAGCCAGGTCATGGAAACAACCTAAATACCCATCTACAGATGAATAGATAAAGAAGATGTGGTACATATATATGATGGAATATTACTCAGCCATAAAAAGGAACGAAGTTGGATCATTTTTAGAGACATGGATGGACTTAGAGACTGTCATACAGAATGAAGTAAGTCAGGAAGAGAAAAGCAAATATCGTATATTAACGCATATATGTGGAATCTAGAAAAATGGTACAGGTGAACCGGTTTGCAAAGCAGAAATAGAGACACAGATGTAGAGCACAAACATATGGACACCAAGGGGGGAAAACAAGGGCGAAGGGTGGTGGGATGAATTGGGAGATTGGGATTGACATATATACACTAATATGTATAAAATAGATAACTAATAAGAACCTGCTGTATAAAATATAAATTAAATTAAAGAAAAAGAAAAGAAAGTCAGTGTTAAGATGTGCACATTCATTTATTCATCCGTTCATTTACCCAGCTGTTATTTAGTGGGCAGCTGCTGCATTCCAGGTATCAGGATAAAAGCTGGTGTACAAAGTGACATGGTTCCTATCCTCATAAGGTAAGCAATATATACATAAAGTAGACATCTAAATATATGGTTACATATAAATGCTATAAAGAAGAGAACAGGCGTGCCATAAGTGCACCACAGTGGTCGTGGTGGTGGTGGTGAGTCAGTGAAGGCTGCTCTGGGAAGAAATAGTAAAACTGAGACCCAGACTGAATAAGAGTTGGCCAGGTAATATGTGGAGGGGAAAACCTTCAAGGCAGAGAAAGCAGTTTGTGTGTAAATCCCAAGGCTGGAGGAGCAGAGCCTCGGAGGAAGGACGGCCACAAGGACTGAATAATAGTGGGCTTGCATGCAGACGAGTAGCCTGTGATGAGGTTGCACAGGTGAACAAGAGGCAGATCCTGAGGAGCTTATGGGACATTTTAAGAACATGAGATTTTATTCGACTTGCAATGGAAACTGATGTAATTTACTTTGCATTTTTTAAACTTTGGAAGAGTAACTGGAGGTTTGCAGGAATGGGTAAGAGAAAGATGAGTTAGCCGTTCTATTGCAGTGATCCAGGTGAGAAAAAATAGTGATATGGGTTACTTTTGTTCCTTTTGTTAATTTTATTTTTAGTAGACATTGTTTTAGACTTGAGGCTTGAACATAAGAACCCCAATTAATTTTTTTCTGCTTTATCTAAGATTTTAGCATCATGAAAAGTGGTCTTGTATTCATTTGCTTTAACACATTCTTAGTCCAGAACCCAGATGTCAAAATCGACCTACTTAATGATTATCTAAAAAACTGGTAAATATGAATCTTCTCTCGTACTATGACCTTAAGAGAAGCTCCAAGCCCTGAGAACAAAACAATAGTTGACAAAACCTTCACCTTCTAAAGTGAGGTTCCAGAGTTCCAGCTCTGTCTGTGGAACTTTCTGCAATGATGAAAATTTTCTACATCTGTGCTATTCAGTGTGGTAGCCACTAGCCACATGTGGGTATTGAGTGTTTGAAAGTGACTGGGAAGATTGAGGAACTGAATTTTATTTTGTTTTACTGTGATTCATTAAAATTTAAACTTAACATAGCCACATGTGGTGAGTGGCTACTGTGTTGGACAGTGCAGACTAAGATAATCTATGTTGATCTTGTAAACGAAGTGGCTAGAACCTAGTGTAGCGTCTGACTCTCTAGCCCTTCATGTACCTCCGGGTATACGGGAAGAGGAGAATTCACTGGGAGGTGGAAGGGAACTGTTCTAGGACCGTATGGTAGCTAATTCTCAGTGTGCAATGAACTCCTCATCTCTGCTCACAGGAGGGCAGAGCTTAGTGCTTGCCGTCATGTTCCTCGCCAGAGGAGCTGGGTTTTAAAGCTCCACTAGAAGTTGACAGAGACTGTTGTCTGACACACTGAAGAAGAGTCTACTGGTGAGAGACTGGCCGAAGTGCCTTGTGCTGAAGAAGTTTCCATTTCCTAGCTTGCTGAGCAAAGATGCCAGGCCCACAGTATTCCAGGTGTGGGTGGACTTGTTAGGGGAGCGTATCATGTACCATTTTAACAGAGACCCACCCAAGAGGTGTGGGGTGACCTCAAGTGGGGGTGGACATTGGGCATCAGGGGCTTTCAGATAAGTCATAAGTAGCCACCAGGAACAGGCATCTCCCATGCCAGACAGGCAACCGCAGATCCTTAGTGCAAGTCTCTGTGGAACCCACAGGAGGACTCAAAAAAGAGTCAGTTTTAGACATCTGCAATACTCAGAGGGTATCAAACCCTCTGAGCCTACAAAGCCTCTGGAAAACCAGAGGCTTTGTAGTGAGTGGAGGAAGAGGAATCAAGGGGGAGAAGTAATGCAAAGCCAACAATATTTTCCCCATCACAGATTTCCCAGATTTTGAAGCTGAAGGAAGGAAGAAGGTTTCAAAAGGATTTGAGATTGCATTGGATTGGACTGGAATGTTTCATATGTGAAAGTAATCAGAAAAGCTGTGTCATCTGCCTGGGGTTTCATCCAGGATCTGAGAAAAGTAATTTGACAGCATGAGTTTAAATGGGAATGGGTTAGGAAGACTAAATTTCCTCTCTTGCACCTGCTGAGTCCAGGTCACTCAGTAAACAGATTATAATAATAAGGATAATTGTACATTATTAATGATACATAGATGATGATGGTGATGAATAGCTAACATTTATCAGGTATTTACAACCTGCTAGGCACTCTTCTAAGCATGTTATCTGTTTTAACCCCTCAGCTGGAGATGCATATGGAACTGATTCCTCTCTATCTGAGGAAGCTCTGATAACTGGACTGGAAGACTTTCTGAGTCTCACTGGAAGATAAAATCTCATATACTGAAAAATCATGATCATCTAGTAGTTATTAACCACACTTAACAGGCATTTCATGTGCATTATTTCATTTACTACTTTAACTGTGCTATGAAACAATCACTTATTTTATCCATTGAGGTTCAGAGGAGTGAGGACAGTTTACCTACTGGCAGGTCTAGGCTGGGAATCTAGTGCCGCCAGGCCTCAGTGTCTTGCTTTTCACCAAGACCCTACATCTGAGGCCAGGACTAAGGCTCCCCTATTTTCTCTTCTTGAAAACAAGTACATTCATTATGAGGAACAAGAAATTGTCTCGTTCAAGCAAAATTAAAAGTTGGTCGATTGGAACATTGCAAAACACTTTGGGTACTAATTAGTAACAAAATTAGTTCCTTCTCTTGCCCTAAAGTCTTAAGTTTAGTATGGAGAAACAGGAATACAGAAAATGGCTCACATGGACCATCAACATGTATTCCGGCAAATATAGGAAAAACAAAAGCCAGGGCCAGCTCTTCATTTCTGACCCCCTAGAGTCCTCCTGACCCTCTCAAATCTTCTTCCTCTCCACTTTATTTCATTGTTGTTCTTAAAATGAATTCCAAAACCCAAGAGAGGGATAAGGCTCTTACCAAGAAGGAAAAGAAAAAGCTATGCTGTTACGGTTCAGTGTATTCTGAACTCTTGAAATTTGGGGCCTATTTATACTTCAAGACAAACAGAGATCACTTTAACAATAGCAGATGTTGCAAGGGAAGGATAGAGTTTATTACAGGCAGACCTATGTGGGGTCAGAAGCAATAGGCTATTCCTGGGGAGGAAGTCGGATGGGCAGCTGCAACTGGGCTAGAAAGAGCTCGTTATCGTATTACAGTCCAGGCTGAGAGCACGGTGTGGTGCCCAGCTCTGTGGGCTGGATACACGTGCAGCTTCGCTACCCCTTGCATGATTTTCTTGTTGGTCCCAGGTGTTACTTCCAAAACTGCGGAGGTGGCTCCGATGCAAGGAAAACATCTAACCATTTTGAAGGGGCTAGGAGACGACCCATATTTGCAAATATGATTGGAAGCCTTTATCTTTCCTTCCCCCCCTACATCTTCTAAATATTAGCATTTAATAAAATACACATTTCTTTCATTTATTTTGAACTCCCTCCAAAGCCAGCAAATACCAGAACCTCAAATATTATGATAGGATAGGTTCTTTATTGGTTTGTTTTCTTTTCATTCTTTCTGTTTTTACTGTGTGATTCTTTTTCATTATAAATCCTTATGTTTCCAGCTCAAGGAGCCTGACTAATCAGAAGGGTTTCCAGCAGAGGTAGACAAATATTCTCAATGTGGTCCTGAGACCCTACAGATGCAGATAGCTCTGCTATTCACAGGAAATGAAGAAGTCAGGTCCATCAGAGACAGAGGATTTCCTCTTCAGATAAAGTATGTTAGCTGTTGCATATTAGTGATAGAAAGCTCAAGAGGAGAGAAACAAGATGGTCTGATGGTGGGGAAGAAGGCCTCCTCTCATCCTGGATGCTGTTGAAAGCAGAGCCTGAGACAAAATTTGCATAGAGTTTATTTATTTGGGAGATGATCTCAGGGAGCAGGAATGGGGGACAGAAGTAGTGAAACAAAGGAGGGAAAGCAGCTCAAGATGTCTACAGGAGATGCTTGATCCTGTGAGGACCCTTTTGAAGTGTATCTCAATTCTGCCCATGGGCAAAAAGAGAAGACACTGGTTCATGTCTCCAACTGGTCAAAGCTCCAAACCCAACACTTCCTGGTTGCAGAGGTATGAATGCTAAATGGTTCATCTCATGTGGCAGCATGAAAGAGGCCCAAGGGCGGAAGGCAAGGCACTGTCAGCTTTCTTTTGCGTGGAAATGGGAGCCACACGTCAGTGACTGGAATAAGAGATGGGATGGAGAGGACTTGACATGGTACACGCAGGTATCCAACACAGCACCCTGAGGAATTTGTTATTATAGGCTGGTAGTTCATAGAGATATGAGTTGAGGCCCCATCTGGATGACTTACCAGCTCTGTATCCTGGGCAAGTTATTTGCTCCTAGGCCCACCTTTCTCCCTTTTAATTTAATAACACTTAACCTCATCTGGTTGTCGTGACAAGAAAGTGAATCACATAAGCTTAGTGCCTAGTGCCTTGTACAAATTCAGTAAATACTATCATTATAATCAATAGTATGAATAATCGACATAGGTTTGATGAGTTTGGCCTACAGCTCAGACCGATGGTGGCAAAACACTCTGTAGAGAAGAAGTGAAAAGGGAATTTAAGAAAGATGTAGGACTCATGCCTTTCTTTAGACAGGTGAGATTCATGTACACATAAACTACAATATAGATTTCTGTTCTTGAAGATGAATCTCAGGCATGAAGATACCAAAGTGATGTCACAATCATTAAAGAAATAGATACAGGATAAATTTGATTATTAATGATGTTTAATTTAATGGAAAATTTTAAACAGGCCTGATTCCAAGGGAGCCTTACACAGAGCAGGAACATTTGCTTCCTGTGTTCTCCAAATTCATATCTGTAAAGTCAGCGTGTTAAATCAGATGATTTCTGAAGTTTACTTCAATTCTTAAGTTTTGTATCCCCAAATAACTTATTTTATTATTCCTGAATATTAGTTAGCTAGAATATCTGATTTCCCACTTGTACTGAAAGACAAAAAGATTGAGTCACCTGTGTATGTCAAAAAAAGAGCTTGTCATAAAAGTATTTATTCACAGTAATTATACTGGCCATTCCAAACTCAAGGTGGATTGAGTTTTGAAAGTTGGTTATTTACAATGAGGGATGTGTTCTCACACAATGACTATGTTAAAAATAATAGGCAGACTTCCAGGTCAGTAAAGCAAAAGTCTATTTTAATCATGATGTTCCATAAACACAGTACTTTTCTACTATTAGTCTGGTTTCTGAATACTACGTGTTATAATGATTTGAACTCTTCCATGGAAAGAGTTCCACCTTTTGATTACAAAAGCCACTGTGGTTTCTGCTCCAGTGATCTTAGGAAATTTCTCTCTTCCCAGGCAGTTGGACCTATGAACTTTTTCCAAGTCTCCTAACTCCTCCAAAGAGGGACACTTTTGAGAGTAGAGGGGGAGCTATTAATATTTTTTCTGTGAGAACGAGCATAAACCATCATTGTCCTGAGAGCACTGGGAGGATGGTTGTCCTAGTCATACTCGTTTAGAAGTACTTCCATGGCCTGTCTGTGGACGCAGCAATATGAAGCTCTCACGTATTTTCATTTTCGTTGCAGTTCATTCAACAATGTTTACTAAGTTTCTACCATGTACTACATACTGGAGATATAGTGTGGTAAAGATGAACATGGTACCCAACTTTGCTGAGCTTAGAGTCTAGTGCAAAAAAGAGACATTAAACAGCTAATTGTAATAAAGCCTAAGTGATGACTGAGGAAGTCCAGGCACCAGGGGAGCACATAGTAGGGGACCTTAGGTTGATGCTCTAAGGCAGGGGCCTTTTCTGTAAAGGGCCAGATAGGAGATATTCTAGGTTGTTACTCTTTTAGCCTTTAATGATCATAGATGGTTTCTGTTTTTCCTCCTCCTCCTCATCTGTCTCTTCCTCCTTTTCTTTTTCTTCTTTCGAAATTCTTTAAAAAATTTAAAACCCGTTCTTAGCTTGAGGGCTGTACCAAAACAGCCACAGGCAAATTTGTCAACCATAGTTTGTCAACCCTTGTTCTAGGAGAAACCTTTTTGGAGCAAGGGCTATGTAAGCAGAGATTTAGAAGGTGAGTGAGCCTGCCAGGGGAAGAGTTGTAGAAAAAGGATATGGAAAGGTAATATGTGCAAAGGCACAGGGACCGGAGAATGAAAAGAAATCCATCCTGGCTGGGAGTGGCCCAAGATGATGTCGAGATGTGTGAGATCTGTTCCCAGAATGTTTTATAACCCTGCTAAGGATTTTGGACTTGATCCTAAGGGTTAAGAGGCATTCATAAAGGACTTAAAAGGAAGGAGGGTCATGATCAGATTTGCATGTTTAAAAGATTCTTCTGACTGCCCTGTAGAGAACAGATTGGATGGGACAAGAGAGGAAGCAGGGCATCCAGTGCAGTGGCAAAGGTCCAAAGGATAGACAATGAGGCAGCACAGATCAGGATGATGACATGAGAAATACAGGGACTCAAGTGAGATTTGTGAGGTGTACATGGCTGGACTTGTTGATTGATTGGACGAGGAAGAGAAAGGAGTCAAGAATGACTTCTGAGTTCTTCCTAAAATAACTGGGTGGCTGGTGATACCATTTACTGAGGGAGAACCCTGGAGAAGGAGCAACTTTGGAAAAGAATAAGAATTCCATTTTAGACAGACTGAATTTGAGGTGTATGCTAGACTTCCGAGAGGCAGTGCCCAATAGGGGGTTAGATGCACAGCTCTGTAGTTCACAGGAAAGGTCAAAGATGTAAGATTCATCGTGTAGATGGGAACCAAGGCCAAGAAACTGAATGGAATTATGTGTATAGGGTGAGAAGAGTCTCCCAATATTGAAGGAATGGCTGGGCAAGTAGATGGAAAACAGTTTCTGGTGTTTAATGAGTCACCTTCCACCTAGTCTACCTGCTCCTCCTCTTCTTCGTTCTTCTCCTTCTTTTACTAGTTATGCTACACATTTTCTACCAATATAGACCAAACCTGGGGTGAGGTGATAATTAGAGATGACGTATGAAGCTGTCCTTGATAGGGACGGGAAAGAACATTCAACTGGAAGTAGAAAGGAAGGTCCTTCTTGGGGCTGCGGTACCTCTGATACAGGTTAAAAGTGTTTTTTCAGTTGCTTCTGTGCACATAGGGATGTGAATAGGTTGGGTATGCATAAATTGTGAGTGACCTGCCTTCAGTGTATGAGAGAACATGATTCAAAAAACAAGACTTGGCATGGGGAGAGCAGCAGACACAACAGACACAAATATCAGTGAGTTGTTCCGGCTGTTGAAGAAATATCAAGAGAGGAATGTGTAGGGGAGGAAAATATTCTACCCATCTTAGGTTCATTGGCTGGAGTCCCACAACTTAGACTTAACAAAAGACAGATTAACAAGTGAAAAGCAAACAGAAGTTCATTAATGTGTACATTGTGCATGGACATGGAAGTACTCAGTGATGAGTAACTCAAAAGGGTGGTTCGAACTTGAGCTTAGACCTTGAGCATCTTAGCAAAGAACAATAATTGCAAAGAAAAGTGACAAGGCAAAAGAAAGGGACTTTGAGCTTCCAGAGGTGGCAAATTGTGGGAAGGTAAATGTACGGAGACACTAATGGTAGATAAGAGTTATATGGTTTCCCTGGTACTATCTCTGGGCTAATAAGGGTCTAGCATCTCAGATGACTAACTTCAGTCCTTCCTGGTAGAGAGGGGAGGGGAAACACCTTTGCAAATGTATATTCTGCTTTTAGGGGGAGTGCAGAGGGCTTTTCTTGTATCTGCTTACTTCTAAATTATCTTCAGCTCAAAATAATCAGCCTGCCAAACTGGTGTTTTTTGCGGGGAGGCATATTCTGCTACCTAGTCACCTAGTAACCACTGTCAGATTTCCCCACATCCTCATTTCACTTCTGTGATTGTAGTTAGGGGAAATTACAATGAATTCCTATGTTTGACCTTGGGCATTTAACACTTTTAAGTGCCGTGTATATCACCTAATAGATTGAATTTTTATCCAGATTAGTATTAAGTGTATTAAGTTGAATTTTTATTCTTGGAAATTGACAATCTATGTATGATGCTTCTCTGTATGTAGGGCATAAAGGATAATTTCAGCTAAACAGCACCAGTGATTAATCAGTGCTCTCTGCCCATTTTCGGTTATTACTGCTGATTGAATTCAGGGCCAACTCAAGCAAAGCTGTGAGGCAGGCACTGGTTTTCTTTGGTGTTTGCCTTCTCACTTCCCTTCTCTACTTCAAGCATCTATCCTGGCCTCATTTCCAGTTGTTACTTGGGTATTTGCACTTTAATAGAAACTTGCTGCCGGTAAAAAGCCTTTAAGGTCCAACTAAATGAATCTTTCATAGTGGACTTTTAGGTGGAAATGGGGCCCTATGGGAGAGGTGTTTTCTGGAGAAGGGCAACCATCAATTTGTGTGATGGGCATTGCAGGTCTATCACAGTGGGTTGTGAGGAACAGCTCTGAGACAGGGTCTCTACTTGTGTCTTCAAACTATTCTTGAGGCCCTTTGACCCTGTATCCCACTGTGGCTCCTGCCATATCCTCTTCATCTCTTCATGGTCAAACTTCTTTAAGGAAAAGTGCCCTGACTGACTCTTCCTTATGTCTCATTCAGTCTCTCCCGCTGCATTGTGGCTGACCAGCATCAGCAATTGCAAATTACTGGACGTTTTCTCCTTATTTGTATGGTCTCTGCAGAATTTGACTCTGAGTCTGCTCCCTGATTCTTTAAATTGCATCCTGCTTTGGTTTCCAAGACAACGTGCTCCCCTGGTTCTCCAGCCTCTCAGTAGTAGGGTAACTGAAAGTGGGGGCTGGGGTGGAAGTGTAATGTCCAGCAGCATCCCCACTCTTGGGTACACATGACTGAATTTCCTTATTCTTGTAATGAATATTCAAACCCCCTTCTGACCTGATTCCTGGTCTGAGTCCTTTCAAAATAGAAAGTTTGGAATCTCCACTGCCCCAGCCGTTGCCTCCTCCTAATATTCTCCATCTGAGTCCTTTTACTCCTATCCCTCCAATGTTAGTGATCTTTAAAGTTTTGTCAGTAACAATCTTCTCCTTTTCCTCTTTTCCCCCTCCTGATCTTATCTATGACCTGGCCTTCGACTCTTAGGTCACAAATCTCTACTTCTCTTCCAGACTCACCCTTCTTTCCAGATCTGAATATTCAACTATCTGTGTGATATCTCCATTCTATCCATGTTAGAGTGCCTTATCTTCAGCCCTCCTACTCTTAAATCTCCCAAATTAGTAGTCACCTTTGGCTGCTTTGCCCTCTCAACCTCTTCCTTCATGCAGTCACAAAGGCTTGCCAAATCCATTAAGGTTGTTAAATTCATCCTCTCTTCCATTTCTCCCTACTGCCTTAGAGTAAGCCTTTATTTGAGCTGTAGCAGTGAATATTGTTCTCCTTTTCCCTACTCTAAACCTCTATAATTCTACAATTTACACAAGGAAGAAGTGCTCTTTCTAAAATGCAAATCTGATCATGTAAGTGTCAGCATAAAACTGTTAACTGGCTTCCCTTAATTTTGCAGAATAAAATCTCAGTTCATTAGCATAACATCTGATGGACTTTGTGATGGAACCCCACCCTCCTCTTCAGGCACCACTTCTCTCCACAGTACAATTAAACATTTCATGTTGCTTGAGGCCTCTGTACCTTTGGACAGTATGTGCTTCTGGATCATTCTCTCAGTTTCATGAGTGTCTATCTATCTAGAATATAGACTCCATGCTAGAAGGGATTGTGGAGTAAAATCCCTTTCTACAGGTATTGCTCGATTGACGTGAATGTCAGGGGAACAACAAAGAAGGGTAGAGGACGTATCATTTCTCATCTGGTTACCACTGCCTCTCATCTGTATTAGCAGGACTGGCAGGACTCTGAGGTAGAAATAACTTTTTGGAAATGTGCTAGGAACCCTCCAAACTAGGATCATTAGAGATGTGAAGAGCCTGCATCCCTCAGAAACAGCAGAGCATCTTCTAAACCCTTGTATTTATGTTTATTACCAGAAAAGCTTTCCAGGAATGAAAACTAAAGGTGGTGTGGTACATATATGCAATGGAATATTACTCAGCCATAAAAAGGAAAGAAATTGGGTCATTTGTAGAGGCGTGGATGGACCTAGAGAGTGTCATACAGAGTAAAGTAAATCAGAAAGAGAAAAACAAATATCATATATGAATGCATGTATGTGGAATCTGAAAAAATTGGTATAGACAGTCTTATTTCCAAAGCAGAAATAGAGACACAGATGTAGAGAACAGACGTATGGATAACAAGGGGGAAAGGGGGAGGTGGGAACTGGGAGGTTGGGATTTACATATATACACTATTGATACTATGTATAAATAGGTAACTAATGAGAACCTACTGTATAGCACAGGGAATTCTACTTAATGCTCTATGGTGACCTAAATGGGAAGGAAATCCTAAAAAGAGGGGATACATGTATATGTATAGCTGATTCACTTCGCTGTACTGTAGAAACTAATACAGCATTGTAAAGCAACTATACTCCAATAAAAATTTTAAAAAAAACAAACAAAAAATCCAAAGGTGGAGCTTTTGGTATAATACAGGGAGATGCTGAAGTCATCATCTGACTGATCTGAAGAGGAAAAGGTTATGAGCCTTTTAAGTCTTCATCAGTCAGCCACGTTGCCACATTTTAGGTCATAGTTCACCACCAGCCCCCTCAGGAGAGAGGAGACATAAGATTTTGGTTTCCTTCTGAATTTATAAAATATGTGTGTGGTTTTGGTATTTATTGCCTATTGTATATTACACTAGTTTGAAAGGTAAAAAAAGTAATATTAAAGTTTTCTCTCTTCTTTATTCTAGCTTGGATTTGTATTGAATAATCTGGGGTTTTCTTGTTTGTTGTTATAATTCCTCATTTTAATTCTTGAGATGGCTAGGGAACAATGCTCCATTAGCTGGAGCTTTGAAATAAAAAGAATCTTAATTGTCAGAATAAAAGAAAATTTATTGTGATAGATGTAGTGAAAAAATATAAATAAAATACTCTTGACTGTGTCGTCCTCATCCCTTTCAATTAGTCAAATTATCTGCAATGCCTGTCTGTAAAGCTATACAGTGAAAATAGACCAGAATTGTTATTCAGAAGCGATACAGGGATTCTTCATTAAATATTCTGAAGATGCAATGTCTTTATTGCTAAGATTGCAAGAGGAGAAATATACATTTTTATGATGAGAAACTTTTAACAGCATATTCCTAAGTCCTCCGTGTTTATGTAGCACTTTAAACAAATGTTTATGTAACACTATACATACTTTTATTGCAGCCACATTACATACCATTACTGTACTTTGTCCATTTGTCTTTCTGCTCTTGAATTTTAGTGCTTTGAGGGCAAGAGGCCATTTCTCTTTGTGTCCTCATCACCTAGCACAAATTCCAGGAGAATTATAGTAAATAATATTTAATGGATGGCAACTCCAAGCAAAAAATGGATTTCTGATCATTCTGAGTCGCAGAGAAAGTTTGGTCCATTCCATATTATTCATTGAGGTCTTAGAAGATAAAATATGTGGCAGCTACTTCTGCTAACTACATTGTCTGAGATAAGGTAAATCTGATACAAGTTTTGGATTTCATCCTTAAAAGTTTGTGGAAATTTGTTTTCTCTCATTATATAGGTATGTATGTAATACCCTCAACTTGGCCTCTTTGCCTGTGAAGTCTAAAATACTATCAGATCTCTTACAGGAAATGTTTGCTGACCACTGTTCTGTAAAATACTTTGTATAAGTTTAAGAAACAATTGATTTGTAAAAATTTCTCTAATGTAACATTTTAACACTGGCCTGGACATTAAAACGGTGAGTTCTGCTTCTCACCTATAGCTATGTCTGACCTTCTTTTGTACTTTACTTGACTGGGCATAGGGCTGAACGCAGAATGGATGCTTAGTAGTAACGGTTAATTGATTTTTTTCTCAAGCTGCTCAGTTTTAGGAAAAGATTTTGCTTGATCCCATTAGAATTTTAATGAATGGCATCTTCTTAAAAATGCAATGGAAACCCAAATATTTATTTATTTATTGGCCGTGCCCTAAGGCTTGCGGGATCTTAGATCCCGGACCAGCAATTGAACCTGGGCTCTCGGCAGTGAAAGTGCAGAGTCCTAACCACTGGACCCCCAGGGAATCCCTGAAACCCAGATAGTTATAATGAGGATTATTTTAAATGACTGGCCTGGACTATGAGGCGTACACTCAGAAATAAATGCCAGAATCTTCAGGCAGACTTAACTCTCTGCTGCATGTTACCAGTTGGCAAAATCTGTGAAGGACCGGGGGTGATAACTCACCCAGGTTAAGAAATGGCTCTGAATGAACATGTCAGGCTAAATAGATTGATTGTTACTTAATTCTAATTTGATATTTTCAAATGCAGCATTACCAGTGACACCAACCATAAAAATATTTTAAAAGATCTCAAAATCAGGTAACTACATAGCAAAGGAATTACATCGAGTGAAAAAAAAACCCAGAGTTAATGTCCTGGTTAGTTAAGTTGAGCGTTTTAGTGGAATTTCTTTTTCCCTTTTGGTTACTAGGAAGTCCTTCCTAAATTCACTTGTTAAAAGTATATTTCCGGCTGCCTGGATAAGGCGGGTTGTATTGTAAATCCTGCCTAAATGTACTTGGAATAAACCAGTCAAGAATTTAACCTCTCTTTGACAAACTAATTGGCTGGGGTTTAAAACCATCAGTTTTGTAATAAAACTGTGAGCAATCAATTAGGGTGAACTGATTATGTTCCCTTGGCTTCATGTCTGAGGAATCTTGTTAGCAGTTGAACTCTCTGAATGACTTGCCTAACTCTTAGAAAACGACTCAGCCTTTCGTATAAGCATGAGGTTTTCAATTCCCTGCAAATTTCACACGGCTTTCAGGTAATGGCTGCATGTTACCGAAGGGAGTAATGTTAAGTGCATGTGTAAAGAACTGTTCGGGATATTATCCTTTCCTTAGTGAATCACAAATGAGCTTTTCATGTCTGATTCCCTCTCTGGATGAGCCAGCCGAGGGGCTGGGGTGTAGCGAGTTAGGAGTCTGAGATTGGGACAAATGCAGTCCTTCGTGGTCTGTTGTCTGCCACTGCGAAGCTCCAGATATGATCCAGAGTCAGCAATCCAGAGGACTTAGAGAATAAGAACCCTGATATGATCCTTATTAATGAGATGAGAGCTGGGAATCTGGACAAGAGAGCATTCAGAGAAAGAAGAGGGGAAAGCTGTGGGGACTGGTGACATTCCTAAGCCAAAGAGAATTGACTTTTAGCTATCGATAACACTCATATGTTCCCTCCATTTATCTAAAGAGGTTTGATATTGTAAAGCACCGTTCATGGTTTTCTGTTTGCATTATAGATCTGCTTCTTCCAATATTGGAGGTTTTTGTTCAGTTATCACAATTTGTATTATATTTTAGGTTTTAATTTGTACTAATGTCTCAGGAACACTTGGGAATTTCATTATTTGCTACAAAGTCAGGATTAAAGCACATTTGACATTTTCTATTTATGCTTCCTAAGAGTGAGTACCAGGCATTGTTCAAACTAAGGCCAAGTTCTAAAACATCCCCAGCTAATATACCCTATGCATATCTTTAGACCGAATAACATTGTGATTGAATAATCACAATAACTGAATTATTGTATGTGTATATATATATATATATATATATATATATATATATATATATATGCCTCACGAGTACAGAGGCCGAGTCTGTTCTCTTCACAGTTATTCCTAGGATAATAACTCTCACTGAATATTTGTTTGCTGAACTGATGAGTGTGGTTCTGGTCCTTGCAGCAGCCCCAAAAGCATGCAGCACATTTTTATAGTTGTCATAAATACAAAAAGAAGTAAATAAGTAGTTCAGAGCCATTACACCTCCCCTGACCAATTTTATAATACAATTTTAGAGGATATTACAGTATTGAATAAAACATTTTATTATGGTTTCAAATATTTGATTTCAAAGTACTTTCTACAAAACACTTTATTGGAAAATAATGCTATTTCCCAATTGGAGTGCTAAAATGTATTATAACAGTTGATAAAGATATTTTTTTTTTGGCTGCCCCACCTGGTGTACAGGATCTTAGCTCCCCGACCAGGGCCAGGGATTGAACTTGGGCCCCGTGAGTGAAAGTGCCCAGTCCTAACCCACTGGACCACCAGGGAAGTCAATATTCCATAACAACCTAATTGGGAAAAGAATTTGAAAAAGGATAGATACATGTATATGTATAACTGAATCACTTTGTTGTGCACCTGAAACTAAAACAACATTGTTAATCAACTGTACTCCAATATAAAATAAAAAAATTTTTTAAAAAGCTAAAAAAATATTTTAAAATAAAGTCATTCTAGAATTCTTATTAAAACTGTCAACCTGTAATAACAAGTGCTGGTGAGGATGTGAAACAACTGGAACTCTCATGCATTGCTGGTGGGAGTTTTGAGTTTTTGATGGTGGCAAAATTGTACAGATACTCTGAAAAACAGTTTGACAGTTTCTTACAAAGTTATACATATACTTAACATATGCCCCAGCAATCCTCTTTCTGGTTATTTACCCTAGAGAAATGAAAACTTATGTTCCCACTAAAATATGCAGACATATTGTTACCACCGAATGCAAGTGCAAGTTTGTGCGCCCAGCACACAGTGAGGCCAAACAAACTGAAACGTTGGAGTTTGGAGCAGAGAAAGATTTATTGCAGGGCCATGCAGGGAGAAAGGGTGGCTCATACCCAAAAAGCCCTGAACTCCTGGAAGGGTTCCAGCAAAGCACTTCTAAAGGAGAGGTGAGGGAGAGGTGTGGTTAGTTGTTGCAAACTTCTTGGTGTCCGATCCTTTGTTCTAGCAGCTGTCCACTTAGGTCAGGTCAGGATGATCCTATAAACCTCCAATGAAACAAATGTTATTCTCTGTTCTGCAACTTTTTATCTCTATATGAAAGGACTCGTAAAGGTCAGAGACCTGAGTATAGGCTATCCTTTATATTTCAGGCTATAGGCAACATTCTTTTACAAAATGTGCAGAGCCAACATTTCTAAGCACAGGCAATAGACCAGGTCTAACATGGAATCAGATTTGTTCTTTCCTATTACATTAAAATGTTCAGAGCAGCTTTATTGGTGATAGTCAGAAGCTGTAAACAACCCAGTGTCCTTCACGAGGGGTCTGGATAAGCAAGCTGTCATGTATCCATGCAGTAGAATACTACTCAGAGACAGAAAGGCACAAACTATTGATACATTTTGGTACTGATACAGGCAAGATGGATGATTCCCAAAGACATGTGGGAGTGAGAGAAGTCAGTATGAAAAGGCTACATACTGTATGATTTCAACTATGTGATATTCTGGAAATGGGAAAACTGTAAAGACAGTGAAAGGTCAGTGATTGCCAGAGGTCTGGGTGTGGTGAGAATAGTATTATAATGGGGTAGCACAGGGGGTTTTAGGTGCATCAGCAAGTTGTTTTGTATCCTAATTGTGGTAGTTACACAAATCCATACATTGTTGAAATCCATAGACCCTTACAGCAACAGAAAATAAATTACCATATGGTAATTTTAAAAAATAACATAAAAAATCTCTCAGTTAGTAAGATTTAAGTAATTGTATAACCAACCGCTGCTTACTTACAGTCAAGTGGTATCTTCCCAGGCACATCACAACTGGAGACCGTGGGTTTTAAAAGCCATGATCTAGTTATCTGAGAGGTGGAAAGTTAGAAAAGTAAGCTATAGTATACTTTTTACAAAAGAAATAAAGTAGTACTATCAAAAAGGAAACTCTCCTATACTTTTATTCAAAAAACAGAATTGCGAGATCTTGTTTGAAGCCATCACTTTATTGTCCAGTTATGTAGATTTTCCCCTCTAGTGCTTATTCTGGCATTAACAGAATCTGAAAGAAAGATTAGAAATGTGTTATGTTAGAAATAGCCTTGCTTTAAGGGACGTGCATATTGATATGCCAGGAAAACTTGGACAATTTTCTCACTGCTGAGATTTTTTTTTCACCCAGCCTGGAGTCCAATGGAAACCACATATTTATTAAATGATTGATGTTTGTACTCCTCAGGAACCATGGGAATTACCATCTTAGATCAGATCATTAGTCTGCCTAGTCTAACATCTTGCTTCTGGCTTAGGTAATTATCTGATGCTTTTGAGGGACATTTAAATCTTTCTTATAAAGCATCTGACCATTGTTTCACATAGTGTTGATTCTCATTGTTGAGATGTGGATGAGAAACTTGGGCTGAAATTTCTTTTAGTGCAATTAAATTCATTTGTATTTTCAAAATCTAATTTTATTTTGGCCATTTTGACCATACTGGTTAGATCCCAACTGATAAGAAACACTTGATTTAATGCTCAAAGATTTGATTTTTCTACTTCCCTATGAGGCTACAAGAATGACTAGATAAAAATGCCATATAATGTAACGTGTTTTATACTTCTAGAAGTTCTATATTTTATAAGGCGAAAAGCAAATGATCCTCTCCATGTTTGTAAGATGACTGTTCAGAGCTTTATGTGCTATGGTCTCAGAACTAATTATTCCCAAATAATTGACAACTAATAACTCTTTAGACAGTTACTTTTTACCATTTTCTTTCTAATATATTGCTTTGATTCCTTAAAAATGGAACAGTTTAATTGACTGGTACAATGTGATCCTTTTC
This sequence comes from Monodon monoceros, assembly GCF_005190385.1. NCBI lineage: Eukaryota > Metazoa > Chordata > Mammalia > Artiodactyla > Monodontidae > Monodon > Monodon monoceros. The sequence continues at coordinate 26,039,828 of NW_021703780.1, forward strand.
TGCCTTCCTATCTCCTAGGTAGATATTAAATGCATAGACATTATTTTAGGGTCAACAGCAACTTATTTAGCATTTACATCTTCTTAACAAAGACTTTTTAAAAATGAAAGCCAGGTGAGAGACATATCCTTTTACAAACATGCAGGAATTGGAATTTAGGCTTCCTGCTCAATGAGAATATTTGCTGTTACTGTTGTTTTTAAGCAGAGTTCTAGCTGAGGTGTTTGTTTGGTAAGGAGGCAACTACACCACGTGAGTAGTAAATAACCTAAGGATAGGGTATGTAGAGAATTTTCTACAGCAGTTTTCTCAACCAGGATGCTTCACCCCCAGGGGCCATTTGGCAATATCTGGAGACATTTTTGGTTGTCACAACTGGGGGCCTGGAGGTGTAATTACCGACATTTAGTGGGTAGAGGCCAGGGATGCTGCTAAACATCCTACAATGTCCAGGACACTCCTGACGACAAAGAACTGTCCAGTCCAGCATGTCAATTGTGCCAAGATTGAGAACCCCTGCTCTATAAAGTACAGAAGATGTGCTTTGAGCGTCAAACACAATGCCTTGAATATGATAGGTGCAGAGAATATATTGAGGGGATTTTCACAAGGGACTGCTCAAATCAGACTCAGGGCAGAAAGGGAGAGTGTTTATTATTGGAATCAGGCAAGTTGCAAAGCAATGCGTATTGACCACAAATTTCATGATACGCATTACACTTCTTTCATAGCATGTTTGATTAGGCACACATGCAAAGCAGCTTATTAAGAGGACTATTACTAGTATTATTTTTTAACCTATGAGACTAAGCATTGTTTTCCTCTCTTCTCTGTTATAGTTTTCAAGGATCGGTCATTGGTTTTTCCTCATCTCCCACCATCAACGGCTCTCAGTGTTTGGAGCACGTGTTCCACCAGCTGGGGTTCTCTTGCTGCCCCTGACAGTTTTCCAGGGCTACAGTTTTTTTTTTTTTCGGTACGCGGGCCTCTCACTGTTGTGGCCTCTCCCATTGCGGAGCACACGCGCCGGACGCTCAGGCTCAGCGGCCATGGCTCACAGGCCCAGCCGCTCCGCGGCATATGGGATTTTCCCGGACCAGGGCATGAACCCGTGTCCCCTGCATCGGCAGGCGGACTCTCAACCACTGCGCCACCAGGGAAGCCCCAGGGCTACAGTTTTATGTTTCACCTCTAACTTCTGTTTTGCTAATCCTCTCTTTAGCTGTTTGATCTTAAACTTGAGGGGGTTTAGAGCAGAAAAATCCTGTTGATTTGTCTCTCTCTGGATTCTGGATCTTGAAAATAAACTTTTTATAATGAGATAGTAAATAGTAGGGTATCTGGACCAGGAGATGACTATATACAGTGGGTTGTGCAGGGGAAAATGCATGGGGACAGGATGGGTATCTCAGTCCTTGGATTGGGTGATTTTTATCCAAAAAAGTTTGGATAGAGTTTTGCCTTATTGGGTGGTGCTCATGATGGCTTTTGTGAATCTGGCTGTGCTGGTCCTGAGAAGAACTCACCTCCTAAAAATCTTCAGTCCCATTTGTCCCTTTCCTGGGGATCAATAATGGGTCTATGGGCTATAGACCAACAAGCACCCTTGGCTAATTTAGTGTCTGTCTATCACTGACAAATCCTTAAAGAAGAACTGGATTCAGATCCACCTTCAGAGTGCTATGGGTTTGCAGACTGGGGAAGACGCTTTTCTAAAAATCACAGCACTGCTTGAAAGCTTGTTGCATTCCTTTACATGAAGATAAACTTTCAAATCCACTAGAGAGTTTAAAAGTTAAACTTATAAATGCAAACTGGGGGTGCCAACTTGTTAGAACAAATTTTCATAAAAATTCAAATAAGGTTGGCAGATTCTTTCTTCTTCTGTAGGAACAGAGAATAGTTTTGGGAACCCAAAAGCAGGAGAGGTTTTCTTCTTCCTGGCCAGGAAGGCCATCAAAGGCAAACTTTTCTTACTTCAAAATTTCACTTTGGGCTTGTGCCATTTTTCTTATACTTTTCTTATCCAGATGTACAACAGATACAAGATAGTAGAGCAGGGAAGAGAAGGGACTAAGATTTCTTTTCTAGAATTCACTGTTACCTAATAGAATTTCAGGCTCGTTAAAGTCTCTACAAAACCTAGAAATTTATAATTAATCTACTTCTCAGAGATATTCACATATATCCATATTGTTATTTTAAACCAATGATATTAAATAGCCATGAGTTATTTTCACGATCTATGAAAGAATGTTCTCGAGTATCAATTTCTGAGACAGGTAAATGCAACATTGTTTTAATCTGAAGTACTATAGCAATGAACCCTGAAAATAGGTTGAATAGGTCAAAGTTATTTCTTGATCATTACCAATTTAATAAATTACAAGGTCAGGATTTCATTTTATATATTATTCATCTTCTTTTTCTTTTATTTATTTTCTTTTTGGCAACGTGGCTGTTCTTTATGTTTCAGAAATAGCAGTATTAAATACTATGGAGAAAGGTTAGAGGGTTGACACTGAGGTTGCATTATAAAGACAAGTTAAAAGCTTTAATTTATACTTGAGAATAACAAGATATGAAAGGATTTTGTGAAAATCCTTTGTTCATTAGATAATGTTTATTTAACAAGAAATGAGTGTTTTCAATAAGATTTAACTGAGGATTTTGTTGGAAAGACTTTAAGAAGTGAGGCCTCTGTTCTTTAAACCCTGCTGATTTAAAGAAATATTACTAAATACTTCTAAGTCCATTTTTATTCAGTTCTGTCTACTTGCTATTGGTTATAATAGACTTAGAACCTTAAGGCTTATTCTTTTATTCTTCATTTTTTGTTTTAAAATTTTGGCAAGATTGTTTTCTTTGTGCTTGTTGTTATTCGAAGGCCCCAGCAGAATTCTGATTCTTCTGTAGCCAGTGCTATTGGAAGAAGACATGATATCATTGCCAGTGGGTAAGCTGTTAGCTAGGAAATCTCTTTTAGTCACAATGTGGTTGTGTAGCTAAATTGTCCTCTGTGTGCCAGAAGTGATTTGACCATACCTCCTGGTTTGCCCAGAACAACCTAAGTTCATACCTGCTGTTCCAGTGTAATTGTAATACATCCACTCTCAAAAGTGTCTTGGTTTGAACAATAAGTTACATGATCACCATCAACTTAGGAGGCTATATGGAGAGAATGGTAATTGGATCAAGTGTTTATTTTTTGACTTTTCTTGTTTATTTTTTTATGGTATTGGGAGTGTGTGGCTTGTGAAAAAGAATCAATAAAATTAGATGATCCAGAATGAAACTGAATATGGAAGGGTTTTGTAGGAACTGAGAAAGAAAACATTTGCAGACATTGCTATTAATTAACAAGCCAAAACAGGGAGAGGGAGAAAAGATACAAGTAAGCATCACGACCACAGGGCTATAATTATTAGGATAAAGCCAGGTGTTTTGGTGATGGTGTGAGTGGAGGAAGGGATGTATAGGAACCAGCCCATAATATTATTTTAAGAAACACAGTAAAATGCTTAAATAGCTGGAGAGTGTAGGATAGAGGTCAAGGACATGGGCTTTGGAACAGACTGCCTCGTGTTCACTTTCCTCAAGCTACTGAAAAATGGAAAAGATGCTTAAACCATATATGCCTCATTTCCCTCATCTGTAAAAGGAGAGTAATAGTAGTACCTGTGCCATAGAGTCACTGTGAAGATTCAATGAGTTGATGCTTATAAAGCACTTAAAACTGTATGAATCACATTAAAATCACTCGATACATGTAGCCTGCTATTATTATTATTATTGCGATTGTTTTCAATGGGCAAAGGGGGGAACGGCTGTACCACGGTCATCAGGTGCCTTACATGAAGCTGCATATACTTCTGGATGCAGCATCACACACTGAGCAGCTCTGCCTCCAGGCGGGCTGGTTGGGAGTCCTGTCTTTATCACATATTTGTTTGGCAAGTTTCTGAGCTTCTCTTTACTCTGTCTCCACATCTTTAGATGAAGATGAAAATAGTGTAGACATTTTAGGTTTATTGTTATGGTTAGACTTACCACAATGCTTGTAAAACCACTCCCCACAGTCTCGGGCATACGGTCAGGGTTTCAATGTTAGAAGTTATTCTATAGGAACCTCTCTCTATAAACTTACATATGTGATAAGTGATGTTACCTTCTGGGTTTCTTAGGTCTAATCATTCTTACGTAGAAGATAACGAGCATGTAGTTCATGCTGAGGCATAGAGGGGCTGCAGGACAGTGGGTGTGTTTGAGGTGTGTGTAATGCCTTGAAAGAGAGGGTAGTTGACTCAGTTCTGTCATTCAAGAGAGATGATGAGTTTGGGGTCCATTAGCACATGAATCAATCAATCAATCTCTCTCTCTCTCTCTCTCTCTCTCTCTCTCGTTCTGTTTATATGTGAGGGGCATACAAACAGGGGGCATATGTGTTGTGAGATGAGGACAGAGAACTGAACCCTGAAGAATACCATCCCTTAAAGGGTTGGATGAAGGAGGCCCCCAAACAACAACAGCAGTTGAGGAGAAACAGGGGTAAGAGGAATAGCAGATAAATATGTCCTAGGAATTAGGACAAAGGAGTATTTCAAGAAGAACAACAAGTGCTATAATGAAGCCAACTATGATTAAATCAGAAAAAAGCAACTGGATCTTAGAACTGGAACTGAAGCTTCTAGTAGCATCCCTGAGAATAGTATCAATAGAGTGAGTTGGGCAAAATGTAGATTTCAGTGGATTGAGACCCATCTAGAAGATGAGAAAAATTAATAAATAACACAGAACAAAATAAAAAGAAAACCTATCTTTTCAAGGAATGTGAGAGTAAACGGAAAGAAAGGAAGGTGGGAAACTTATACATGCTTCCAGGTAATGGGAAGAGGTTTGAAGACCCAAGAAACGAGCAGCAGTTGATGAGGCTAATTTGTGACTTTCAAGGAGAAGGAGACAGGGCTGAGGTCGCCCATATAGAAGTTAGCTTGGGAAAGAGGAAAGATACCCATTTCTTTGAGTCAGATGAGAAGAAGAAAAAGAAGAGTGAATGTTTGAAAATGTTAGGAGTAAATGTAGGAAAATTAGTTCCTCGTGTCCCCAGATTTATTTGTGAAGTCGGTGACTTGGTCATTAACATGAGAGGGTAGGGGCAACTAAATCCTTGAACAGAAGAGAACTTTAACTAGCGGTGAGCAGAAGAGGGCTTGGTTAATACTGAAGGCTCAATTGAGGTTGCAGATGTAATATTTGTGATAGCACCAAATGATACAGTTCTCAGTCATGTGAGCTTTTATTCTTGTTTTATGCTTGTAATTTTTATTTGTATTTTTTCCTCCAGTTTTATTGAGATAGAATCTACCTATAGCACTGTATAACTTTAAGATGTACAGCATAATGATTTGACTTACATACATCAGAAACTGTTATCACAATAAGTTTAATGAACATCTGTAACCTCAAATAGATACAAAATTCAAGAAATGGAAAAAAATTTTATCTTGTGATGAGAACTGTTAGTATTTACTCTCTTAGAAATTTCATATATAACATACAGCAGTGTTAATTATATTTATCATGTTGTACGTTACATCCCTAGTACTTATTTATCTTGTAACTGGAAGTTTGTGCCTTTTGACCACTTTCATCCAATTCCCCTCCTTCCAACCTGGCCTCTGGGAACCACAAACCTAACCTCTTTTTCTATGAGTGTTTATTTTTGAAGCATAATTGACCTGCAACACTCTATTAGTTCCTGTTATACAACATAGTGATTTTTTTCCCTGTACATTTCAAAAATCATCACCACAAGTCTAGTTACAATATGTCACCACAAAGATATCCAGTTATTTATATTCCCGACATTGTACATTTCATAACTCATTTATTTTGCAACTGGAAGTTTCTTTTTAATTATGTGATTTTCTACAGAATTCTTAAACTTCCCAGGAGCAAAAGTGATGGAAATGGATGCATAGCTTTGTCAAGGATGGGGATTTTATACGTAGACATGGGAGGAGAATGAGGGAGGAGATGTTGGGATTACTGAAAATGCTGATGACAGGGTCAAAGAAGTGATGAGGAAGAAGTACCATTAGGTAAGAAATGGAAGGAAGTGAGGAGAGGGTGAAGAACCAAGACTAAAGTTTCAAGGAGGTAAAGGAATAGGTACAGCAGGAGTATAAACACAAGGAGTTTGCCTGCTTGTTCATTTGTTTTTGTAAGGCAGGAGGTTTGGTTGGAGAGATGAGTTTCCTTTCTAAGATGTCAGAGAAATGAAAGGGCCAGAGTACGGCCATTTGAGGGGATAGTAGCATGATGTGTAAGTGATAAAATCCTTTTTGATGAGAACGTTGAAAGGGATCTCAACAATAACTTATTTAGCCTAATCTCATTTTTAAGATGGTAAATTGGAAGCTCTGAGAGCTAAGGCAACTTGTTTAAGAATGGTGGATTTTGGCAAAACAAAGGAACCCAGATCCCCTTGTTCCCAATATGGGACTATGTTTAATAAAACATACCATTATATACTTGAAACACTGAAGTATTGATTTGCTCAGTAAAGGTGGAAACACTCATAAAATGATTCTAGATCATGCTTAGAAATTAACAAACCAATCTCTTCTGCAGACTTCATCAGATAAATCCACGGTGTCAAATCCTGACCAATGGCTTGTATATCAGAAAGAAAATGTAATCCAGGTGACACGTGACATAAAAAAGTCACATTGCCTCGCACCAGCCCTTGCTTAAGTCTAGCTAATTAGTGGCATTTTTGATTAATTCAAGTGGATGGCACTCGAGGCTGTAATTGTAGAATTCAGTCTGAGAATTTAGCTCCTCTTCTATGTTCTCATTAAAAATGTTTTGGGTATTAATCCACATGGTTTGAAAATACGAAAATACAGTAATTTCAGGGTCACTTTGACGATTACAGAGTCAAGCCTTGGTTGATTTATTCACTCATAAGTCTACCCACTACTCATTTTATAGGAAACACAAAGAGCATCATGTTATGGCAAGATCTTTGGACTAAGATGTCAGTTAGTTGGGGTACATAAGTGTAAGATGAGACAAAGATCTTCACTCTCATGAAGCTTACTTTCCAGAGGCAAGAGACAGTAAGTGATCTCTGTAAAAGATAAGTGAAGTATCTACTAGGTTAGAAAGGGGAAAATGCCATGGACAAAATGTTAAAATGCAAGGCATCATAAGAGACAACAAGAGCATGTGTGAGGATAGGCTGATCAAGGTGGGCTTCATGGAGGGGGAAACGTGAGAAAAGTGAAAAAAGGTGTAGAAATGGGCCACATGACTAAGCTGGGAGAAGAGTGGAGAGATTGCCTTGTCCGAGGCCCCAAAGAGGGTGAATGGTCTGAGCAGAGTGTTGGAAAGGAAAATTATCAAAAGATGAGGTCAGACGTAAGGCACCCTGTTTTTTTGCAAAGAAATCCAGCTTTTGGTGTGGTTTTAAGGATTATCAAGTCAAACTCCCTTCACATATAAAGTAGAAGGGGAATCATCCATCTTTATGAAGGAGCATGAATCAGTTGTTCAAAAGGCTTTTCATCCTGCATCTTTACTGCCTTTCTGAATTCAGAAAAGTAAGATTTAGTTGGTGTCAACCAAGGCTGCCATCCATCTGGGACAACACTTTCAATTTTAGTCAGTTTATAATGATTCTTATCAGCCAGTGATTATAATTTTCAACTTTAGAGTAAATGATGGAATACATTTTGCCAGCCAGTGATTAGCACGGAAAGAATATTAGGAAAATATTTTTAGATGCTTAAAAGGATGTGCATTGGTAGAACAGAATTTGGATAGAATTCTGGATAGTGGGTGGACTAGGGTTGAGATTCTGGTTCCATGAAATTCTGGTTCACATAAGTTCTATTGAGCAAGATGTTTGCATAGCAGATGTAGTGGTATTTGTATTGAGAGTAAATTTTGTTGAAGACCCACCGTAGGTATACCCCTCATCCCAGCAGACTACTCATCTATCACAACACTTTTTCTAATGACTCTTTGCATGTGGTCTCATTGCCTTTCCTAAGACTGTATTTTAGCAACTGCTGCCACAGATGGGCACCAGCCTTTGGAGTGAAACCTTTTTGGCCATTTTGGCAAAGAAGTTGCTTTGGAAAATAGTGAGGTGAAGTTTGCACAGAGTACACTGGAGCAACTGGCAAAGAAGCTTGGATTATAAGGTTAACCATGGACCCACAGGGTGAAGTCAACGCAGAGTAGGACCTCTGGATAGTGAGATAACAAAAGTGAAAAGTTTTAGAATCACTGGGAGACAAGAGTAAACATTTTCACGTTTCAAAGGAGTAGTGGAAATTCTTCTTCTTTTATTCTTTTCTTTACCCCATTTCACAATATGAGAACGAGTATGCTCTCAATGAAATGAACAGTGGGAAAATTTAAAACAAATAAAAGGAAATACTTCTACACTTAGTGCATAATAAGTCCATAGACTTTTCAGCTGAGGAAGGTCAGGGAGTCAAATGTTGAAGAGGAACAGAAAAGAGAGGAAAATCTGGTTAATTTTATGACCAATAATAACCTTGTAATTATGCCTTAAGATAAGAATAATGAGGTTGAAGCTTTGGGGCATAAAATGATTGTCTCAGAGGACAGGAAGGAATTCTCCCACTCTTACCCCTAACAATTTGAATGACACCAAACGATTGACCAGGTGCATTATGGGGTGTAATATTTTCCCAGGAGACAGCTCTTATTAACCTGGAAAACCATTCTTGAAAGACCAGTGGCTAGTTTTATCTGGAAAATCCTGTATTTTAGGGGAAATCAGCCTTGAATCCAAACAAAAAGAATTTTGTAGTTGGTGGAAGGATAAACTCCCCAATGACAGATACGGTCTAATTTTGCTTTTGACCCAGTGTGTGAATGTGTCTAAACATAATATTCATGTAACTAACTTAGAGTATCGTAATGGATGGAAATTGGCCTTTGACACAGAGCAGGTCCAATGGAAAGCACATGAGCTATCCCTTAGGAATTAAAAATATGTTCTTGCCCTTTTGCCAAAATTTTTTCAAAGTTCAGACTAGCTGCCTGTCGCTTTGGACTTTCCTTCTTGGCATGTAGGATGCTGCTGGAACTCTTGTATTCCAGACCTTAGTGAGGCTCTGAATCCTTAGCTGGCTTTAAGGGCTCCCACATAAATTTTGAGCTGGCCACTGAGTGGAGATCACCTAGGAGGGCAGAACTCATTTGTAGTCAATCCTCAGTGAACTTCTAAGAATAGGAAAGCCACTACTCTTATTAAATGGAGCCTCTTTAAAATGGTAGATATAGTTTAGGTCAGAGAGGCAGGGCCTTTGGCCTTTCCTCTTACTAATGCTTCTAAACCAACTGGGACCTTAACCTTGTTTGTTCTTTGCCTCTGTGTACTGATTCACTTTTAAAATTGACTTCATTTACTTAGGTATAAGACGAACGTTGTATAGGGCAGAGCAATTAACTCCAGTTAACAGATAACCCCCAAATCTCTATTGTTTAACGAAATGGAAAGTTTGTCTCTACTCACATGCCAGCCTGATGAAGAGTGGGTGCGTGGTACCCCTGGCAGCTGTGCATCTGGTAGTGACACCGGGATTGAGGCTGGCTAAGGTCTGGCTTTGCCATTTTAGAGTCCTTCAAGTCCAACTTCAGGTTTGTTTCCTTGTTTGGAAAATGGAAGCCATAAAAACATACCTCTGTGTTTGCCGTGCCGATTAAATAAAATATGACATGTTGAATGACTCTCACAGGGCCTGGTGCATAGTACATGGTCAGGAAGTTTTGATGTTTCTTCCCTCTGTGTGTGTATCAGGCACAGGTGTGAGTGTATAGGGAAGGAGAGAGACACACCAAGAGGAAGTGGGGCTGATACCTATACTCAAACTGCTCACGAGCTCACTGTCTCTAAAAGAGGAGGCACATTTGTTACTAGAAACTTGACTAAGTCAGTCCCATGGAGGCAAACACTGTGTCTCTCCTTTTATTGTTCACTATCATGTTCCCAAGGTCTAGATCCTATCAGGATAATGATTAATAAGTAGGGTTAAATCAGTGCAATGAAGGAACTAGAAAATTAGATTCTTTTCCTGTTTTCTCTTTCCGTCACCCACCTGCCCCCAGAATTTACAAAAATCCAAGATGATAAGGTAATGCTCAGGATGGCTATCGATTTCCTGATTCTATACCAACCTTCATCCAAATTGAAGAGATTATCTTGAAGGATCCCTATATGCAAACCACAGTATGCAACTGCTTATAAAAGCTAACACATATATATGGAATCTAAAAAAAAAAATGGTTCTGATGAACCTAGGGTCAGGACAGGAATAAAGACACAGACGTAGAGAATGGACTTGAGGACATGGGGAGGGGGAAGGGTAAGCTGGGACAAAGTGAGAGAGTGGCATGGACATGTATACACTACCAAACGTAAAATAGATAGCTAGTGGGAAGCAGCTGCACAGCACAGGGAGATCAGCTCGGTGCTTTGCGACCAACTAGAAGGTTGGGATAGGGAGGGTGGGAGGGAGATATGGGGATATATGTACATGTATAGCTGATTCACTTTGTTATACAGCAGAAACTAACACACCATTGTAAAGCAATTATACTCCAATAAAGATGTTAAAAAAATCTTATGTATGGTTGTGTATAACTAAAGTTTTGCTTAATCTGTTATCCTTTTCATGTTAAGCTTGTATATAGTGTTTGTTGGCATTTGTAGATCTTTTTTGAAGTACCTGTTTTCATAGCTCCAGCCACTACTTTGTCTCCCATTTTGTGTAAAGCCTTTGCTATAAATAAGCCATTCTGTCTGAATTTTTTTTTTTTCCAAGATAGGGTAAACAAGTGGAAGGGTAGAATTTAAAGGGAGATGAAAATTTCAGTTTTTTTTTTTTATTGAAGTAAAGTTGATTTACAATATTGTGTTAATTTCAGGTGTGTGGTAAGGTGATTCGGTTATAGACCTATATATGTGTGTATATCTATATGTGTATATCTATATTCTATTTTCTTCTGATTCTTTTCCATCAGAGGTTATTATAAGATATTGAATATAGTTCCCTGTGCTGTACAGTAAATCCTTGTTGTTTATCTATTGTATATATAGTAGTTTGCATGTGTTAATCCCAAACTCCTAATTTATCCCTCCCTCCCCTTCACCCCCACCACTATCCCCTTTGGTAACCATGAGTTTGTTTTCTATGTCTGTGAGTCTGTTTCTGTTTTGTAAATAAGTTCACTTGCACTATTTTTCTGTCTGACTATTTGGTGCCAATTGTGCATCTCAGTAATCTAGCTATGTTTTGTTACTCAAAGTTGAATTCCAAAATGTCCTTAAAACACTTTCACCTTGCTGAATTGTGTTGCACCAGTTTTCAAAAGGAAACATTGAATTTAAAAGATGACTTGGAAGTTGCTTACCTGCAAGGCCCTGGTCTGTTACCTTATTTGTAAGAATCCTAACAACTTATTTGTTCAAATGACTGAACAGTGTCTGGTCAACCTGATCATGTTTCCCATCCACTCTCCCTCCTGGCTCCTATTTATTGCCCTCGGTGAGCAGATTGCTTGGGTGGCTGCCTCCTCTCTCAACCCGTTTTCCCCTGTCACGTTTCCTAGACATTAGCGCATTAACGTTTATGCCATCTCACTGTAGGTCAATATCCATGTATATTGTTTTGCATGCATGATAAAGAAACTGAGGTGCATAGTGATCGGTCTATTGTCAAAGGTTACCAGGAATAGGAAGAAGATAACTTGGAATTGACATTTCACTCCAGTGTCTCTCTGCATCTGATCACAGCACTTCTCTTGGCAAGATACCCCTTGGCTCCCCTTTCAATGTCTGACACCAGGAACCCAATGCTCTCAAGGTGTCTCCATCACTTCTTGCTTCCAAAGAGCAGCAGGCTGTCCACCCTACTTGTCCTTCTGTGAAGTTGAAAAGGACCATGTTGTCTTCTGCCCCCCAAATGGACCTTTTCTTATTCTTCCAAAGGAGAAGATCTAGATATAGCAAAATGAGCAAGTTGGGCCATCTGTATGCATTTTTTCACCCATATTAAAACTCCTAAAGCCCAAATGCAAGAACTCATTCTGAAAGACACGAGCATTTCAGTTCTGGGCTTATGGAAATCTTTCCCCCCAATGACGTTAATAACCTTCTCTGTGCAGTATATTGAGGAAATTTTATGGCAAAGAAAGTAAATTTGCAGAGATCCAGGGGACTAGTTTTTCAAGGAGCTTTAACAGAGAAGATTGATTCTCAGGTATTAGAAGCAAATATCAGGATCAATTATGTAAAGAATATTTATGTTTAGAAAGTTCTAGGCCAAACGTTAACTGAGAATTCAAACATTTCATGTCCTCATCCTGTCTCCTGAGGAACAACAACAACAACAAAAGTCCTTTTATGCTCTTTGTTCGCTTCCCTAAAGCTGGATATATTATGTATGTTCAGAGAAAAGGATACATATGAGAAGAGCAAAGATGCTGTATCCATCAGGGTAGGCTAGATTAGGATGCCATAGCACACACTCTGCAAATCTCAGTACCTCAAAAAAAACACCACCAAGGTTTATTTCTTGCTTACACTTCTTATTTATCTCTGGTTGGCAGGGACCCAGTCTGAGAAATCAACCTTCATCTTGTACTTAGCTGGTCACTGTCTTAGCGACAAACTTGGAACTCTTTAGAGGAGGAGTTGGCAAATATATTCTATAAAGGGCCAGATAGTAAATATTTTCAACTTCACAGGCCATAGAGTTTCTGTTACAATGACTCAAGTCTGCTACTGCAGTGCAAAATCAGAGGTTACTGTAGTTTACAATGCATAAACAAATGAGTATGGGCTGTGTTCCAATAAAACTTTATTTACAACAATAGCCAGTGGGCTGGATTTGGCCTATGGCCTGTAGTTTGCCAGCTGTTTCACTTAAGTTGCATAGCCCCAAAGGGACACTTGGTACCTCTGCTCAATGACTAAGGGCTAACTAATGATTCTACTCAACCACGAGAGGATGGGGAAGTACAAGCCTGTAACTTCCCAAGGTAAGCCCGACCTTACATGTGTTCACACACATACCTGGAAAATGATGAATAGCTGAGCAGTTATTTTCACAGCTCCACAATGCTTGATTAAACCTACAGGTCTTTTAAAGTTTCCCTGTCCCCTCAATTTTCTCCTTAACTCAGAAAATCAGACTTTACAAGGTGCAGTGTTCATTTGCTCCTTAACAGGAGGTGGAAGTGGCTGGGTAGTCAAAGAGGATGCTGCCCAGCTCTGTTTATGCAGCCTTGGGGGCCATGTGCCTTCACCTTTGGGGATCCTAAAGTGAGTCAGGATATGCACCCTGGAAGCAGACCTTGGAAAGGGATTTGGAAGGAGCAAGAGAGGCATTGTATCAGATGACATTCCTCAACAGTGAAATTGCCTAGGGGACAAGTCATTTTCTCGCAGGCCAGTTTTTGAGAAGTTTCCTGATGTTGCAGTGCAGCCTGGTCACAGGGAGCAGTGACAGATGGGGTTTTCGGTTCATTTTACTATAGATGGAGTCTCACTTAAACCCATTGTACCACAGGATGATGTCACTTTATGTATCTGGTTTTCTAGCAAAACCTACCTCCCTCCCCAAATCAAACCAACCTCATCCCACCTCGCCCCCTCCTGGTTCACCATTGTTTTATAAAGTCAAGTGGTTCTGTGCCTTCCGTTGACTCGCCTCTTTTAAGTTTTATTGGTACTTACTGCTCTAAGAGCAAAACTTAATGAGTGCCTTTATTTTTACACACTTCAACTCATTAATATATCTGACTTTTCTCCATAGGAAGAGTTTGACTAGATATAGAGAAATGTATATTCAAGTGGATCTGTCAGTTAAAACAGAGACACTAGGAATCTATTTACAGGTAGCAGGCTCTCTATACATGGAAATATCTGCTCATATTGATTATAATCCATACCTTCTAGAACTTTAGGGCATTTTTTGCATATTATCAGACAGCAAAACACTTCAGTAAGCCATTTTAATAGTTACATTTCAAAAAGATAAAAAACAGAGAACAAAACATATACCTGAACTAAGATCCCTTAGTTGCTGATAGCCCTTAACCTTCGTCCTCCTAATCAGTGATATTTCAGTTGAATATGAGAAGATTCTAAAGGCAAAGGTTACTTGACCATGACAAGGAGGACCACTTAAAAAGAGTGAGAATAACCTACATGTAAAAGAAGCACTTTCAAGGTCCAGATGATATTTTTATTTAAAGTACTGTTGTACTATACCTTGAAATTAATTGTAATTTACTTGAAGGTGCTATGTTTTCAAATTTCATTTCTCAGATTAACTGCCAATATCAAGCTATTATAGAGAAAAGCTCTAGTGTTTCTAAAGAGACTATTGTCTAAGTTTCTTTGTTTGGAATAATAATAATGATAATAATACCACTGATTATGTCCCAGGCATTGTTCTGAACCTTTTAAAATACATTTAATCGTCACAGCTGCCTTATGAGCTTGTTACCACTCCATTTTTCTTCCCACTTTGCAAAGGAGGAAACTGAGGCACAGTGAAGTTGTTACTTGCCTAATATCACACAGAGAGTAAGTAGCAGAACCGAGATTTGAACCACCGCAGTTTGCACCAGAATCCATAAATAACCAGCAACTGTAGGAATAACCACTGTGCTCTGACATCTTTCACAGCTGGGACAATTGGATTAGAATTGAGACGCCAGTGAAGAAGCAGCAAAATTTAAGGACTTATAAACAATCAATCCATGTCATGTAGGAAAATCTGTGCTGTTTTGGTGTTTATCTAAATTGACCACAGATTCACTGAATAGAGGCAACTTCATTTTCCTGGGACTGTGGAGATAACAGGGAAAATGCTAACCCCCTTTCTTTCAGCAACTGTCTGGTGTAGACATTTCTCTTTCTGGAATGAAGGGAATGTGAAAGAAAAGGAAGCACTCAGAGGCTTCAGTTTGCTGTCAACAGGTAATCAATGAGCTGGGTCATTACTGTCACCTCTTCTACCTCCCACCTGAAGTGTCCTTGGTTTGTCTGCCACAAGCCTCCTTGAAAACCCCCTGCTGTAACTGAGTTCCCATACATGACAGTCTTGCCTTGCAAAGCAGATTAATACAAAATATCAGCCAAAGGTTTGGTATTCCCAGCCCAGATCTTATCTCAGAATAAAGGGGGGGGATTTATCTCTCATGAGTCATGGGCATTGAGAAGCTGGGAACATTTCACCAGCAGGAGGAGTTGGCAAAAATAGTCCCAGTGGATTTCAAGTTTATTTGACTAATTCTTTCACCACTTGTCAAATGAAACTACTTTTGTTTAGGTGACAAAACAAGCTGTTTCCTCTGCCATTTCTCCACTGAGCAGTATAGGCACTTGTGGCGAACACACATTACTGCTAACTGTTATGATGTTTGCTGTCAAAGTCATTTATTTATACAACTGCTGGAAAGAGCCTGCGGCCCATAAGCAGCCATGAAGGATTTCAGAGTCGTGGTGTGGGGTCATGAGAGGGAAAAAAAAAGTCTCCACTGGTTATGAGAAAGGAACTGACACAGGAAACGGTCACATATGGTGCGGATTTATTGTGTCCGGGGTTTCCCATTCAAATCTCATTACAGCCGCAGCTCAGAGCTGGGCATGGCATGGCTACATCCATTTCAGTTTTGGCATCCGACAGAATTACTGCTCTAGCTTCACGCCGAGGACTGGAGTGGGGATAAGTTTATCATTCTGGGGAGAGAGTGTGCCCGAATTGTATTTGTAAAGAAGGCTGTTGGCTGTCCCTTCCTTTAATATAGCCCATGGACATCACTTTGTTCAAAGCTGGCAGGCAAAGTTTGCTAGTAAAAAAGAAATAGGAGGGTGGCGAGAAAAGGTGGAATGGGGTGGAGAGTATATGAAATCATATAAAGTAGTCCTCTACTTATATGAGTATTTAAGGGAAAAGTAAAGATTAGATGAAAGGGAAATCACCTTGAATTTTGCAGGTTTTAATTTATTTTTTGATTAGTGGAAAAAAATAGGTGTCCTGCTTAGAGACACATGTGTGTGCATGTGCCCACATACCTATGTATGTGTGTATACATGTATTTCTTTCTGACCTGTATTTTCTAAAATCACAGAATTTTATGCCCACATTTTAGTGTTTTCTTCACCTGTAACTTGTCTCTTTCAAAATCCTTTATTGTGAATGCTTGCAACACTTACAGGTGCTGTTTTAGACTCCTACGAGGCAAATGTCATTAGTTGGAGATAAGGATAGTGCCAAAAAAAGCAAGAGGAGAGTGCAAAAAGTATTTTTAAAAATACTCCTTTTTAAATTATGGCGAATGTAACAGCTTGTATATATTAGCAAGTGTTTGTTCCTGACTCTGCACGTGCATCATCACATTTAATGCTGTTCATCAGCCTGTGGATTGGGAACTGCTCTCAACCACTTTTACAGATGAGTTACCTGAGTCAGAGAGAGGATACTTATGTAACCTGCCTGTGGTTTTGCAGCTGGAAGGTGGCAGAGCCAGGACGCAATGCAGGTTTCTCTAACAGGAAAACCTGATCTCTTGCCCCCAAAACTGTGCTTCCTGAACTTAGATTTACATGGCTGTTTTCAGAGCAGTATTCACTGAATAAAAATCATAATTGAGACCATACCTGTAGATGTTTGCAGGTGAAATCATGATACAACAAAATAACAAAAATTGGGCTTCCCTGGTGGCTCAGTGGATAGGAGTCTGCCTGCCAATGCAGGGGACATGGGTTCGATCTCTGGTCCAGGAAGATCCCACATGCCACAGAGCAGCTAGGCCCGTGCGCCACAACTACTGAGCCTGTGCTCTAGAGCCCGAGTGCCACAACTACTGAAGCCCGCGTGCCTAGAGCCCGTGCTCCACAACAAGAGAAGCCCCTGCTCGCCACAGCTAGAGAAAGACTGCGTGCAGCATTGAAGACCCAACACAACCAAAAATAAAATAACAAAACTGCAAAAATATTTTCTATGACACTTATTTCAAGCAAAATATAGACAATGACATTTCAACATAGTGAAATCATATAAAGTAGCCCTCTAGAATTAATTTGAATGGACTTCCATCACCAAAATTAAGATTTTTTTTTTTTAGTTTGAAAAAGGAAAAAGGAAAGATGGTTGATTCAGAAGAAAGGTCTATTTGATACATATCTGACCTTCTCCCTCATCTTCATTACCACTGCATTCAACGTAGTTTCATCTCCTGATCAAAGTAACACTTTTTATAAAAGGGAACAAATATTTCAAAATATTCACCAAGAGAACTTAGTAAGGACAGAAGGACCTTTCACAGAAGGCCTTACAGGCATCCTTGCTTCATATAATGGTTGGTCTTATGTGGTTTTCCATTTTTCTCACATTAGTTTGAATATGTATTCCCACGGAAAATAGACTCAAGTTCAAGAACTTTGGTGAGATTGCTCAAAAATGGGCACAGATCCTAGAATCTGTAGCTCCTGAAGTCTGTTAGCCCATTACCCCTCTAGATGTGCATTCGTCATTAAGAGCCTTTCGCACCTCTGCAGTATCTTGTCGTTTAGAGCTGTCTTCATGCTCAGACATCTCTCTTTTTATTAATTTTATTTTTTTTAAATTGAAGTATAGTTGATTTACAATGTTGTGCCAATTTCTGCTATACAGCAAAGTGACTCAGTTATACACATATGTACATTCCTTTTTTATACTCTTTTCAATTATGGCTTATTTCTGTCCTCTCTTGACTCCTGAACACGGGGAGTCACTTCGCCATGCCAACCACCAGCTGTTACAGTGTCTTCCTCACTGAGAATGATGCAAGGAGACTCAGCTAGTTTTTAGCTTGAATTCCCCATTCCAAAAGGTAGATAGTTTTCCTCTATTATTGCTAATATGACTAAATACATATTTTCTTTAATATTTCTTTGCAAGATTTCAGTTACTCCATTTGTACATTTAGGAACACAGATTTTGGGGTTTCATTCCTCATAGCCTGAAGGTCTATGACAACCTATATAAATGGGGATAAATTCAACTTGTCTTCACTTTATTTGATCTGTGGCCATTTATATTTGTTAAATTAGAAACAATGAGGTGTAAATGTTGTTTGACAGAAAAGAATTGTAAATGATTTCATTTCTTGAAAATAAGAGAATGATTATATATTTTGTTTTTGTCAAAATCTGCTATACTTTTGTCAAAATCTGCTATCTGCTATTTTCAAACATAAATTTTTCTCTTTTGTTGAAATGGGGAAGATGGAAGGAATCCATGTGCCTTTGAGTCAAAACATTTATTTTTAAAATACTTCTTTCTTTCTTTCTGATCCATTTTTCTAAATAAAGGATAGAAATTTTTTCTTTTTCCTTTTCTTTAAATTTTTTTTTCTAGCAAAGACGACCCCTTTGGCATATTTTCTTTCCAAATGTGAAATGAAGTGGAAAATCCTCATTTCAAGACAGGAAGGACAAATACTGACATAAAGTTAATAATTGTTAGAACCCTGGAAGCAACCTGAGTGCACACACACTCACACACATTCACATACATACCCACCCACCTTTTCCTCTGCTTCCTCCTTTACCAGGAGTACCTAACGCTCCTCCTTTCTGGTTTCTAGGTCCACGGTTTCCAATCTAGGGAAAGGCGGACAGAGCGTATTGTATGTCTAGGATATTTTAGGATGTTAAAGTACACACAGAAACAAGTGCACACATGCACACATGCACACACACATACGACCTGCTTCATCTAATTTCCCCCACTTAGAGAGGAGCTTCTGGACTTTATCACTGGTCCATCTTGAATGAAAGAGCATAGGCCAAGCCAATACTCACTGGTCACTCAGCATTTATTAAGTCCTGTCCACTCTTGCCTTCTGGAGAGGAATGCCCTGGGGCGACTGGGTGGCTGCCCCTGACAGGCTGGGTCACTTTATCTATTCACATTGATTATGAAAGTCAGCTGTGGCCAGACCTTGGTGGTTTTTTGTTTTTTTTTTTCACCCTTCTTCTCTCAGCCCCTCTTACAAGCACCCCTGCCTGGATTTTCATGAGGAAATAATCAGATTAGGCCTTTCACGGTGAGTTCATATGGAGTTCTCTTTCTCCAGTGTGCTACTAACTGAATAAACGTGTTTAGTGGTAAATTGTAAATGACATTATGATTACCAAAGCCAGCATGGGTTTCATTTAAAAGTGATCAGAATTGCAGACCACAAAAATTGTGACTGGCAGATAAGGCCATTTGGAGAAATCAGAAAAGAAAAGACAAAAAAAAGTGAGAAAGAGAATCATTACTGAAAACTACATCCTTCTCCAATGGAGAGAGGTAGGAGGAAGAGAAACCCAGGGAAGGAAGAGATGGATCGCTATTTAGAAGGGAAGCTAGACTGTCCATGTTGGTGCTGCCAGCTGTGTCTGGGAGAGGGGACATGACATGTGTTTGGGTGTGCGTAGCCCTCTCCTAAGGAGTTAATGTCAATTCTCTCCCACAATGAAGAACTGCACCCACGTAGGAGCTTTGGAATCCCAGGGCATTGCTTTCCTGTGCTTGATTTTTGCCTCACATCAAAATTAAAATACTGGAATTGATTAACTCTGAAGGTGAAATAGGAAAATTGATGGTAAGATACCAGTAAACCACCGTCTCTTAGTCATTGGTAAGTTTTGGAGAAATAAAAGTAAAGTTTCTTATTTATGAACACCAGGATTCCACATTTGGCTACAAAACTACATAATGTGACTTGCTGATAATCTTTAGTCTATTGCCTTTGTTAAATTAGTGGCTATACGGTTATACTTCAGGGAAAGTATGCTAAAATATTAAAAAGGCCAAATGGTAATAGAAAAGAAGCAAATGGACTCTTGCCAAATATGTGACTTGACAAATAACCAAAAACCTTTCCGTGAGTTCCTGTCAATAGACTGTGTTAAGAGAACTCCTGACTATACAGCACCCTTCCCACAGGGTTAATCATCACAGCTGACCCCACATCTAAATACAATCCCCAAATGAAGTTATTTGGATTCCATTTTATTTTGCCAAAAGCACAGGTAGAAGTTAAAAAATATGTTTTTCTCTTCCTCCTCTTCCTCATGGCTGTTACTAAGTAATTGTGTGAATCATAATTGCTGTGAGTCGGTTTTTCCATCTACAAACTACGGATAATTAAACTTGCTATTAGAAAGTTTTAGGTAAAGGAAGTTAGGGAAGGAGGAAGGAAGGGAGGGAGGGAGGAAAGAAAAAGGGAAGGAAGGAAGGATCACCAACCTTATAGCTTGAGGGTATCTTTGTAGTGAGGTCAAGTCTTCCTCTTGGCATTCTAATCCCTGTTTTATCCCATACCCCTTCCAGGTACCATTCCCATGAGTCTATGGACTTCCTGTCAGATATTTCTCTATCTGAAGCTCTCCCAAGCAACCATTATATATTATTTGCAACAACATGGGATGACCCCCCTCTGGCCATCTAAGACCTGTTGAAGCAATAAGTCAGAGTCTCCCGTTGACAAAACTGTGTGAAAGTTTTGTCTTATCAGGAGGACCCCTCTGATAGTTTCCATGCCACTGTTACAGAATATAAGGATACGGTGTGTTTTCCTTAGTATCCCTGCTGCCTCAGTCATTACAGCAAATCCACCAGCACATTCTATTTACTGTCTGCAGAAGACACATTGTTCTCCTGATTCATTCATAGGCTCATCCAACCTTTCACTCCCTTCCTCCACTTGTTTAATGAATGAATGAATCAGCCAAGAAAAAAAATGCTTTGTCATAACAGAATTTTTTTGAGTGTGGACAAATCTATTATGTGATTCAAGAGCAGAAGATTCATATAAACATAATCAGCCATAATTTCAGTCTTATGGTTTCATGTGAAATGGTTGGATCTCTCACAGAACACTATCAAATATTAACATTAATTCAAGGGGCAATTCTCACAATGCCCTTCTGTAGTATACTCTGTTCTTGTGATGAGTTGGTTTAAACTGCATTCAAGCTATAGAATAATAATCTTATAACTAGACACCTGGAAATAATAGATAAAAATTATTTGAAGAATAGGAGTTTTGAAAAGGACATTACATGTCAATCAACTAATACATATTAAGGAATTTCTACTGTGTTTGAGGTAGGATGTTAAACCCTATGGTAATTTAAATATGAGATATGGCCTTAGGCCTTGAGAAATAACACCTTAAGGACATTGGTTCCTAGTGTTTATGTAATTTATCAAAGTACATATAGTTAGTTAGTAGCAGAGAATGATTGAGAATCATATCAACTAAGAGAATAAGTATTTTATTTAGGTACAGTTCCAAGAATTTAGCAATCTACAGAGGCCACTATGAAAGACCTTATAACTCCTGAATGAGAAGCAAGAAGAATAAAGTCAGAGATCTATAAAACTGGATGGAATGTGAATGATTCATCAATGGCATCAGCATGGCTGAAAAAAATGTGTAAAAAGGAGAGTGAGCAGTAGGTTTAGAAAAGAGGAACTAGTGTGATTTGAGGATAATCCATGAGGAAAGGCTACCTTACTATCTCATTTGAAAATGATATACCTGTAGTAGCGATTGATGTATCAGGGCCTCAAAGCAAAATTTCCATGGCTATTAAGATCGTGCAATTAATTAATTCCCTTCATACTGGTTCCATGCTTTGGAAGATAATTCTTGATTTCACATTAGCGTTTCCATATTATATTACCACAGGGAAAAAACACACTGTGTATAGGTGACCATTTAAAAAATATTTTATAATTAAATCTCTACTTAGATTAACAATTTCATATTTAATTTAATGAATTCAAGTGATTTAAGAGACATAGAGCAATTAGAATTTTCCGCTTTGTGTCAGTTTTCAAGGAATCTGCCTATTTCATCGAAGTTGTTGAACTTGTTGGCATAAAGTTTGTTTGTAAGAGTCTCTTAATCTTTGCCTGTAGGATCTGAAGTAGTAATCCTTCTTTCATCCCTGAAATTGGTGATGTGTCTTCTTCCTTTATATCTTGATCAGTCTAGCGAGGGGTTAATCAATTGGTTGACATTTTCCAAGAACGAAATTTTAGCTTTGTTCACTTTCTCTGTTTTTTCTTGTTTGTTTGTTTGTTGTCTGTTTCATTGACGTTTGCTGTTACATTTATCATTTCCTTTTTTTCTACTTACTCTTGGTTTACTTTGCTCTTTTTCTGAATTTGTAAGGGAGTACCTAAGGCATCACTTCTAGACAATTCTTCTTTTGTAATATAAGCATTTAACATAAGTTTCCTTCAAAGCAGTGTTTTTGCCACATCCCACAGTTTTGATATGCTAAAATTTCATTATCATTCCATTTGAAATATTTTACAGTTTTCCTTATAATTTTGACCCTTTTGTTGCTGTTATTTTTGAGGTTCAGGTAAACTGTGTGTCCTACTCCTGAAGTAGCATTTTGGTAATTAAGTTTATTGGCACCATAGGCAGCTTTGGCACAGATTTTTTTTTTCTTCTTTCAGCTTTCCTCAGTGCCCTATAACACTCTTTTTTTAAATTGAAGTATGGTTGATTTATAATGTTGTGTTAGTTTCTGATGTACAGCAAAGTGATTGAGTTATACATATATTTTTTTTTTCATTATAGGTTATTACAAGATATTGAATATAGTTCCCTGTGCTATACAGTAGGACCTTGTTTTTGCAATCTATTTTATATATAGTAGTTTGTATCTGTGAATCCCAAACTCCTAATTTATCCTTCTCCCTCCCCTCTTCCCCTTTGGTCACCATAAGTTTGTTTTCTATGTCTGTTGAGTCTGCTTCTGTTTTGTAAATAAATTTATTTGTATCATATTTTAGATTCCACATATAAGTGATATCATATGATATTTGACTTTCTCTGACTTACTTCACTTAGTATGATAATCTCTAGGTCCATCCATGTTGCTGCAAATGGCATTATTTCATTCTTTTTTATGGCTAAGTAGTATTCCATTGTATATATATATATATACCACATGTTTATCCATTCATCTGTCGATGGACATTTAGTTTGCTTCCATGTCTTGGCTATTGTGAATAGTGCTGCTATGAACATTGGGTGTATGTATCTTTTCAAATTACAGTTTTCTCTGGATATATGGCCAGGAGTGGGATTGCTGGATCATATGGTAAATCTATTTTTAGTTTTTTAAGGAGCCTCCATACTGTTTTCATAGTGACTACACTAATTTACATTCCCACCAACAATGTAGGAGGGTTCCCTTTTCTCCACACCCTCTCCAGCATTTATTGTTTGTGGACTTTTTGTTGATGGCCATTCTGACTGGTGTGAGGTGATACCTCACTGTACTTTTGCTTGGCACAGATTTCTTCTCATATTACATGGAAGGAAGGATGCAGAAGGAGGCTAGATCATGCTCAAATGTAGTACATCCTACATAGTAATAATTTGATTTTTTTTTGGTTCCAGTCCTTAGGCTACTTAGATGAACGTGCAGTAAGGAAAATTAAAATATGTAGAAAACAATACAAGACAATTTTGTGACTATTAATTTAAAGTCAAAGGAACTTTTTTTGGTTGGAAGGTAACATATACCTTTGAATTCAGAACAGGAAGTACTCTAGGTTCATAGACAGGAAGATTAGGAATAGTGGGAATAGTGAATAATGCTGTTTCTTTAAATGTTTTCATTAGCTGCAGTCATCCTCAACTTGGGCTCTATTTAATGTCAACACTCCCCAAATTACTACTTTCCTCTTCTCCGCCTGTTGTATTTCTTTATTCTTCGTGTTTAGAGAAAAAGTATGAGGAAATTATATAGTCTGACATCCAAACTATTTCACAATCTGGTTACAATATACCTTTTCAATTTTAATATACCTCCATAAAATCTCTGTTCCCGCCCCCTCAATCTACCTCTTTCCCATTGACTCAAATATCATTATCCTCTTCTCGCCTATCCTTTTTCCATTATGTAGACCTTAGTGATTATTCCTTTTTCTTAATTACTTTGTTTATTCAGCTCTTTTACCACTTAGCTATTATGCCCATTATTAACTTTAAATAGCATATTATGTAACATATAAATTTAAATTATATTAAAGAGCTGTATCTTTCCATATTTTGCCCAAGAATTTTTGCATTCTCACACTTGAATATTCAGTAAATGTTTCCTGAGGTTACTGATGATGGTGAGAGTGATGGATTGTAAATCATCTTTGAGAGATTGTGGTTCTTACGTCACTTGTTTATTTTCCTTTATTTTATAGGCACATTTAGAGACGAGCAGAAATGCACATACCGATCGCTGATACAAGGCTACATCTGCAAACAGACTGACCAAGTGATCTTAATTCTTGACAGTGCTGATGCCACTTGGGCAATGCAAAAGTTATATCCAGTTGTATCTGTGACTAGTGGTTTTGTTGACACCTTCAGTAGCGTAAATGCCAATACTCCCTGCTCCACTTCAGGGTCTGTATCTGCTTTCTATTCCATTTTACCCACCAAGGAAATCACCAAGGTCTGCTTTGTGGATCAGACTCCTCAAGTTTTGCGTTTTTTTCTATTGGGGAACAAAAGTACCTCCAAGCTCCTCTTGGCTGTATTCTACCATGAACTCCAGAGCCCGAATGTTTTCTTAGGGGAAAGATTCATTACACCTACTCAGGTTCAATCAACTTCCTCACTGCTGAATGGGTCTATTGGCGCCAACTATTTCAGCATCATGGATAACCTCTTGTATGTTGTCCTACAAGGAGAGGAGCCCATTGAAATTCGCTCAGGTGTTTCCATTCATTTGGCCCTCACTGTGATGTTTTCAGTTCTAGAAAAAGACTGGGAAATGATGACCCTTGAAAGACTAACTGACTTCTTGCAGGTTAGCCAAGACCAAATCAGGTTTATTCATGAGATGCCTGGTAATGAAGCAACCTTAAAGGCCATGGCTGACCGTAGAGCAAAGAGAAAGCGCAATTGCCCAACTGTGACTTGTGCCAGTCATGATAGAGTTGGTCAGCGTAGACTTCTCATGATGGAAATGAGCTCATATAGAGTCCTACCGCCCACCACTATGGAAACTATCTCAAAAGTGATGGTCGTTGAAATTGGTGATCTTCCAGCAGTAAGGAACACTGGAGTAATTCCATCCTTATCAAGTAACAAATTACAGACTTTGGCTCACCAGGTTATCACTGCTCAACAGACTGGAGTACTAGAGAATGTTCTGAATATGACTATTGGGGCCTTACTAGTGACTCAGTCAAAGGGAGTCATCGGCTATGGGTAAGTACTAATTATACTAACTTCTAAATGAGAGCTGATTTCTTGGATGCATATTGCAAATGTCAGCCTACTTACACTGAGTCACATAACCTGTCTGCTTTTTAAGATAAGAATAAAAATGTCAAGAGCCACTTATAGACTTAAATTCTCAATTTTAAAATTCTTTATTAAATCTGTAGTCTTCATGGTTATTCTATTTCCTGGGTAGATGTAGACGTTTTATTTTGGTACTTTAAAATGAAAAACATGGAGGAAGAGATTTTTCTAAGGCAACTTGTTTTCAATATGCTTGTTCATTCATTTATCATGTAATGCATATTTAAGCAGTGGGCTAGATTCTGGGTTTGCTAAGGTGAAACAGATATGATCTTTGCCTTATGGGACAAAAACACTATCTATCACAATTCCATAGAGCTATGAGCTAAGACTTGAGTACTCAGGGTGTTGTTAATAATACTGCCTGTAGGGACTGGGGAAGAGACTTATATTTAGGAACATTTTGGAGGGATGCCCAGGAGTTTACTAAGCTAAAGCCGTGACCCTGATTGGGTTTTATTTAACCTAGGATTATAAAGCCCTGAAAGGATGTCAAATTGCGTGAGGCAGAACATAATTGCTGCCAACTATGTTTATGGCACAGACCTGTGTAGGATCCATAATATCCTTTGTGCTATGCTATTCTGACTCTACAGGCTTGTATTTTGAAGTTCTTTACCAGATCAATGTTTACTACACACTTCAGAAGTAAACTTAGCTGAATATTTCCCCGAGCTTAGTAAATGAAGAAGTACATGAAGTACACAATAAGAGGAGGCAAGTATAAATGACTCTCAATTTTTTTGTACATTGTATTACCCAAGAAATGAATTGTCCAGCCCAAGTTCATCTAAGACATCTGTCACAAGGTCAAGACTGTTAGAGTCCCAAGCTCTAATTTTTAGCAGATACAAAAGAACCAGAAATGATACTGCAAACTGAGAGACAATATGAAATTGCCATAATGCTTAGAAAACGTGTATAAACTAACCGTTTCACACATGCATGCTGCTTGGCTATAGAGGACTCAGAAGATTCAAACATGGATATTCCCTGCAAGCTTGTCATCACCACTGGAAAAATAAGCTCAAACCTATGCACGTTTTGAGTTGATATAGTTGATGTTGGGTCCCTGAAATAGGTAAAAATTATTTAGATTCTGAGCTGTGTTACTCAGTGAAAGTTTAGAATGCTCATATTGTTTTAGATTATTCTCTTGCTGCTTTTTCACTGTATTTGTCGTAGTGCTAATAAATAAGCAACTAATATTTAATGGGTATTAATTACTTCTATACAACCATCTCCAGTGGATGTGGTATTCACTATAAAATAAAAAGCAAAACAAAAAGACATACCTTCACATTTTAAGGAATATTCAACTAATACATTGATTGCCTTTTTATACGTAGAGCAACATATCCAAATGAAAACTTTGCTAATGTTTATGTATCATATTTTACCTGTCTTTGGTGTTCCTCTTCCTTACAGGGCACTAGTATGTACGGAAGATATGGAAAGAAAACTCAAGCAATTTTTTTTCTGGATTCTGGTTGATGTGAAGGGCTTTGAGGATTGTTAGCTTAGAATTTAAAAATACTCCTAGTTGCATGAGTGCTCAGAATCTATTATATCTTGGATAGTTTTACTAACCACTAAACCTTCACCATGTTATTGATGTAATTATGATATTATGCATGATAATATAAAAATCAGGAATCTGAGAAAGGATGGTGCTAATGTATCTTAGCTTACATTTAAATATATTTTCTTTCCTTTAGTCCAGTTTCATTTAGGTTCCACCGAGTTCTTATGAGCATATTCTATGTATGGGTGACTAGAGAGAAATAGAGCCAGTTCTTTGCTCAATTTTATTTAGATTTTACAGTACTGAGCTTTCTTAATAGGCCATCCTTCCAAAATGACTGATTTTTATATTATATAAAAAAAGACTCGATTGGGATTGACATGTATACACTGATGTGTATAAAATGGATGACTAATAAGAAAAAAAATAAATTAAAAAAAAACCCAAAACAACAACAACAACAAAAAAGACTCAGTGAATATTTAGCTTTTAACTAGAAGGAGAGCAAAGTCAAAGAGTAGAAGCAATGGAGATAAAGCAGAGGAAACCCAGGAAAGAGAGTGGACCCAGCACAAGTGTAAGTATGCACACATATGTGTGTGGGATATCATCCTATCGTGAGCTTCAGAGAAAAGAGCACCTTTATTGCCCACCATCTGTCATAGCCATCATGTTTTCATTTTTGACTCATGTATTTCTGACTTGATAAGAAACTGCTGAACATGTATCGGCAGTTTCACATTAGTAGCTTTTTAAGTTTCCTCACTCTGTATAAGGAGCACCTTATCAAGCTGACTTGGAATAGAGAAGAAAACTCAGACAGACAATTGGTGACATGTAGCAACAACTTTCTGTTGGGATGTGTTATAGTCCCCATCTCTCTCAGTTTCTTTAGTATTTTAAGAGAGGTTTCCTAGATATGCAAAAAAAAAAAAAAGCTTCTGAAGCTAACGAAAGGCTGCTTCTTAAGTATATCTGAATAAATCTCTGCAGAATGAGAAATGCCATGTCCTAAGGGACTTAACGAGAACCAGCAAGTTTTCCCATGGTCCTAAGAATTGTACAGTACGGTAAACAACCCTGAAGCCCGGGGCAGATCCCAGGGCCAGCCCTGTTTCTTTCAACTTTGATCAGTGTCAACTCAGACTTCCATTGAACTCACTGGAGAGCCATTGACAAGCTAATGAATTGACCTTTAGACAGCAGAAATTAGTCTGAGGACACAGGCCTTTCAGTGGAAACATCTACAATGTTCTTTAAAGGTTCACTCTTGTTAATTTAATGGCGTTACATGCATTTCAACAAATTGAGGCCATATCAGATATTTACTTATCAAGGGGAGTACTACCTGCTTTCAGAAAGCTACCCACTTTCTGCTTTGTGGGGAGAAATGGAGTGCTATTTTTTTAATCAAATAATATACAACACATTGGCCTCTCCCAGTCTTTACCCTCCTCTAGAGGCATCTAGATTTAAGTGTCTTCTGCATGGCTAAGTCAGTTCCATGAACCTGTCTTCCGTCTTCCAAAGCTTTGTTAACCTCTGTTGTTGGTTGTTCTCTCCTCTCCTGCCTTCTTTATCCATGTTGATTTACACCATTTTTATTCATTTTTCTCCTTTTAAGTAATTTCGGTGGAGTAGAGGGAACAGAGATAAACATATGTTCAACCTCTGCTTTTTAAACTTGGGATTCCGAACCACGAGGGTCTTATTTTATATTCTGCCTTTTATCTGGAATCCTGGCAGTAGAAATTTGATTTTTGCTCTTTTGAGTTTCTTTCCCTCCTGTCTTTTCTTCTTCTCCCTCTCTTTCTCCTGCTTCATAAAAACAACCCACCTCTAAATAATATCCTTTGTCATATAGTAAGCATAAATATATCTGTATCTTTCATGGAAGTTAGCTATTGAAATGCTAAAGCTATTTGTGGTTGGCAGAATTTCTAAAATGACCACCCAAAGGTATGCTGCCCTAATCCTGGGAACCTATGAATAGGATCAGATAGAATTTCTATGAAGACACTGTGTTATGTGGCACAGTAGACCTTAAGTTGGAGAGAATACCCAGGATTATCAAGGTGGCACAATTACACACAACAGCCCTTAAAACAGGAGAGCTTTATCCTGCTGTGGCAGAAGAGGAAGGCAGAGAGATTCCAAGTGTGAGAAGGAATTGAAGTGTCACTGCTTTTAGGATGAAAGGCACCACATGAGAAAAAAATCAGATGCACTTTGTAAGTACAGAGTGGACCTTAGCTGACAGCCCACAGGGAAACAGGGACCTCCATTCCACAGCCACAAGGAAATGAATTCCACCAACAATTGGAATGAGTTTGGAAGTGGATTCTCCTGAGAGCCTCCACTTAAGCAGTGAACCCCCAGCCAAGCCCTGTCTAAACTCTTGACCCACAACCTGAAGATCATAGATTTGTGATATTTTAAGCCACTGAGTGTGTGGAGTTTTGTTTCACAGCCGTAGAAAACTAATACGCTATCTCACATAAAACTCTTTGTTTCTGACGTTGCCATGAACCTTGGACCCTAAAAACAGTTATAGGGAATGTGAGCATGGCTCTGTGGCGGTATACACCTATGTGTTTTTGCACCCTTCACATTAGTAGCTTTTTAAGTTTCCTCACTGTGTATAAGGCACAACTTATCAAGCTGACTTGGAATAGAGAAGAAAACTAGGAGAGACAATTGGTGACATGAGTCTTTTGGTGACATTCAGGCTCATTTAACATCTTCTCTTGTGCAATCTCTCCCTGCCCCTTGGGCACCTGCTTTCTAGGAAACAGCTATTTGGAGTATGCAAGGACAGGGTCTTTCTGTCAACACTGAAGGATGCTCTTCTCAAGACTGGCAGAATATTCATCCGGGAAGGGATTCCCATACTGCTAGCCTGTCTCTTTCCTCCCTCCTGGCAAAACCACAGCTTTGCCATTAAAGAGTGTTTTTGCACCATTTCTTTTTTTCACTACAATACAAATTCATTGCTTTGTTGAGTTAGGTGGATGGCAAAATTATCATAATGGTATTTTATATATGTGGCTTTGCGGGAAAATGAGATGCTCTGCATAAGTAAACTTTCCATTTAATTAAAAATTGTTTATTTTATCACTACATTTTTAAAAAGACTTCATCTCTTAAACTAAAAAGAAGTAGATATTATCCAGCCTTATTAAATGGAAAATAATGTAGACCTTTCACATTTTTATTGATGATTCATGGTCATCATTAAAGCTATCATTTATTTCACAGCTCTGTTACTGCAGTGATGCCCTTAGGGACCCTTGTTCTTATACTAAATGGCCCCAGACCACTAAATCTTTGATTCTACTTCTACAGTTTACATTTTCCCTTCTCTCTTCCTTATAAACAGGAGGAAAATTCTAATCCATTATTGCTGTTGACTTATCTGCATCCAGTAGTTTTCCACCCACATGCACATGTAGTTCTAATTCCAAAATTGAACCGGAACCGTACTACCTTACAATCAATTTAAGATTTATGTGTACGGGTGGTGAAGTTGTAGCTAAATATGATAAAGACTCATGATAACTTACATTTGAATGTTTTTTATTTCCCAAACATTAACTGAACAGTTATTATGTCCAAAAAATTGTATGGCTCATATGAAAATCTAGAGATTTTAAAATTAATAGATAGGGAAAACAAACATTTACACAACTGTCTAATAAGAATATGGTATATTAAATCTCATTATTCTATATCTATTACAAGGAAATCATTAATTCAATATGAACCTGCTTAACCATTAATCTAGTTTTTCATAAAATTAGTATATTTTTATCTTTATAGTATTCATTCGTTGGTCAAGGCTTCAATTTACTATTATACTCCCAAGAGTACCTAAGCAGTGTCATGCACCATAAGTGGTCATTAAATACATGTTGCAAATAGTGAAATGTAACCAGTTTGACTTCTCTGCTATTCTAATACTCCTGTGCAACCAATATCCTGTAACAAATCTCTTCCATCAGAAAGATCTTGAGTGATTTCTCTTTTCCTGGTTAGACTATGACTGCTAGGGGACTCCATCACAAACAGGAAATTTTGAATATTTGTGTATGATCTTAAAAAATGTATTCAGAATTTACATTATCCCAGATAAGATATTCATGCTAGATTTATTATACAATATTATTTTGAACAATTTTCTGACTAAAATACTTAGGTTTTGACCTCTGAGTTGACCTTGTTGGAGGATGTGCCATGTTTATTTTGTGTCTTTATATTCTCATGGCACAGTGCAACCTATGCCTGTGGTTCCTCAAATCTCAGTTTGAAATGAAAAATTCCAAAGAACCATAAGAGTTTAATAACAAGTATTAGAGCACAGCAGTAAGTGCACCAGTTCAAGAGTGTATCAGAATTTGAAGTTGGCCAGTCCAAGATAGGTGGCGGCTTTCTAGAGGCATTTTAATGACCTAAGAACAGAGGAAGTGCATGGTGGGTACTGATTGGTCATAGTGTTCCTATAGTAACATGTATTGGATGCTTGTAATGTGTGAAGTTTGGAATCACTATGCTATGGTGCCAGAAAGAAACCATGAGATCATAAGACATTTTTTTCTCTCTTAGGAGTTGATGGCAGCTAAGGACATTTGGCTAGGTTTAACAGGGAGCATTAGGACTATGAAATATAAATAAAATGGTATGTGTCAGCTCTGAAAGATAGCCAGGAAAGTCATTCTTGCCTTACGGACTCTGTGGAAGAACATTCCTGAGGGACCGAGGTTATGGTGTTGTATTTATCTTTGCCTATCTCATAGTGCCTAAAACAATATTTGTACATGGTGGAAGGGTTAACATTTGTTTGTTAAACTGAACCGAGTGGAGAACTTGCTTTCTTCTTCCAGGGTACAGAATCTCGCAAACTCCTCTGAACTTTAAGTTCCCTCACGGCATACCCTAAAAAATTTAATCAAAACATGGGGCTCTTTTATAGGAACCTGACTTAGTAACTTTGAGGAGGCCAAGGCTGAAGAGGAAGTGAGGAAGTATCTCAAAACGCCCCACCCTCACCTCACTGCCCAGAGCTAGCCTTCATCAAGATGATTTATTTATTTGTTTGCTCAGTTTGCCATGCAGATAGAAACAATCCCCTCTTCTGTAGGGGAAGCATTTCAGATCTGGCAGATTAAAAAGCAAGAGTTGGAGTGAATAGTAGTGATCTCTGAACTCAGACATTTCTGTATTTTCTTGGTCTTTCTCTTTTGCTAGCCCTTAAGCACTGAAGGAAAAAAAAATTCTTCCACATACCTAGCTGGCTATTGGAAGCTGTGAAATAGTGGTTAAACTGGGAGGATTGGAGGGAACTTTCCTCCCCCATTTTTTAAAGTTTGGCTGTAGGTCCTTCCGCCTGCAGGCTACAGTCACATTAGCGGTTGGAAATTGGATAACGACAGCACAATGACAAATCCAGGTTGCTTGCAATAAGTTGCTAATCCCTTTGCTTTAATATCGGAGCAGCGGATAATGAGGTTTGGACATCACTCCGGTTTACTGACGACCCCACTGGGGCCAGCAATAGAACCTTACAACTGTCTAACAAGGCGTCAGGTGATTCCCGTCGTCACAGCAACGGACACTGGAATCTAATCTTCCCTCCATCCCTTCTAGCACCCAATAACGCCTAGGTTATATAAGTGGCCCATCATTGCTTGGTAACTTGAATCAATTAACGTTAATTCGCACAATGCTATGATGTATTGTGATCACTTTCATTTCAGGGAAGGGGGAGAAATTGCTATAAGTCACCTAAAATGAGGTTGTCTGTGGTGCTGAGGTATTAATTGGGTGTCCATATTAAATGCAAAAGGAGCCCCATCGTGAAAGGAAAGTGGATGAGTGACTCTCTTGGCTGCTATTGACCTATCAGAAGAAGACAGTGCCCTTTTCCTTTGCTTTTATCTATTACAGTTTTCCCTATTGCGTGTCAAGTTGATGTATTATAAAAAATTCATTTGGTGACCTTTCACCCCCTTAGCAGATTAAACAATTTCACTTCGATGGCATCATTAACAAGACCCTGCATTTAATGATGATTTCTCTAAAAGGCCACGGAGATTCGATTTTAAGCTAACAGATTTATTGCACTATTATAACATATCGTAAAAAACTGTACCACCTACGGTCAGGTTTTAGGTTAGAAACTGCCTACGAGTTTATGTGGAGCTTAAAGTGGTATTACCTTGGGATATGCTGTAGCAGCAAGTCTCTGACCTCCAGTGGGATGCTGTTTACATTTAATCAGAGATGTTTGCTCACAATAAACTTTAAAGTGTGTCAGGGACGGGCCTTTTAGCAAGTGTTCAGGTAGTTGGTTCCCATCCCTTCGTCTCTAGACATCAACGTACTTATGTCAGGACCTTGGATGGAGTCTTTTGGTTTCTTTAACCTACACGGCCAGCCTGCATCCTGTCCTGCATCAGAAAGCTTTTAAGAAATAGGCCAGTGGAGAAATAGCATCTGATAACAATGTTAGAATTTTCCAGTAACCTAGGAGCCATAGAGGATGCAATGAATAACATGGGGTTTTAAAATA
Organism: Monodon monoceros; assembly: GCF_005190385.1. NCBI lineage: Eukaryota > Metazoa > Chordata > Mammalia > Artiodactyla > Monodontidae > Monodon > Monodon monoceros. Next base: position 26,073,352 of record NW_021703780.1, read on the forward strand.
TGATTTCAATTTTTTCTTTAAATAAAAAGGAGCCTTACTCATTCAGGCTAAGCAAACTAATAAATGATGATCAGACTAGTGTGTGTGGAATTCCCAGTGAGTGATTCTAGCAGAGGTCAGGGCCTTAGCTGGTAAATGACCAAAAGGGATTCGTAGGACCACACATGCCCCATCCCCCATTTTCCAGGATTCTCAGGGGAGAGGGAAATTGCTCCCTACAGAAACTTCATAGTTTGTGATCCTCTGTATTTGTTCTTGCACTGTTTCCTCTTCTTAGGACTAATTGTCACCTTTACCTCACATACACTCTCTGTTAAAATAAATATCCTTTTCTCCTCACATAAGAAAAAAAAAAAAAGATTAGGGGATCAAGTAGTTGACTCACAAGCATTTAATTGAGGGCTGGGTAGGATACTATTTTAAAAAAAAACTCAAAGCCTTGTTAGACCTGACCTAGGGTGTTTTGAGGGTAATCTATTACCCTATATTAGGGTAATATGTGTGATATATGGTGTCTATATATATCCATTTAATTGCTAAAACTCTATTGCATGCCTCTGATGTGTAATACACAGTAGGCTTAATGGGACAATAGGTGTATAACCCAGAATATTCGTTTAATAGAGCTGCCTTGGGTCTTCAAAAATACCAAAGCTCCGGTAAAAAGATGTTTTGAGGTATCATGAATTATGTAACTATTTTATTTTATAATTATTCCATTTTATTGCTAAGTCACATCAGCAATTAATGTGCTCAAAAGAGATGAAAAACAGTATAGCTCTGGACCTTGGTCATACACTTACTCTTGGTAAGACCTTTGGCAAAATACTTAAGCCTTTTTGGACCTCAGTTTCTTCATGTGCAAATAAGAGTACCTATGTCATAGTGTCACTTTAAAAATGCAATGAGTTTATAGGTAGAAAGCATAGAATAGTACTTGGTACAGGGTGTAAGTGCTCAGCATATATTAATTATAAATAAGTATTATTCTCCCTAAGGACTTCATTCAACTGAAATCAGTTAATCAATGAATTCCACAGTTGTCGATTCTATTTAGTGCAAGCATCCTGTGGAGACAATGAACATGAAATGGCGGTTGTGAGATTAAATGAGCTATTCCATGTGAAACAGTGGTGTGGGAGGTTGCTCCCAGGCATCTCTTTCCAGTTCTTTTCGGTGACGTCATCTTGGTACCACAGAATTAGCCATGGTGAATGTATTTATACTGTGGAAATTGGAAAACACTAACACCTCTTGGGGGAGAGCTGGTTTACTAGCATACTTAGAACACATCCCCACCTTCTAAATATTTTAGTCTGCTAAGTTGCCGCACTAAGGCTTTTTTGGAGCTGATACTAACAAATTGTGATAAAAATCTAAGTTCATAGTATGTTCTCCTCCCACCTCCCCCACCCCCCCTGCCCCAACCAGTGCATTCTTTCCTATGGCAAAGCAAACATATAAAGTAAATATATAATTATTCTTTAGTTATAAGGTCATGTTTGCTATACAGTGTATTATTCAGTTTCTAGAAACAAAGGCAAATGCAAATCTTCTCACTGGTAATAATGTGTTATGGAGAAAAGCTACTGCAGTGATATGATATCTGTAATCTTAGGCATGTATTCTTTTCTTTTTTAACATGTGCCAGAAATACAAGCAATTTCGAAACTGGGAACTTGATATATATTCGGCCCTATGGTCTTTCAGTCCTAGTCCAGCCTTCAGATGGAGAAGTGGGAAAAGAACTTACAGTACAACCACAGCTCATTTTTCTGGATAAGCAGGTACCTTGTGCACAGGTAACAATCTTTATTAAGAGCCGGGTACCATGTTGTATTTGGCGCACGTTTCATATTGCATCATCTTCACGATACACATGTACAGAGTGCCCACCCTGTGACATTTGGTGCACTTAGAACATCTGACTACTTTCATTATTTTCCTTCCATTTCACAGCCTGCTTTCCTTCCACTTTCTATAAATGTCCAGAATTTGATCAAGGGTAAAAATAGAATTCTGATACTTTTTCTCCTCAAGCAAATTTTTTTTGCGGTACGCGGGCCTCTCACTGTTGTGGCCTCTCCCATTGCGGAGCACAGGCTCCGGACGCGCAGGTTCAGCGGCCATGGCTCACGGGCCCAGCCGCTCCGCGGCATGTGGGATCTTCCCGGATCGGGGCACGAACCCGTGTCCCCTGCATCAGCAGGCAGACTCTCAACCACTGCACCATGAGGGAAGCCCTCCTCAAGCAAATTCTTACAGTAGGTCTCAAGTATCTTCTCAGAAACCTCGCCTTCTCCAAGTGTTGGATCTATATCTGAAGAAGTCATTTCATATGCTAATGAAGGAATTTATGCCATCACATCTGCATTATAGTTCTATGTTATTTTAAATGATTTCTCCTGTATGTGGTTAAGTACAGCATCAACAAGAGGCTTCTGTGCTTAATTCTAATTTCAGTGTCCATGCCCTCTGATTCTATTTTATCTTGTCTATATTTACTAATATCAAGGGGGGAAGAAGTGAAATATGGTACTCAAATCAGCTTTCCACTCTTGACTTTAGAAATGCCTCCCCTGACGTGCTTACAGAGGGCTGAAGGCCATGGGCCTGAGGTCCACACTTCTGCTCTAGCCTGGCACTGACCCAACTCTCTCCTGCTTTGTCGTCTTAATCTTTCCTTCCTTATTAACCCTCAGCACACCGTGCCACTCTCCTTTTCTGTAAACTTAACTTTCCTTTCTCCTCTTCACTGCCCTGCCCCAATTTTTCTTGCAATAATCTCCCTTCTCTCTGCTCAGTAAGCTAATTTGATATATTCTTCTTAACATGAGAAAGAAAATATTTATTTATTATTTTTTTCCTTTGTTTATTTCTCATGAATGTGCGCTTTATAAAAGATTCTGTGTGAATCCTCTTCTTTTTCAGATAACTTCACAAAATTCTCTTCTGAGTCCAACTTTTCCCCTTTTTTCCTGTTTCCAGAATCGGAGAGTAGAGTCGTTGGGGCCCCCATCAGAGCCTTGGGTCATTTCTGTTTCTCTGGAAGGGACATCAGATTCCATGCTGAGAGGTAGGTACCTGTGACATTCGGAGACCTGCTATAACTGCATCCGCACAGAAATGTTTGCTGCTGTTGGGAATCTATAACAAAAGCCGCTAATACTCAGTATCTTTGTTAGTTTGGAAGAAATCCCCTTCACCACCAGTCTACAACGCCAGTGTCTGCAAAAGGGAACATTAGGTTGGCAGGAGATGTTTAACAAACCATCTACCCACCTACCCCCACCCCTGCCAACATGGTGAGGAGTATTATTGTCATACCTGTATCTTCAGTATGGTGTAAGGAAAAGGTCATGGCCCCCTAATCATGTACAGATGATTCTCTGGTACAGTATCAAGTCATAGGTACAATGTGGTTTCTATGGGGAAACAAACACTGGCTCTCAATGTTAAAAAGAATAAATGTGATGGCAAATGCAAAGCGCCTGGCCCAGAACAGGCCCTGAGAGCTCATTTTCTCCTCTCCAGCTTTCTTGGTCCTCCGTTACCTTCCTGTTCAGTCCCAGTACCACTGCTAGCTTCATTTACTTTTCTGGAGTTGTGCATATGAAAATCAAAAACCACCATTCTGTTCTTTGCTTCTGTAAGTTTTACTATTTTAGATACTTTATATACATGAAATCATACAGTGTTAGTCCTTCTGTGACTGGTTGATTTCACCTAGCATAATGTCCTCAAGATTCATCTATGCTGCAACGTATTTCAGAACTTTTTTTTTTTAGTTTTATTTATTTATTTTTTATACAGCAGGTTCTTATTAGTTATCTGTTTTATACATATTAATGTATATATGTCAATCCCAACCTCCCAATTCATCCCACCACCACCCCTTCCCACGATTCCCCCTTGGTGTTCATACATTTGTTCTCTACATCTGTGTCTCTATTTCTGCCTTGCAAACCGGTTCATCTGTACCATTTTTCTAGATTCCACACATATGCGTTAATATACGATATTTGTTTTTCTCTTTCTGACTTACTTCACTCTGTATGGTAGTCTCTAGGTCCATCCACATCTCTACAATGACCCAATTTCGTTCCTTTTTATGGCTGAGTAATATTCCATTGTATATATGTACCACATCTTTATCCATACTTCTGTTGATGGGCATTTAGGTTGCTTCCTGGCTATTGTAAATAGTGCTGCAATGAACATTGGGGCGCATGTGTCTTTTTGAATTATGGTTTTCTCAGGGTATATGCCCAGTAGTGGGATTGCTGGGTCATAGGGTAATTCTATTTTTAGTTTTTAAAGAAATCTCCATAGTGGCTGAATCAATTTATATTCCTACCAACAGTGCAAGACGGTTCCATTTTCTCCACACCCTTTCCAGCATTTCTTGTTTGTAGATTTTCTGATGTAGCCCATTCTAACTGGTGTGAGGTGATACCTCACTGTAGTTTTGATTTGCATTTCTAATAATTAGTGATGTTGAGCAGGTTTTCACGTGCCTCTTGGCCATCTGTATGTCTTCTTTGGAGAAATGTCTGTTTAGGTCTTCTGCCCATTTTTCTATTGGGTTGTTTGTTTTTTTGATACTGAGCTGCATGAGCTGCTTGTAAATTCTGGAGATTAATCCTTTATCAGTTGCTTTGTTTGCAAATAATTTCTCCCATTCTGAGGGTTGTCTTTTTGTCTTGTTTATGGTTTCCGTTGCTGTGCAAAAGCTTTTAAGTTTCACTAAGTCCCATTTGTTTATTTTTGTTTTTATTTCCATTACCCTAGGCAGTGGGTCAAAAAAGATCTTGCTGTGATATATGTCAAAGAGTGTTCTTCCTGTTTTCCTCTAAGGGTTTTGTAGTGTCCAGTCTTACATTTAGGTCTTTAATCCATTTTGAGTTTATTTTTGTGTATGGTGTTAGGGAGTGTTCTAATTTCATTCTTTTATGTGTAACTGTCCAATTTTCCCAGCATCACTTATTGAAGATGCTGTCTTTTCTCCATCGTATATCCTTGCCTCTTTTGTCATAGATTAGTTGACCATAAGTGCATGGGTTTATCTCTGGGCTTTCTATCCTATTGCATTGATCTATATTTCTGTTTTTGTGCTAGTACCATGTTGTCTTGATTACTCTAGCTTTGTAATATAGTCTGAAGTCAGGGAATCTGATTCCTCCAGCTCTATTTTTTTCCCTCAAGATTGCTTTGGCAATTCGGGGTCTTTTGTGTTTCCATACAAATTTTAAGATTTTTTGTTCTAGTTCTGTAAAAAATGCCATTGGTAATTTGATAGGGATTGCATTGAATCTGTAGATTGCTTTGGGTAGTGTAGTCATTTTCACAATGTTGATTCTTCCAGTCAAAGAACATGGTATATCTCTGCATCTGTTTGTGTTATCTTTGATTTCTTTCATCAGTGTCTTATAGTTTTCTGCATACAGGTCTTTTGTCTCCTTAGGTAGGTTTACTCCTAGATATTTTTTTCTTTTTGTTGCAGTAGTGAATGGGATTGTTTCCTTAATTTCACTTTCTGATTTTTGTTGTTAATGTATAGGAATGCAAGAGATTTCTGTGCATTAATTTTGTATCCTGAAACTTTACCAAATTCATTGATTAGCTCTAGTAGTTTTCCGATGGCATTTTTAGGATTCTCTATGTATAGTATCATGTCATCTGCAAACAGTGACAGTTTTACTTCTTCTTTTCCGATTTGGATTCCTTTTATTTCTTTTTCTTGTCTGATTGCTGTGGCTAAAACTTCCAAAACTATGTTGAATAATAGTGGTGAGGGTGGACGTCCTTGTCTCGTTCCTGATCTTAGAGGAAATGCTTTCAGTTTTTCACCATTGAGAATGATGTTTGCTGTGGGTTTGTTCTATATGGCCTTTATTATGTTGAGGTAGGTTCCCTCTATGCCCACTTTCTGGAGAGTTTTTATCATAAATGGGTGTTGAATTTTGTCACAAGCTTTTTCTGCATCTTATTGAGATGATCATATGGTTTTTATTCTTCAGTTTATTAATATGGTTTATCACATTGCTTGATTTGTGTACATTGAAGAATCCTTGCATCCCTGGGATAAATCCCACTTGATCATGGTGTATGATCCTTTTAATGTGTTGTTGGATTCTGCTTGCTAGTATTTTGTTGAGCATTTGTGCATCTATATTCATCAGTGACATTGGTCTGTAATTTTCTTTCTTTGTAGTATCTTTGTCTGGTTTTGGTATCGGGGTGATGGTGCCCTCATAGAATAAGTTTGGGAGTGTTCCTCCCTCTGCAATTTTTTGGAAGAGTTTGAGAAGGATGCGTGTTAGCTCTTCTCTAAATGTTTGATAGAATTCGCCTGTGAAGCCATCTGGTCTTGGGCTTTTGTTTGTTGGAAGATTTTTAATATCAGTTTCAATTTCATTACTTGTGATTGGTCTGCTCGTATTTTCTATTTTTTCCAGGTTCAGACTTGGAAGGTTATACCTTTCTAAGAATTTGTCCATTTCTTTCAGGTTGTCCATTTTATTGGCATAGAGTTGCTTGTAGTGGTGTCTTAGGATGCTTTGTATTTCTGCAGTGTCTGTTGTAACTTCTCCTTTTTCATTTCTAATTTTATTGATTTGAGTCCTCTCCCTCTTTTTCTTGATGAGTCTGGGTAATGGTTTATCAATTTTGTTTATCTTCTCAAAGAATCAGCTTTCAGTTTTATTGATCTTTGCTATTATTTTGTTTGTTTCTATTTCATTTATTTCTGCTCTGATCTTTATGATTTCTTTCCTTCTACTAACTTTGGGTTTTGTTTGTTCTTCTTTTCTAGTCCATTTAGGTGTAAATTTAGATTGTTAGATTGTTTATTTGAGATTTTTCTTGTTTCTTGAGGTAGGCTTGTATTGCTATAAACTCCCCTCTTAGAACTGCTTTTGCTGCATCCCATAGGTTTTGGATCATTGTGTTTTCATTATCATTTGTCTCTAGGTATTTTCTATTTCCGCTTGATTTCTTCAGTGATCTCTTGGTTTTTTAGTAACATATTGTTTAGCCTCCATGTGTTTGTGTTTTAACATTTTTTTCCCTGTAATTTATTTCTAATCTCATAGTGCTGTGGTCAGAAAAGATGCTTGATATGATTTCAATTTTCTTATATTTACCGAGGCTTGACTTGTGACTCAAGATGTGATCTATCCTGGAGAAGGTTCCGTGTGCACTTGAGAAGAAAGTGTAACCTGCTGATTTTGGATGTAATGTCCCATAAATATCAATTAAATCTATCTGGTCTATTGTGTCATTTAAAGCTTGTGTTTCCTTATAATTTTCTGTTTGGATGATCTGTCCATTGGTGTAAGTGAGGTGTTAAAGTCTCCCACTTTTATTGTGTTACTGTCAATTTCTTCTTTTATAGCTGTTAGCAGTTGCCTTATGTATTGAGGTGCTCCTATGTTGGGTATATATACATACAATTGTTATATCTTATTCTTGGATTGATCCCTTGATCGTTATGTAGTCTCCTTCCTTGTCTCTTGCAACATTCTTTATTTTAAAGTCTATTTTATCTGATATGAGTATTGCTACTCCAGCTTTCTTTTGATTTCCATTTGCATGGAATATCTTTTTCCATCCCCTCACTTTCAGTCTGTATGTGTCTCTAGGTCTGAAGTGGGTCTCTTGTAGACAGCATATATATGGGTCTTGTTTTTGTATCCATTCAGCGAGCCTGTGTCTTTTGGTTGGAGCATTTAATCCATTCACAGTTAAGGTAATTATTAATATGTATGTTCCTATTACCATTTTCTTAATTGTTTTGGATTTGTTATTGTAGGTCCTTTCCTTCTCTTTTGTTTTCCACTTAGAGAAGTTCCTTTAGCCTTTGTTGTAGAGGCTGGTTTTGTGGTGCTGAATTCTCTTAACTTTTACTTTTCTGTAAAGCTTTTGATTTCTCTATCAAATCTGAATGAGATCCTTGCCGCGTAGAGTAATCTTGGTTGTAGGTTCTTCCCTTTCATCACTTTAAGTATATCATGCCACTCCCTTCTGGCTTGTAGAGTTTCTGCTGAGAAATCAGCTGTTAACCTTATGGGAGTTCCCTTGTATATTATTTGTCATTTTTCCCTTGCTGCTTTCAATAATTTTTCTTTGTCTTTAATTTTTGCCAATTTGATTATCATATGTCTCTGCGTGTTTCTCCTTGGGTTTTTCCTGTATGGGACTCTTTGCACTTCCTGTACTTGGGTGGCTATTTCCTTTCCCATGTTAGGGAAGTTTTCGACTATAATCTCTTCAATTATTTTCTTGGGTCCTTTTTCTCTCTCTTCTCCTTCTAGGACCCCTGTAATGTGAATGTTGTCCCAGAGGTCTTTAGGCTGTCTTCATTTCTTTTAATTCTTTTTTCTTTATTCTGTTCAGCAGCAGTGAATTCCACTATTCTGTCTTCCAGGTCACTTATCTGTTCTTCTGCCTCAGTTATTCTGCTATTGATTCCTTCTGGTGTATTTTTCATTTCAGTTATTGTATTGTTCATCTCTGTTTGTTTGTTCTTTAATTCTTCTAGGTCTTTGTTAAATATTTCTTGCATCTTCTCGATCTTTGCCTCCATTCTTTTTCTGAGGTCCTGGATCATCTTCACTATCATTATTCTGAATCCTTTTTCTGGAAGGTTGCCTATCTCCACTTCATTTAGTTGTTTTTCTGGGGTTTTATCTTGTTCCTTCATCTGGTACATAGCCCTCTGCCTTTTCGTCTTGTCTATCTTTCTGTGAATGTGGTTTTTGTTCTACAGGCTGCAGGATTGTAGAACTCTTGCTTCTGCTGTCTGCCCTCTTCCAGTTACTTCTTGCTCTACCCTGGCTTTGAGTCTAAGCTCATTCACATGCCTCCTATAAAATATGTACCTTGCCATACTGCATACATTACCCATACCCAGTTCCTTACTCACACTCCATACCTTATTGTATCCCATACCTACTCCTCTACTATACCTTACTCAGCCTCCATACTTTACTGTGCCCCACTCCTGACACATACTCCCCCCATTCGTCATTGGTTTCCTCTCAGTTATCCCAAGGATATCATCACTGTCTAGCTTAGAATCATATTGGATCATGCAAAATGAATGAGGCATGAAACTGTTTGTTATTTTCCTCCATTAACACCAACTCATGCTCAAGCCGACTGACTCCCCTGGATCAGTATATTCACCGTTGTTCTCTTTGGGAGATTCAATGAGAGCGTATGAGGAATGGGCTGAGGTCGTCTTATATGCACACGTTTTTGTGCATGTGTGTGAGTGTTATGAAATAGGAAAAAAATCTGGTGTCATTTTCTTTGTAGAATGCCCACATCACCAAACACCCTATTTCAATGATTGAAAGTATCTCTTGAAGCCATCATGAAATATTTCTCCTTATCTTCAGGAAGAATGGAAGCAAAACCATTTGGCATGGATTACCTAATTTATTCTAAGTATTTCCTGCAGAAAAATAACAACAACAAAACCCGGTCTATATGTCTAGCCTAAATCTTTTGTTCTGCAGTTTAACTTCATGTTCTTTTGTCTCAGTAAATCCTCTTCAGTTCAAAAAAAAAGAGGTTATAACCAAAAATGGGTTTATATACGCAAAGACAATTATTTTAGGGTCCTTCAGATCCTTTGATATTTAGCTATAGATCCTAGTTGTAGAAAAAATGTGTTCTTAATACTAAAAAAATAAACTCTCAACATTAATGATGTAACAGTTTGCTAGTGTGGATAGCTAAGGGTAAGAGGGATAGTTTTGGGGGTGAAAAGTATTTTAGAAACCCTATGCCCTACAGAATCACATTCAAGTAGCATTCCCTGATAAAGCATGTCATCAGCTTCAATCTTGTGTGAAGCCCAACACCCCATCTCCTCCCAGGTTCCCTCAGCCAGGACCAGCTTGATCAGGGAGCCTGTCAATGACATTTGTCTATTTTACAATTACCATTCCAGAGATATGATGAACTCCGGAGTCATGTACTGTACTTGGCAGCAAACTGCCTCAGCTTTGGGGCACATATGCTTCAAAGCTGAGAATATCGTAGATATATATGGGAATCTTTGTAGAGATCTCTGAGGCAAGCTTGTATTTAACACAAAAGCAAACCGATTTGGAGCTAAAGTACTTTCCATTAGGCAGTTTGGCGGCTTTTCTATGAGGCAGACTCACTGTGCTCGCCCGACACATTTCAATTAAATGCTGCTTTGTATTCCTCCAAAGATGGGAACAATAAGAACGTTTGTCAAAGGGAAAACTGTAGCAAATGATTTCATGTTGAACATCTGTACTCGGCAGTTCACTGTTTGCAAGAGTTTATTGACCATAATTTTGATGCATATAGGTTTTAAAGAGTATAAACAGCGTTTGTCTTGGTGCCTATCGTTTATTTCAGTCTTGGCTTATTTATTTCCATTTTTTCTGGGCATTTTATTTATTTCGGGACTCTGAAGAGATGAAGGAAAAGATGTTTCTGAAAATGGAAATTTTAGTTAGCTCTGAAAAATTGATGAAGAAAGACAATGTTTTCCCAAAAAGGATTGAGCAATTGAATTGAGAAATAGAACACTATGCATATTCTATCTTTATGATACCTTTCAGCCTTAAAGATCTCAAACCAATTTTTAAACTTTAGGACCACTCTCCTATCTCATTGTCCATCATACCAATCATAGTGACATTTCCAGAGTGAAATGGAGCAGCTGTTAATTAGCAAAGTAATTTGAGGATAGTGGAGTCAGAAGACTAATTAAAGGCATTGTGAATGGGATCCAGAGCTAAGTTTCCTTCTTTTACTTTATAAATGGATGGCCTATTGTTAGAAGATGTCAGCTTTCCTTTTTGCATTTTATTCAGGGAAACCATAGCCCAGACGATCCAAGTTGCTGAAGAGAGGGTAGCTTTTATCACTCCTGATTTGATGCATTGCTGTGGTCCTGATCTATTGGCCTAACTCTGTCACCGCATAAACCACAGATCCCTTGAATAGAAGAGAGGCAGAGCCTAGAAACTGACCACCTAGAAAGAGAATAGACTTTCTTTCTTGAGAGACATTTAAATATTCAGTATATAATAAGGGCTAAGAATACAAACTTTGAAAACAGGCAGATTTGAGCTATAACCCTCTCACCACGTAATTTAACCTTTCCTGAGTCTATTTCTTAATCTCTAGAATATTGGTAATGGTATATTTTATAGGGTTGTGTAGTTTATGTACAATGATGAATATAAAGCACAACGTCTGGCATAGTAAGCTTTCAATATATGTTGGCTTTTGTTGTTATTATTCTATCTTGGATTATTTAGTTCCAAGATTTGTCTAAGAGAAGCCTGATGGATTTAGTAACCTCTTCAATTAAATTTTTTTTCCCATATTGTCCATTTGCCTCTCTACAGGGAAGACTTGAAGAAATCGCTCTTGCGTAGGTAACTAACATTCACTTTTTGGTTTTGTGTTTATTTGTAGGATGTACTCAGGCAGAAACTCAAGATGGTTATGTGAGGTTCTCCAACTTGGCAGTTTTGATCTCTGGGTCAAATTGGCACTTTATTTTTACTGTCACTTTCCCTCCAGGTAATTTCAGCACAGTGTGTTTTTATTATCTGTTCCTTTTTAAAAAAAAAAAAAAATAACTCCTTCTCCTTTATAATGGGACTAGCTTCTATCATGAATAAGAAGTCATTGTAGTTTAGAGAAAAAAATCCCCTTGGTTGTATCATTAAGGTGTGAGAAGCAAGAACACATGTAGAAATCAAGCCTCATGAGAATCATGGTAAGCAAGAATCCAAATGTACATTTTCCTCTAGTTATTAAAATTTACTTTGAATGTTCTATTTTTTTCTATGACATTTGATGGAATTTGGTTGGGTATTAATTTAAGAATTTTAATTTATAAGAAGGAGAGTCCTGGGGTATCAAGTATTATGAAATCTTATCTTTCAGTCCTGCCCTCCTCATCCACTGCCCCACCCCCACCTTTAAAATGGTGACTGTACCCACTCAAAATCTTGGTACTTTAGAAGGGTAGGTATAAGGCGTGTGTAAATTGCTTATATGATCCAGTTCTTCTTGACAAAACATTAAAGAGAAACCTTCTCCCTTCAGAAGTATTCTTGACAAAGTTTGCTTTATTAGAGTGTAATACTATTCAGTAACTTTGTAGTAAATAATATGTTACTTAAACTTCAAAGCCAGATGAGCTTATGAAAAATACTACTCTCCCATTTCCATGATGGGTAGAGTCCAGGCTGTACCCTACAGAGGAGTAGCGAGAGTCCAGTTTTGGACATCCTTTTTATAAAGGATTGAACTCTGATAGAGACACAGAATTACCACTTGAAAAAAGTTATCTAAATATTGTAATTTACCAGAAAAAAGCCCTCCTCACCTAAGAGAGCATCTGAAAGAGTTCTAAAAATACTAACACCACGTTTGAACTGAAAGGTAGATAATTATAATCAGTTATTAATTTGAGTCAGGGAAATTAGTCTGGTACTTAAGACATGCCGTTGTGGAAAGTAGTTAATGCACAGCTGTGATAATGCAAAGTTTTAAAAAATACACTAGAACAATCATGAGTGGATTTAAACTGCTTAGATATTGGAAATGGCAAACGAAATTAAATGTTTTGATGTGAGGTGTCTGAAGCCCAACAACAAATATTTAATTAAGGCCAGGTATTAGTTCTCCTTCATGAAACTTAAATTCAAACCACCAGTATACTTTTCAAAAAGTTAAAAATATGGCTCTCATGAAAATATATAATGAGTACTTGTCAACAAGTTACTTTACTCTTTAATGAGGGAACCAGGAGGATGGCAAGGTTTATAGCCTGGAAAGGACTGCTTTGAAATCAGTTTGCTAAATTGGATACAGGGCAGTCAAACTCTAATCTTTGAGGTGCATGTCTACAAATATCACTTCCATTCTTACTGGATGAAAATCACTTGCAGCTTACCAATCTTCTACAAATTCACAAGACTGGACCCCTAAATATTGAATATTAAGTTAAACAAAAGTGTGTTCCAGAGAATTTGATAAACCTTGGATGGGCTTGTTTGAAAATGCTCCAGTATGATATTGTTAAGATCTGTAATCATTATTTTTCTCTCAGTTCCAAGTTTTGGACAATTTTTCTTCACAAAGGGAATACCATCTGGGGTCAGGTAGTAGTATTAATTGTGTAGGGCACCTATTCTTATAATACCTAAGACGTTGTCCTGATGTAAGCACAGATTCATGGAGAATGTTCAGCGCCTTGACCATGGGATTCCCAAGGATATATTTTGAAGGGTAACACATGCAGAGCTGGATATTTTGGTCCCAATTTGCTGCATATTTAAAAGACCATTGCCCTCCAGTTTCCTCAGTGGCTAACTAAGACTAAATACTTCATCAAGTTTACTTTAAGGCATAAGTTATACAACCGAATGTAAACTATAGTGTAGACAGCAGCTACTCAGTGACAGTGTGATTTTGAGCTGGCCCTGGTGTTCACATTTACTGGACTACTGCTTCCTTTAATTTCCACCTTCAGCTTGTAAAGTCCCCTAAATGAGGAATCGTCTTGAGAAGTTTTCCTTTAGAATTTTCCTTAAATTATTCTTCGTAATTTTCAAGACTGACTCTATGAGGTGAGGCTCTGTTTAAGTGAGAAGAGAAAAGATGGAGGAGAAATAGAAAACATCAGAAGGCCTGCACTTTTGTGACCCCATAGCCACCTGTTCATTACCAGTACAGATCCTGAGAGTGACTCCTCGTTTCCAGGTGTATCAGTGTCTAAGGCTGGAATTATTTGGGAAAGCAGCTCTCATCCTCACGTTGATAGGCCACTCAATGACATTTCTCCTTTTTAGTAAGCTCCAAAAGAATAGCTGTGACAAGCATTGATTCATGGGACTGTAATTGTTGCTTCGTCTCTGAATCAAGCAGAAGACTTGCAATCATTTTCATTATTTTCCCTCTTCTCCCTTAGAGAGAGGAACACATCATTATTCCTATTTTAGTATTTTTTTGTCTCATTATTTATTTATTTTTCTTAAAATGGAAGAAAAAGGACAGAATTCAACATCTGCTTAATGCCCAGAGATGGCAGATGTGGTTCCTGATTATATTTAGATCATGGAAGTTGGCAATCTATCTTTCTAAAGTTTCCAACATTGTCCATGTCTTTATGTTTTTAAGTGGAACTAGATGTCACTTTAATCAATGTTTCATTGATCACTGCATACAAAGACATACATTTCTTCAGCTCCGTAGATACACCAAAGACTTATAATTAAGGACTTTAGTTCGTTAAAGATATATGTATATATATATATATACATATATATAATTTATTTTCTACTGAGATACAATTGACATAACACTGTATAAGTTTAAGATGTATAGCATGGTGGTTTGATATATTTATATATTGCCATATGATTATCCCTGTAGTGTTAGCTAACACATATATCACATCGCATAATTATCACATCACATAATTATCATTCTTTTTTGTGGTGAGAACAATTAAGACCTAGTCTCTTAGCAACTTTGAAGTTTATTATACAGTATCATTGACTATAATCGCTATGCTATTTTGGAAATATAGAAATTGAGGAACTGAGAAGTTACATAGGTCTAACCAAGTATGTATGGAATCCTCATAAGTCTTTATAACATGTGGACTAATCCAACTCATTTATCTGTTTCTGAACTTCCTGAGACTGTCAAGAGGGCATAGTGTCTGTTAAGTTTGTTCTACCGACTTCCCACCCAACCTTTCCACATGCATTGTCATTACCATGGTCTAGGCTGTGGTTTCTCTAACCATTTCCTGGAGCCATGGGACTCTTAGGGGGTTCTCCAGGGCCGCTGGGTTGAGACAGGATGCACCCTGCCACCCAACCCAGAAAAACTCAACTGCAGTGGCCGTTTCCGAGTCTGGAATATTCCTCCTCCCTAACTTCTCATGGCTCGCTCACCAGTTCACCCAGGTTTCTTTTCAAATGTCACCTCCTCAGAGAGCCCTTTTCTGCCTCACTCTGTCCACACCACAGTCTCAACCCTGCTCCCCTCTCCAGCCATCCTCTGACTTCTGCATGGCGCTCATCACTCTCTAGCGTCAGAGTATCTGTGTATTTGCTTGTTTGTCTATTGCCTGCCTGCTCTGTCCCCCATTAGAACCTAAGTCCCAGGACGGACAGGAATTCTGCTTAGTTCAGCATTACATCCTCAGGGTGTTAAAAATAAAAACAACAAATAAATATTTGTTTATGAATAAGTGAGTATACTGAGATTCTGCCTAAGATTACATTTAAATAATGTTCTGCTGCTAAAAATATTTTAAAACTGGTGGTCTTCACCCTTAGACTCAGGTTACTGCTCCAGGCTTATAAACCTCAGGCCTGACTTCAGCCTCTCTGTCATTATTTGTGTTCTAAACACTTCCATGGCTTGATCTTCTATATCGCAGGTGGCTCATGCCACTTCTCAGGTCAGAATTTTTCCATCTGTGACACCTCATTGCCTTCAGAATGTTGTCAAGGGCCTTTTGGCTTTTGACATTTAATGCCCGCCAAAATTTGCCTCACATGCTTTCCTGCACTGATTCCTAGTATCTCCTGGCAGTACTTTTTTCAACATCGATTGCTTTTTTTCTCTTTTCTGTCTTTATTTGCTCAACCTGCAGATCCCCATCTAGATACTCTCTCCTCTGGGAAGCTTTCCCCAATCATATTGCTAGAAAATAACCTTCCAAGGCAATTGATTTGCATTATTCTGGTGGCATGGGTCACATTCTGATTTGTATGGAAAATATTTGTATGTGTATCTTATTTCATTTATTGGCTTGTAAATATCTTAAGAATGAGAACAGTAACTTATCCACGTGGTGAAGTAAACAATCACTGAGCAGTTATTGGAAAATGGATAAAAGAATAAAGAATTTTGTTCTTAATTCTGTAAATCCCTAGTAAAATCCATACCCCTGTCTCTGGGCTAGAGTTAGCTTATTCAGTTGCCCATAAAAAGCAACTAATTGATAACAAACAAGCCAAATATGGCTCAAGGATAAGATGTACCCACAGGAGAAGCATTTCTAGATAATTTTGTTATAGTAGCTTTGGGACCGAGTCAGCCAGGAGTCAAGAGACTGGAGCTCTAACTGTGACTTCCAATCAAATTGTCAGGTTCAGCCCAAGGAAAGCACAGCAAAGAAAACATGGTGTTTCCTTGAGTAGAGAAAATACAAACTCTGCTTTTGCCTGAATTATTCAGATGAAAGCAGAGATTTGGGGTTTGTTTGTTTTGAACGACCTACTCAAAAATGCTGGTTATAGCTAACTTATGATCACAGGCAAGTGTTTTTTTTTTTGACTTTTAAATTTTTGTCTTGAGATATAATTGACATATGATAAGCTATACATATTTAAAGCATAGTTAGATAAACTTTGATGAATCTGTACTTCCATGAAACCATCCCCACAGTTAAGATGATGAAAATATCTATCATTCCCAAAATTATAGGCAAAGTTTTTAAATTTTTATTTTTTGAAATAACATACAGTAAAAATGATGTTTTTAGGGGGTCATTTTATAAATTCAAAGATATATAGAGATTCATGCAATCACCACCACAATCAGGATGCAGAACATTTCCCAGAAGTCTCCCTTATGCTGTTCCTCTGTCCTCACGTCCTCCCACTAATCCCTGCAACCACTGACCTGTTCTCCATCTCTATAATTTTGTCTTTTCTAAAACGTCATATGAATGGAACCATATCATATATACCCCTTAGAGATGGGCTTTCCTCACTCAGCATAATGCTTTGGATGTTCATTTCAGTAGTTACAGGTTATTAATAGTTTCCTCCCTCCCTCCCTCCCTCCATCCTCCTTCCCTCTCTTCCTCATCCTCTTCCCCACTCCTTTTTCTTTTTCTCTTTCTCTCTTTGGCTGAGTCATACTCCATTGCCTAAAAAAAATACAGTTGGTTTATTCATTCATCTGTTGAAGAACATTTGGATTGTTTCCAGGTTTGGGTGGTTATTGAGGTGCTACAAACATGTGTGTACAGGTTTTTGTGTGTATAGACAGGGTTTGTTTGTTTGTTTGCTTTGTTTTGTTGCTTTTTTAGATTCCTTTCTACCTTGCTTCAAAAACACTAATGGAGTGAGAACCAAATTTTTCAGTCTACAAAACAGGGAGGAGTTTGAGACGAGTTCTTAGAAAGATGTCCTCCCTGAAGGGAACGGCCATTCTGCCCCTTCATCCATAGCCACGGTGGCTCTATCCATCTATCCCTGCTCTACCCCTAGTTTTCCAGATAACAAAATTCTTGTGGACCTTAGAAATTCTCTTGGTTCCATAGTAGGAGTCCCTGTGCCCTTGTTTTGATGTGTTACATGTTGTATTTGAAATGAGATACTTATGTCATAGCAAGTAGTTTCACGCAATCTGGAGTACAGAGTGCTTCTGTTCTAATTAGTGGAACATGAGAGTGAAGCTACAGCTTTGCACTGGTGGAGAAAAAAGGTCTGAAAATAGGACAGCATTGGAAGAATTCCCCATCATAATGGACAGAAGTGGAAAGAACAATCATATATTATTGTTGGAATCTTGAAATTCTTTAGAAATATGAGTCTTGGATTTATTATTGACTCATGTATTGAATCATCTAATTCAATAAATATTTATTGAATCAACTATGTGCCAGGTACTATTGTAACCATATCTTTTCCACAATATTTTATATTAGCATGTTATTAATATGCTATTTTTATTATTTTGTTATATTTGTGTGTTTTTTTTAACAGGGGTCAATTTTACAGCTCGCTCCAGGCTGTTTGCTGTCTTACCTGCAACTCCATCCGAGAGGCCCACGATCATACTGGCTGCTTCCCTGTGCTCAGGGGTCTCGTGGCTGGCTCTGTGCTGCCTCGTATGCTGTTGGTTTAAGAAAAGCAAAAGCAGAAGTATGTAATTTTTTTTTTAGTAAAAATATCTGAAGGGAATGCCATCATTTACAATATATTAACTATTCTTTTTCTTCCCCCAAAGAGACATTTTTATGAGCCTCTGTAACATATCAAACTACATGAAGCCAAATTACTCAACTCATACAGCAGAGACAAGGATTGTCTAACTCTAAATAATAATCATAGCGATAATAATATCAGCTCTTATTTTTTGAATACTCACTATGGATAGGATTCTAAGTACTTTAGAGATGTGAATTCATTCAATTCTCACAACAACTCTGTGAAGTAGGTACTAAGTACTACATCTGTGTTTCAGGGGTGGAGCATGAAGCCCAGAAAGGCTAAGTGACTTGCCCAAGGTCTCACCACCAGGATCAAAGTTTGGTTCTCTCCATATCTGACTCTTTGAAACACTGCCCTACAGCCCATGTGACCCTCCAAAAGGAGAGTTCAATAAAGGGGGAATGTCCTCTGCTTTTTCAGAAGAAGGAAGAGAGTGCTTGGTGTGGTTTTTTTGTTGTTTTTTTTTTCGCTAGGAGCATAGAAATTGTGTTTTTAGGCATTTTCCCAGAAGCTGATCTTTTTCTTTCTTTCTTTTTTTTTGGGGGGGGCAGTGGGTGGAGACATGGATGAAACACTTTGACATTAGGAGATACTAGGAAACCAAAGTGATAAGGAAGAGTGAGAATAAAAGAGGTGAAATGAGGAGAGGCAAAGAGAGAAAGTGAAAAATTAAGAAAGGAAAGAGGAGGTAGCCTGGTGCCACCACTAGACAGCTCACTATGCTTGGATTTCTGAGAGATGCTGAGGGATGGAAGCTCCACTAGATGCTCTTTAGTTTGAACCAAGCTTCAGCCTGGTCTCTCCCTCCCTCCCTGGCATCATCAGGCTTCACAGACTTAAAGAAAACTCAAGGATCCCTTGTCTTTCTCAAGAAGAATGGGATCTCATCCTGGTTTGTTGCCTGTGATTTGTTGAATCACGGGTTTTGGTCTTTGTTTTAAAATCTAAAAATCTGTGTGTGTGTGTGTGTGTGTGTGTGTGTGTGTGTATGTGAGTAGTGCTTTCTGGTTTGAAAGTAAAGACCTTTCATAATTTTTAATCTCATGGTTCGTGAAGTAGGTGATTTAATTCTCATCCTCCATTTTATAGCTAAACCTCCCAGCCATGGAGGGACTGTCCTCTAAGCTCGCTCACCCCATCTCTTCTCTTTTGTTCACCCAACTCTAGAGGAAGCTTCTTCCTATAGTTACTAAAATTATCAGTTAGCTCAGTGTCCTCTTTTTGCTTTTTCAACCTTTCAATATCTTTGGACACATTTCCCTGTATTTAATTTCCATATTTTCTTGACTGGACACAGACTTCTAACTTTCTTTTAAAAAATCTAAAGAGATTAGGAGGAACTTCATGAAAAAATACATAGTAATCAGTTGTATATGAGTAATTTCTAGTTCCCTCTTTATATCTTTCTGTATTTTTCATATTGCTGTAATTAGCATTTATTACTTTAGACTCAGAGAGGATATTGTTCCCCATCTTCCTCCTAGAAAGTGATTCTCTGATCCAGTTGTACAGACTAGAGCAGCACTTTACAAAATTTTGATCTCGGGACCTCATCACACTTTCAGTAATTATCAAAATCCCCAAAGAGCTTTTGTCACTGTGTGTTCTATCTATCAGTATTTCCAAATTAGAAGTTAAGAGAGAACATGTAAAGCTTATTTATTAATTTATTTTAAAATACAAATAAGACATGCATTATATGTTAATATAACATATTTTTAATTTAAAAGCTATGTTTTAAAAATATATAGTGAAAAGAATGACATTTTTTATAAACCTCTTTAATGTCTGCCTGAAAAAAGTCAGCTGGACTCTCTTAGCAGCTTCTGCATTCAGTCTGTTGCAGTGTATTGTTTTGGCTGAAGTATATGAAGAAAATCTAGCCTCACTCAGATACATAGTAGAAAAAGGAAGAATATTAATAACCTTTACAGATATTGTAGACTGCACCCAAACTGGACAAAAGGAAGTTACTTAAAGGTACATCTCAATGTACTTTTTGTATTCTGTTACATGAAAATGCACCAGTCTACCTTGTACTTTGAATAGAGATTTTGCGCATGCGTGATTTTGAAACATTATGCTTTGGCCATTTAGGAAATGTTGTTTCACTGAGTTATGCAGGTCTACAAAATGCTGATATATTTCCTTCTATAATTTTTTTAAAAAATCACGTTAATATCAACAGAATTAGAAATCTGTGAAGCTTATAGTAGTTGATAAAATTTTTCTAAGTTCTAAAATTTCCCATGTGAGCTTGACTTATATCACTGGCAACAAATACTGTCAATCGTTTCTTTGAAGTTACAGGCTCACTTCATTTACTTAAAAAAAAAATCTCCCAAATACCAAAGTATGAATAACCATAATTTGTCTTTCAATCATTCTTTCAAGTTCTTTCAACGTAAAAATGGTGTCCTGTGAAAAAAATCAACTAGTTCAGCTCAAAACTCAATCACAAAAGTGCCTTTCCTTGAGAAAATCATCATATGTCTTGGCATGGCATTATCTGACATCATATTACAATTTATTTTTTTTTCTTCTGCCATCCAAACTAGAATAAAAGCTCTATAAGGGCAGACCTGGTCTTTCATACTTACCATTGGCTTTCCAGTGTCTAGAACAATGCCTGGCATGAAGAATATAAATGTATTTTTATTAATATATTTAATGAATAAATGAATAGGAGAGAAGGCATCACTCTAGTCAAGAGCAGACTGAAGATATAAAGTCTTCAATCAAAAGCACACAGCTGTGTGAGCTCTGTGGATTGCACCAACGCCAATTTCCTAGTTTTGATGTCATACTGCAGTTATACAAGTTGTTGGAAGTAGAGAGAAGGCTGGGTGAAGGTGCATGGGTCATCCCTGTACACTTCGTTTGACACTTTCTGTGACTCTATAATTATTTCAAAATAAAATGTTTTTAAAAAGTATTAGTAACATTGCAGCTCTGGTCAACAGAAAGATAACACGAACCACCAAAGTGAGACACATAGTGTCATTTTGTAGCAGCCATTTAACTTTAAATATCAAGATAATACTTCAACATGTAATGGATATAAAAATATTAGATATCTTACATTTTTGAAAAATCAGGTGTGTATTTTACACTTACAGGACATCTCTTTTTGAACTAGTCACTTTTCACATGTTCAGTAACCACATGTGGTGGCAACTATATTGGATGGTAGTTTTATACCTCAATGTTGTGGTCAGTATATGGGATTTTATTTCATTATTCCTTAAGCTCTGAGACTATTAAATGCATTCTACTGCATGTATATCACAATAATTTTGGGGGAGCGGAGAAGGGAAATATCCTAACACTTAGGGCCCATTTATAAGAAAAATGTCACTTTATTCTAAAAAAAGCCAATGTATTTTTTCATTAATACAGAAATAAAAAGTGAAGAGATTTCTGAATCCCAGACTAATGATCAAAAGAATCATAGCCACGTCTCACCCAAACGCCAAGAATCACAAGTAGAGACTGAAAAAGAAGGCACCATGATGGCAGAAGGTAAGCTTGGACAGTGGGATGATTCCCACAAGAGAAACAAACCCATTGTGTGTGAACTGTAGCCTCCCGCTGGCTGCCAGTTTCTGAATCAGTTTAGTTTATAGCCCCTTCTTTAGCCTTTGTTACTTCTTCTCAAGGAAATTATACCCCAGCATAAGAACACGCAAGTCCAGCTGATTCACTCAGCTACTAACCAGTTATCCGAGTTGATATTTATATATATTTTTTCTTACTAGAAGGTTATGGGTTTAACATTTGAATTCGTTATATAGAG
Source organism: Monodon monoceros (assembly GCF_005190385.1). Taxonomy (NCBI): domain Eukaryota; kingdom Metazoa; phylum Chordata; class Mammalia; order Artiodactyla; family Monodontidae; genus Monodon; species Monodon monoceros. The sequence continues at coordinate 26,095,183 of NW_021703780.1, forward strand.
GAAAGAAAAACCAGAGTATAGGCATATAATCTTTCCCTTAGCTAGTGCAAAGCTGCCAGTTTGGCAACATAATTGAATCTGGGAAAGAAGAGAATGGAGTTGCCAAATACTAACTATGCAAAATAGATTGAAAGCAGAACCCTCAAGAAACAAGTCAGCTTTGTTAAGCTCTGCTTTGGTGTTTCGTTGTACTTTTTGCAAAAGGCATTATTTGCCTCTGTTGTGCATGATGCCAGATGATTTTGCTTGTTATATTGTTAAATTGTCATTAGAGATGCTGCCAAGCAGAGAAAAGATAAGCATTTATTGCAGACCAATGTTTTGTCCTTCTAAGGACACAGAAATTACAAAGACAATGGGCAGAACACAAGATGGATTTGCCAAGTACGAGTATGGTGTATGAAAAACATGAAACTTCCATGGATCTGAAATATTTTGAAACATATGCTCTAAACAGGAGAATCTTCCTTTTTTTCCCCTAAATGATAGCCAATTATCATGATATTTTCTGCTCGAAAAGGAATCCAAGTCTTACCAGTTCTGAGTGGATGTTTCACCAAACCATAGCAGTCCGAAGTTGTTCTGCCTCTAATGAGTTTAAAGAACTCTGGTGACTGTGTGTATCTGTGTATCAGTTTGTTTGCCTGTTTGGATTTTTTCCCACAGAGTAAATGAGGGGGTTTTGTTTTGTTTGTTTTTTTTTTAAGTTTCCCATCAAATTAGCCATCCATACTCCATTCACCTCCTGGACCTGCCTCAAAAAGTAGTAGGGAATGTGAGTGGGTGGGGGTGTGAAGGATGAAGATAGAGAGAAGGGGGCAGGAAATCTTTCTAGATTCCATCTAAGACCACTTTGACTTCGGTTTCCAGAAGCTTCTTGTCCATATTATGGCATGCAAATTCAGGACAGGTGTTTGAAAATGGTCCTCTGAACCCAGCTCTGTGAAGAAGGGCATATTCAACTGCATTTTCCAGCGAACAGCAGGAGTGATGCTAATCTTTCCCCTAATCTAATATGGCCATTTACATGAATCTCAGTTTCCCGGCTTAAATTAACTACATTGCACAGTCCACAATGCCTGGATGTTTTATTAAGGGACATTTTTTATGTGGGAGCTTATTAATAAATTATCAGGAATGAAACAAGGGACAGGGCTCCTGTGGAAGAGTTTAGATTGAAGAGATGGAAGAATGAAAGAGGCCATTTTATTAGGACATCCAAGTTAAAAATAGAAAGATGTGTGATCCAAATCCTCCCCTGGGGATCAGAGCGGATTTGTTTTCTTATCTTCTAAGTTTTGTCCGAATCTTAAGAACATTGTTTCCAAGGGAAGTAACGAGGCATCTCTTGCTTTTCTTTGGAGATTATTACCAGCTACAAAACATCTAATTACTGTTAGCTTTAAATAAATTAGGTTTTATTTTATTATTACCATGGTACTCTAGTTTCCTTTTCCTTCTGTGTTTTTAAACTTGTGGCATTTGCTGATCAAGCGATTGGCCGTCTCTCTCATAAGCACTCTGCAAACACACAGCATCACCATCACATATTTAGCTGGTGGAATCAAGCATTTCGACTGTCCAGTAGATTCAGACTGTAAATTCACATTACGGCTTTTAGCAAAAATTGTATGTACGCAGCGGGGAAGGGAGTAAAGCATGCATCCCTTGTGTTTTACGTTTACCAGGGTTTTTGACATAGGGAGCATCTGAGCTAGCTTTTAACATTCACATCTGCTTTTGTGACTTTGCTACTCAGAAGATTTAATGAATTACCAGCCTCAGTTAGACAGGCAGGAGAATGTGACAGTTAAGAGCGTGAAACTCGGGTGTCAGCAAGACTGGGTTTAATCCTGATTCCCTTGTTGACTTACTTCGTGGCCTCCAGCAGGTCCACAGTCCTCTCTGTGCCTTTTGGTTTCCTCATCAGGAAGATTGTCCTAAGAATACTGCCCACACTCAGATGTTGTGATGCTGATTGAGTTAATGTCACTCTAGAGTGCGGAAAGATTCCTGGCGTATTGTATGTGCTGTGTATGTGTTACTTATTGTTGGTCTTTCTCGTTACTTAGGACTCAACGCCCTCCAAGACCTGACTCCACTGTGTCTTCCTCCTCCTGCTCTGGGTTTCATCTTCTTGCCCCGTCCTCACACTCACCTGTTAAAACCTCCTCAAGCTTTTCAACACCAGCTGCTATGCCCTTTTTTTTCATAAAATCTTCTCTAATCCTCCCCACCTCAATGAAAATGAATATTTTCCTCTTTGGGGTTCCAAAAATACTGAAATCATACCTCCATAGTAGCACTTAATGGTTTTTGGAATTTGTCACATAAAGATGGCTCTCTGTTCCCACAGGCCAATGGTTCTTAACTAGGGGCAATTTTGTCTCCCAAGTAGGGTGACCAAGTCATCCTGGCTTTCCTAGAACTTTCATAGTTTTAAAAATGAAAGCCTTGTGTCTCAGTAGCTCCCTCAGTCTCAGACGAATTGGGACATTTGGTCATCCTACCTCCAGCAGATCCTTGCATTGTCTGGAGACATTTTTGTTGTCACAGTTTGGGGGAGGGGGATGCTCCTAGCATCTAGTGAAAAGAGATCACCCCCACCACAAAGATGATCTGGCTCAAGATGTCAGTAATTCCAAGGTTGAGAAATCCTGGCAGAAGCAATTACTCGTCTTTGTAACATTTAGGTGAGAGATTGCTGGAATTACAATGAATGAACTTAAATTTTACCTTCCAATACATATTAAATAAGTATTTATTTATTTCCTGAGTTTTTTTGTACCTTATAAGGTCCTTTCTGTATAGTTACAAAGAGATGATATTTGGCTTCCTATCCTTTATGAATTTCTAATATGATTGGGACACAAGAATAATATTTGGGGGAAAATGAAAGAACAATTCCAGGCAATAAACAGTTAAGCAATCACAACAAACAATATGTATTTGAAGAATTTGAAGAGGGGAGAGAATGCCAAAGGAGAGAAAGAATGCCATTATCCTAAGCTACATGTTTAATGCTTCTAGCTCCCAAATCATATCACACGGTTTCAAATCCCAATTGCTAAGGGCTTAATTGTGTACTTTGCACAAACTCAGGTTCACAGAAGAGCAGGGAAGCAGCCCTGCTTTGCTCTGCTGAAGCTCAGTTTTGTACCATTCCTTCTCACCTGTTCCCTTATTCCCCTTATTTGGTTAATATCCCCCAAATCTCCCAGGCTAGACACCTCAGAGTTACCTTTAACTGCTAGTCTCCCGTTACCACCCTGCTCCCTTGTTTGCTAGGTTTTATCAATTCCACCTCTGTTGTGTCTTGGTTTTCATCTCCCACCCACTCCACTTCCCAGATATATCTTCAGTTCAGCCTCAGTTAATACACTCCTTATAGATGTTCTTCCTTCACTCTTTCTCTTTTCCCACCAGGACAGTATTCCCTGTACACAGAGAATAAGACTCTCGGTTTCAAGATACCCTTCTATAATGTACCCACAGATCTAAAGTTTCCATTCTTTCCAATCCCAGATCAAATACTTTTTCTCTTTTTTTCAAAATCTTTTATCTAGAAGGAATAGTCGCCTTCTGTCCACTTTTGCGACACCTCCCTTTTATTCATTTAACACCTTTTATATGTAATATAATTATTTGTTTTTATCTTGTCCAGATTCTTCTGTTTAAGTTCTGTATCTCTTCTAATCCCAGCAGCACATTTACCAGAGGGTGTTAGGACATGAGACCATTGATCACCATTGTTGAGTAAATGATGAAGGTAGAGATGAAATGAGCCTTTCTCCTTTCCCTCTCCCCTTTCCAGAGACCCCTAGATTCCAGCAGTTCCTACAACTGCTGACAAAAAAAGAACGGCTACTCATCTCATCTAAAAGAGATGGAGAAATTTTATCCTGGTTCATAAGATTAACAACAGGGCAATGGCCACACATCTTTTGGGTCCTAACAGTGGGCAAAAAGCGACAACTTCCTTCCAGGCGATGCTGTCTGCTGGCCACCTGAGTTTCCTCTCCCAGTTTCCTGGGGACTGCCTTTGTCTTTGCAGGACAGCTACTGCTGGAGATCTCAGTGCTACCTTCTCCAAATCGCACCCTGATCTGTGCCTGGCTACTGGTCACTATTGTGTGTGTGTATGTGAAATACATGCCCCGAATATTGGGAATGAAAGACTGACGTGTGAAAAGGGGCTCCATACCATGCAAGTGTGACCATAAACATTAACTTTGTGGATTTCTTATCTCTACCACGTTTGAATTCTACTGACTGTATATGCTATGTGTTGTGAATGTAAAATAAAAAAGACTGTCAATTTACCTTTTTGTAAGTACAAATCTATAGGAATGACAGGGAGAGGAGAGGAGAGGGCTGGCCTCAAGATGCCTGGAAACAGTGAAGAGCAAAACAGTTTAGAACAAGAAATTGTCCCAAGTTCCCAAGGAAGTAAAACTATATTTGGAAGTTATTAATAAATAGCATGTCCATTCCATATAATAAAGAGATATGAACATCTCCTAATTTAAAGACATAAATAAAATCTATCACTTACTCCTTAAGGAAACTTTAAAATAAAATAACCAGGAATAAATAAGATGCCTGGTAAATAAGATGGAGCGTTCCAATGCTATTTGCAACCGAGATCCAATATTACCTTTAACAACGGAATATTAGAAGAATTCCTACTTAAATGAGGATAAAACACAGAGCTCATTCTTACCATAATTTTATAACATATATTTTGGGATAGGAAGAAACAAAGTCAGATATAAAACAAAATTTAGAGGACAATTTTGGAGAAGATATATGATGATTTTCAGATGATTATTTAATGGTAACTTAAACAGTCAACCACTAACTGCTATAATTTATAAATAACTTGAGTAACTTACTCAAATATAATGTCAGTCTATGCAAAAATCATATTGTATAAGCCCATGGTATACAGTTAGGAAAGACAAAGAAATACACGTTAGTGACAAAGAATATGCTGCCTTGGAGAAAAAAATCTAAACAAGAGATATATGGGACTTATATAAAAAATAAACTATATTTTATTAAATAGTTTAAAGAGAAGACTTGAATACATAGGGAATTACAACATGTTTCTAATTAGGTTGACTAATATTGCAAAGACCTCAGTTATTTCTATATTAACTTTGGTTTAACACAGTTCCAGTTATTTTATACAGGAGTAGAACAGTATAAGATGATTCTAAGATTCTTCAGAAACTATAGATCAATACTAGAAAACTAATTTTTTACAGGAAATTGTTTTATTTGGCAGTGGGAAAAGATAGCTCAACCAGAGAGATAATATTTATGTCACTCTTCTTCAGACAATGTGATACTGACACAAGAATATATGAGCACATTATGAGAAATAATCTCAATTAGGTATAGATATAGATACTAGATATAGAAATGTAACATGTGATGGAGATAATAAAAATAAAGGAAAACACAAGCATTAGTCTATAAATGGGGCTATAAATTTGACTATTTAGAACATTTATTAATCTAGATTCACACTTCAAAAAATACACCAAAGTAAACTGTAGATAGATTAATGAGTTAAATTACGTTTACTAAAACATAGCCATTGCTAGAGTATTACAAACATAATAAAGTGGAGATTACTTATGATATGTGGGATTAAAGGCATTTTTTTCTTTATCTTCTAAAAATTTTCATACTTCCTGATTTGCCATGCATTGCTTATTAAAAATAAATAATAATTTTTCATTTAAAGGAACAAATAATCTAGAAAGGACATTGGTGATAGTATTTATAATATTTATCCATTAATATTAATACTTACCAATTAATAATGAATAATTTAATGTTATTTATTAATTATGTATATGTCTTCTTCAGTAAGTGGGCAGGACTGTGCCCTTATTGACAAATGAGAAACCAAAGTGGAGCCCATTCTTTATGCTGGCTGATCAGCCATCCATCTTGCTGCTTTAGATCCTATTTAGGCTTCAAAACAGAGGTCATTATACTGGGTCTTTTGTACTGAATCCAGGTCATCCAACACTAAATGCAGCACATGGAGACTATGCTATGAAAATATAAAGGGTGGGAGTGGGGTGGGGAGAGGGGAGATTCATTGTTAATTATCCCATTGCAAAAGAAACCAATAAGTGAAATAAGTCAGAGAAAGGCAAATACTGTCTTTGATATCACCAATACTGTGATATCACTTATATGTGGAATCTAAAAAATACAACAAACTAGTGAATGAAACAAAAAAGCAGGAAAAAAAAATAAAAAGAAGCCAATGACTACTACCCACACAAATTTTTAAAATCGTAGCTCAGCATATTTCTTGCCCAAGAAAGTTCTGGAAGCCAAAAGAGATCAAGGTTACCTGGAAAAGTTTCACTGACTGTGGATGAACCTGGATGGACCCAAAACCATGGAGTCTTCCTTTTCATAGAGAAAGGATCTGTGTTCCCATATTTTACCCCATTCTTCCTGAAACTTGATCAAACCCACAAACGGGACTCTGAGATAACGTGGAGGAGCAATGTGAAATGCTATCTTTCCATTTTAATGGGGACTCACCAATGAGGTGGAGGTGGAAAGGAGGCATGCCGTTTCATACGATTTGATCCTCACTATTCTTCCTTCCCTAAAACCCAAATATTCAGCTGAATGCCTTAGGACACATATCTGCTATAAATTCATTTTTTTTATCTCATTTGTCTGAGATCTAAGCTTCCTGTGGAGGTCCAAGATCAAAGGATCGGATTCCTTCTGATGTCGGTGCTGACATATAATGTGTGCTGACTTAGTTCTGTCTATAACCTCACAGTGGGAAGTGGCCAGCCCCCCTCTGCACCTTTACTCAGTGCACTCTCATTTCAGCTGGGGAGTCTGTCAGCTATGTTGCTGATTGGAGCTGCCATGTAAATAATTCATGGGAGATTTTTAAATGGTTTTGGGCCTGCAGAGGAAAGCTACACTTGTGTTAGTCTTTTATGAATAGACGCAGACCTGAAGAACAAGGGAGAATAGATTTCCAAAGACGGTCTCTGAAAAACAGGATAACAATACCTTCAATGGATTGAAAATAGGTGACTTGCAGTGTTTGATTCCCCTTACATAAGATGGTATTGGTTGTACCAAGGGATAAAAGTGCAAAGCCCTTTTTCCTTCTTAAACTTTGCTTCTATCTGACAATTGAGTATTCTTGTTGTTTGGTTATTTGCTGATCTTGATAAACTATATCTTTTTCTCCTGGTGGGAGCGGTAATTATAGAGATGACACCAAGCTCAATACTTGGCGTAGGATTGGGCTTAACAGAGGGACAAGGTTAATGGCAAAAAAAGTTCCTTCCCTGAAGGAACTCAAAAGTCCTAAGAGGAAGGTGAGACTATCATACAAGGAAAGGTGTCCAGTAACATAAAGAGTTGCCCAAGTCAAATGAGGAACTCCAGCCAACAAGTATTGAGGCACAAATCAATGTAGTTTAAGCTGTCAAGGAACAGTTCTGGAAGGATTTGAAGATCCCATAAGTGAGACTAGGATAACCTGAAAGCTCTAAGCAAGAGAATTATCCCATAGTTAGAGGACCATGGCAGATACATGCTAGGCAAAATGACTGTGGAAGAAGAGAGAGAAGATGTGGATAATGTGGGCTTCGTAGAATATTAACTGACACATCATCAAAACTATATAAACAACATGATTACTTATCTTGTTTTACTGCTCCAAATTAACAGTGTGTTATATATATTTTATATATAGAGAGAGTACTCAGATTTATATTATGTTGCTATTACCTTCTTTCTTCCTCACCTCAGCTCCCATTCATTGTTGGATTAGATTGAGGTGGGAAATTGTTACCCTTTGCCTCAATACTGTCTCTTACACCATGATATAGACATGATGACTGTCTCCGAACACAAGCCAAGATGGGTCTCAGTAAACTAAGAGAGGATAATAATACACAGGTTCATAAATTAACATCTACTTTGTATTTAAAACTATACATGTACAAAAAGTTCACTGTCAGTCGCTGTTAGATTGAGGAACAGGTCCTGAGAGCAGGGGAGGGGATTAAGGAGAGACGGGGTCAGGAGGGTGGTGTACAAGCACACACTCACTTTATTTCCCGTCAAACTTGTTTTTATATATTGCAGTAGACAGTACATGCTTTTGTTAAAATGACCAAACCGAATCATCAGATAGTATTTCCTTAATGTTGAAGTTATAGTACAAAACATTCTGCGAACCAGGATATAAACATGCGTGAGAGCAGACTGTGACTACTGAAGCATTCCGAGTGCAAACTATTGTTAGAGAAATCACAAGCAACCTCACGGGCTAAGACTCACATCTTCTCTAATAACTCTTTCGGGTCCTGTCAAGAATTAAACAGGACTTTGCCATGCTTTAAGCTGCAAGGACCGTGTCAACTTGCAGCTGGTTCCCAACAGTTCACATTATGCATTTGGTGGTGAGATATGAGATAAGCAGGGATGGGAAATGTCATGCCCCACTCTCATGCATGTATCCAGCCAGACTTTCTTCTTAACTCCCCACTGCCATCTTAACTTTACACAGTATATTGTGTGGTTCTCACAGTACAGACTCTGGAGCCACAAGTCTTGACCTCTGTAATGTAAGTAAGATCTGCCATTCCTTTATATGTTGTCTTAAGAAGTTACTTAATCTCTCTGTATCTCAATGGCTTCCCTTCTAAGAGGGAGATAATGATAGCACTTACTTCACAGAGTGCTGGTAAGGATTAAATTATATATATGTATATATATATATGTGTATGTATATATATTTATATATATATATAAATTGGTGGCCAGCATGTGATAATTGCTATAATTGCTATATAAGTGTTACTTTAAATGATTATTATACTCTCTCTCTTCAAAGAACACATACTGGAATGTATAAGGATGAGCATCATTAACATAGAATAATTTTGAATTTCCTTTAATTTGTTTAAAAACAATAATTTGGGCTTCCCTGGTGGCGCAGTGGTTGAGAGTCCACCTGCCGATGCAGGGGACACGGGTTCGTGCCCCGGTCCGGGAAGATCCCACATGCTGTGGAGCAATTAGGCCCGTGAGCCACAACTACTGAGCCTGCGTGTCTGGAGCCTGTGCTCCGCAACAAGAGAGGCCGCGATAGTGAGAGGCCCGCGCACCGCGATGAAGAGTGGCCCCCGCTTGCCACAACTAGAGAAAGCCCTCGCACAGAAACGAAGACCCAACACAGCCAAAAATAAATAAAATAAAAATAAATAAATAAGACCCCAAGATCACTATTAAAAAAATTATATATACACACTCATATGGATATGTGTTTTTTATATATTTATCTCTGCATATGTTTATATTTATGTTTTTGTAAAATCAAAAATATTTAAATGATGAATTTGGCTTAAAAGCCAAAAGTATTAATAAGACTTGTTTTTAGAGCTCACATTTCTAAATACAGGTGTGAGTTAACCCACTTGGTAAGGTCTGACTCTGGCCTAATTTTCATATTTAAGCTGCCATGCTTACAATGAAAAATCCTGATTGACTTATTAACATCATAAAAGTTTTTTTCTGGGAAGCTATATTATCAACTTTGTGTTAGTTAATATTAATTATCAGTTGGGCTTAGGATATCGTGTTTTTCTTTTTTTTTTCTGAAAAAGTATGTATTCCCAAAGATATTTGGAAATCGATAAGGTGATATAACTCAATCTTTAATTAGCTGGAGATACCTTTTCAGGAATGCTAAATGTGCCAAATGTGCAATCAGCTGTTTGAGGACCAAGTCTATTTCTCCTCCTTCTTTTCTCTCACAGATTTGAGGATGAAGGTCATGCTGGGCAAGCTGAACCAGCTCCCCCATCAGGCACGGAATGGTGTGTCCAGAAGGAAGGTGAGCCGCCGTGCAGTCCAAGAGGAAGGTGGCAGCCGAGAAGAGGCTGAGGCCGCTGTGCCTGCTCCCGGTACTGCCAGTGTCGCATCACATGGGAACACGTGTGCTTTGGGTTCTCCTGCTCAGCAGCTGTACCTGCAGGAGACTGGGAGCTGGAAGGAGTCCCAGGAGCAGGTGCTCCGATACCAGCTGTCGGGCCAAGATCAGCTGCTGCTGCCCTGCCCAAACCTCAGACGAGAGACGCAGCGATTGCAGGGCCGGAGTCGCCTGGGCAAGGAGCATGTCAGCCTGAGGCTGCCCCAGGAGAAGCCAGCCTCCTGCAGTGCCGCCGAGGCATTCTGCCTCCATTCAGTGTGTCCGGAGGCCGTTCAGGGGCAGCTGTGATCAAGGAGTAGTGAGGGCATTTGAAAGTCGTGATGTTCAAAATATATCTGGATCATGGTGAGTAGGGGAGATGAGGCCTGAGCAGTCTGGACACTAAGAAGGGAGAATATGGATTCTGAATTCTCTGTCTTCAACTTTAAAACGGAAGACAGTCATATAAATGAATGTACATTGAAATGGTATCTGATACATCTTTTGTATTTATCACGAATCCTAGTCCAATGTCAGGCAAATAATAGGTTCCCAAATACTAGATAATTTTTTACTTGTTTTTAGCTTAAGCTGGTTATCTTTCTGATTTCCCAATTTTAATAACGGTGTAATGCTGATTTATACCAGTAGGGGGTGGTATTAAGCTTCCTCTAGGATGATCACCCACAAAGCTTTGGGCTTCTCTTATTGAAGGGATCATGAAAAAGTCTGGTCTGCTACAGCTATTTCTGCAGTGTTCAAGCAAAACATTTCTTTTTCCTATGGGAATATTTGAAGGACAGGAGAAGACCCCGCTCCCTGGTCTGTCAGCCTTACCTTCCAACCACCAGGCAACCACCTGGTTTTTCACAAGATGATTTTATTTCATGGCTTGAATTCAATCATTATTAGGAGCCCACAGTTGAGCAAACATACCAAGCTTGCACCTCATGAGTACTGATCCATGGAAATTGAGATTTTTTGGGCTTTGCTGAGATTTTAGTTAAGGACAAAATATAAAAATAGCAAGTTTGGGTAAGGAAATTGTCCATGGACCACAGTTATATTTTTCAATAGTTCTTTCTGTTAATAACTGAGCCAAATTTACAAGTGGAAAAAAACTGTATTGGGAGACTAGAGGTGACCAAGTGGCCAAGTGGATTATCAGCTAACTTAATTATTAGAGAACTAACTGCTTTTTGGAGAAGACAGTGTATGGGAGAGATTACATCATATACAGCCTCTCTAGGCTGTGTGCTAGGGCTTCAGGTGGAGACCAGAGCAGAGGGTTAGCTATGCTGATAAGTTGAGTAAGGATATGAAAGGCAGTTCCACCCAATTCACACATTTGCAGAGGGCCCATCTGCATCCAAACTAACATACTTTAAGCAGCCTGTGTCCTTGGCTGTGGATCCAGGAGGTCTTATGCACCAAGGGAGTAAAGCCAAGACCGCAAAGGTGAAGAAAATATCTAGAAAGAACTTGCTCTGAGCTTTTCCCTAAATCGAAACCAGGATTTTCCAATCTCTGAAAGATGAAGGGGCTGTCCTATGTTTGAATTGGGGCAGAGGAAGGAAACACACTCTTCCATGGCAGAATTTAAACAATGATGTCCTGGAATTAGCCCCGGAGGAGGTATTAATGGCAGAAAGTCATCATCTGAGGGCATCAGCAGGAAGGTATGTCTCACTCTACCATGAGCTGGCAGGGAAGTTCTCAGCCCCTGTGTCCATTCTTTAGGTGTCTCGCAGACATCTCAGATCTTAAAGCTGCCCCTGAAAGGAGGTAGGCAGTCTTCTCTGTGACACTGTGTTGGATTCTCTGGGTCCTCAGAGAGCTGTGATCTTTCACTACAAAAACATTTCAGAAGTTCAGGCTTTTGACGAGTAGAAAACTGCCCACTAAGGGTTTGTCTGTACATTCTCCCTTTAACCACCTCCAATTCCAGCCCAGGTGTCTTTCCTGAGCTCTATATTGTTTATCGAGCTGCCTACTGAGAACTTCCATTAGGTTATCCCACAGCCACTACAATGTTAACAGGGCCTAAAACCTGCTTCTCCTCAGGCTTGCCCTCATACAGTGCATGGCATGACCACATTCAGACTAGAAATCTAGAAGTTACCCACAACTTCTTCTTCTATCTAACCCTTCCCCAAAAGTCAGCTACCAGCTCTTATTTCTACACCTTCTTTACCCTTCTCCCAGTCTCTACTATCTTCTTATCCACCCTCCATGTGCTAAACACTGATCTTTTTGGAAGGCAAGTTTGATCCTATGCCTCTGGCTGGGAGCAACCATAATCGACCTATTAATTTTACCCTAGCAAAACCTAGGATCCCTGGGCCCAGAATGGACTCTTTGGGCCTGAACGGCAGCCAGAAATACCCAGAGTAACTTGCAGGGCTCTTGCATGTGTCATGGGATTTCAGAGTCTAGCCAGAATCCCCAGCCCATAGTAAGGCAGTTCCTTTTTTCATTCTCAGAAAATGGGAGAATTGGGTAAATTCTGGAAGCAAAGAGAAGAGTTCTTGGTTCCTTTTTGTCTGGAGATGAGCTGATTAAATAAAGCCCCGCTGTAGGTCAACCCTAAACTTACTCAGACCATTAACATAGGGAACCCAGTAAGTGTTTCCCAGCAGTAACAAGCCTTACCCTTTATTCAAATAAGTAATTTTAAAATGTCTTATTGCTGTGTAATTTCAAAGGACCTCTTCTTGCCTCCCATTTCTGATTTTCTATGTGCGATGGACTCCTTTCCTCCAAGATACTGAACAAACTAAAATTCTACACAGTTCAAAATTATTTGTAAATATTTATGGATGTTAAAGCTGAGAGGGATGATGGGAGCTAGGGTAGTTTCCACCATCTCTTGAGTTTTGGGGAGTGTGTTCAGGGAAGGTACCAGACTCTGACAGAGCTTCGTGTGTCTCTCAGAGTGAGAGCCTGGGCCAATCTGACCAAGGTTGTGTCCTGAAGCAAACTTGCCCGTCTCATTGCCCAAAGAGGCTGCTGAGTACTGAGGCTTGAGTACCTCAGGGATGTCCCCTTTCAAGGATTATTCAGTTGAATGGCTCCCTTCCATCTAACAGTCTAACTCCAAAAGTATAAAATTACTATACATTGAAATGTATGCAAACTATATGCAAAAATGAGCATGGGAAAATTGAATGTAAATTACATGCAAATATTAATCAACCAAGCTTCTATAAAATGTCATGTACATGTCAATAACAGTAAAGGATTTTAATTAATTCTGTCATTTAAAATTCATGCATTTGTTCCATATTTTGTTTCCAGAACTTACAATGTATTGTGTCAATTTTGAAAGAGCTATAAGCAGAAGGAATTACTCTGATGAGTGTAGAACTGTTGATTTCAGCGTATACTATATTACTGGGACAAATTACAGTTATATTTGAGAGGCAAATCACATTTCCAGAACTTAATATTTTAAAAAGGGATAAAACATTTTTTTATAAAGTTAAATGAGGTTTAAATGGTTGAATACATAGATTTGGGTGTTTACAAGTATTCTTCTAGCCATTTTTATCTTTAGGCCTCAAAAGACTGGGAATTTCTTTGCTTGGAACAATTCAAAAAAAGAATAGATTCTGCCCATAAATCTGGTCTGTTTTGAGATGGAAGATCTGTTTAACACATTTGTAGGACTTCCTAGAATTTACTGGGATTTGAATTGATTGCTCTATATCATCCCTCATTTCAGTCTCAAAATGATGACTCATTTTTTATTATCACTATATCTTTTAACACTTAACATAGGATCGACCCTCTCAGAAGATTGTATCAATAAGTACATATGCAATTGTACTATGCCATTTTATGTAAGGGACTTGAGCATCTGCGAATTTTGGTATCTGCAGGGGCTCCTGAAACAAATCCCCTATGGATACCGAGGGACCACTGACGGTAATACGGTATTGTTAGCAGTTGGCACAATGCTGGATGGTAGACCTTCAGAACTTATCTTGCATAACTGAAACTTTGTGCCTCTTGACCATCACCTCCCCATTGCCCACAGCCTCTGGCAATCACTATTCTACTTTCTGCTTCTGAGTATGACTATTTTAGATCCACATATAAGCAAGACCATATATTATTCATCTATCTGTGTTGGCTTATTTCACTTAGATAATATACTTTAGGACCATCGGTGTTGTTGCAGACAGCAGGATTTCCCTCTTCTTTAAGACTGAGTGATATTCCATGGTGGGTACTGTTTTAAGTCACTCAGTTGTGGTAATTTGTTACGCAGCTATAGAGACACTACGGTGTCCCTGAACTAAAGGGGAGCCGAGTCCTCTGTCTTGTCCTTGCTCCAGTCTCTTGGACGTCTCCTGATCTCTTTTTCAGTGGACATGAATCAATTCCAGTCCACCAGAAGCTTAAACCCCTCAATCGACCCATAGATTACCCTGTGGGCATCTGGATGGCGTCAGTCTTGGTGCCTCTCTGGGTGTCCCACTGGCGCTCGCTCCTTCCAGGGTGGAGGATGCCGGCTCTCAGGTCCTCCAGACACCATGGATTTGTTCCCGTCCTGGAACCACAAGATGGAAACAAGCCAGACTGTACTTGTCTCCCTCTCTCCCTTCTGTCTTCTCATTTCCCAGTCTGTCCCAACTAGATTCTGAAAAAAGTTATTTGCAGCATCCCCATCAGTTCCATGTGTGACAGGAGACTGATGTCAAGTGAGAAAATGAAATGTAAATTTTATTAAACACCCCCTCTTCTCTCTGCGTATCAATTCAGATTCCAGCCGAACATAGCAAATCAAATCCTGCCTATGCCCGGCCTCGGGGCACATGGAAAATCATTCTCCTTAATACCATTCCCTTCTAGTAAAATATTTTTCTGTTTGGTAAATGAAAATTGTAAATGCAAACCCTGTATTAATCCTCGTGAAAAGTATATCTTCAAAATGAACAGTTGAAGGAGAGAGCAGAGAAGAGACGAGGGGAGATTTCGGGGGCAAAGGGGAAGAGGTAGGGGATTGGGAAAACAGAATTGTATTTAGCTGTGTCATGCACAGTCCTGGATGGTGGCTGTGCAGGGATGCATATCAACAGAATAAATGCCGACATTCTTTGAAAGCTTGGACCATCCAGACATCTATCTACATGCTGTCCTGTCTCATAGATAATAAAGGTCTTAAACCCGATACACTGGCTTGAAATTGCATTAGAAATATAGATGCTTCGTTCTGGGTGTATGTGCACAATTACGGGCTTGTCTGGAATTTTGACAGGTGATGTCTGACTGTGTGTAGAGAAAAATCTTGATTTGGGGTCTTAAGTGTGATTAACTTAGTGGAAAAAAAGCAAATTTTGACTGCATATTTATTGAAATAAAAATAACAAAAATTTTTTAACATCTTTATTGGAGTATAATTGCTTTACAATGGTGTGTTAGTTTCAGCTTCACAACAAAATGAATCAGTTATATATATATGTACATATGTTCCCATATCTCTTCCCTCTTGCGTCTCCCTCCCTCCCACCCTCCCTATCCCACCCCTCCAGGCG